>NC_142354.1:18757144-19099644 GCF_059441175.1 Urocampus carinirostris
TAATGGAAGGATTACAACCATTTGATAGTTTCAAGGAATAATAATTCATACCTTAACTTATTCCACACTGCAACTTTATAAAGTCATATCCGTTCTAACTTTAAATTAAACAAGACGGAATATCGAATGTAATCTCACCAAGCTGCTTCATTAGGGCAAGAGGCAGGATGACACTGGCGGAGACCATGATGACCAGGTAGTTGCCGTTCAAGTACCAAAGACTATTCAAGACAGGAAAAAAATAATAATCATACTTTGATCTTTATTATGAATGTACCATATTTTCTGGACTAAGAAGCACACCTAAAACTCCAAATCATAACCCGGTGCGCCTTATAAACTTCGTAACATGGTGGATAAGAAATGATTACAGTATCTATAGATGTATGTTACTACATGTGGTATTCAATTGATAATTATTGCTGGCCCAAATATAAATGCATTGTATGCAACGGGCTGAAGGAGTGAGGGCCCAAACACTTGGTACAGATGACATACGAAAAGCCATTTGAGCTTATTAGAGGTGAGATCGGGCCTTAAAACAAAACAACCCGACCTGGCCTGTGGGTATTTAACCCTGACCCAGCCCGAGCTGGACCAATTAACTTGATTTCTGAGATGGAGTCCGAAGCAAACCAATATTATCATATTTTATTTGTGAAAAAAAGAGGTGATTTTGGCTGACTCCGTCCCCCCTGCCGCACGCCCGCTTCTCTTGGTCTGACGTCGATGCTGCCGAGCACCCCGACGCAGGCTGAACTGCGCAAAATGAGTACGGAATCCATAACACAGATCCTCCACACAGAAAAAAAAACAAAGAACAATGTCAGGGGGATAATGTCAGGGGCTTAAGATCTTACCTCTACATCTTATCATTATCACACTATTTTAACTCACGGTGCCAGAAACACTGACTTGCATCGTACATTCTGATGGTTTTTAAATATCTCTCCACTTCTTCATTTGTGCCTCAATAATGTTGCAAATCCGAAAATAGAAAGTATTATAAAAGCCATTTTTTGTATGTATACATATTAAACCGAGAGGTTATTGATACTTAAGTAGGATAGTGAAAAGACTCTTTTACCTATCAGAATGCATCATCTAAATTAGTGTTTCTAGCACCGGGAATAAAAATAGCGTGATAAGATAAGCTCTAATGCCTTTTCATATCTCATCTGTACAACTGATAGTATAGTAGTCGTGTTTGATTCCTGTTGCAAACGATGTTTTGCAACCGTTTACGATTTTAATCAGTGATACTTATCAACTGATTAATCATTGTATGCCGTAAGTGTGTACAGAGCCAATGGTTATATACAAACACTCATACTGTAATCTCAATTTCATACTCTTTATACTACGGTGTACCTCGTTTATAAAAAACATATGACAAAAGACTATTTTCAGGGGTGCGCCTTATAACCCGTAGCACCTTATAGTGCGTAAAATACTGTAATATCCCCTAATCTGCAACTGCAATGATTCGTTTGATTTCCCACAAGTGGAACTTCAAGTTAGTCGTGCAGTGTTTGCTTGTGTAGCCTCGCTGAAATAGAATCTCACATAGCTGAGGGTTTACTGTGAGAGCGCTTGCAGCTGCACTGAAGGAACCTGCTTAGACCGACGTCTGCAATCTACTGTACGTAACGTGTAAAACACGCACGGCTGTAATCTTATATCCAATGTTGGCATTGCCTCACTTTCACCCCTGTTGCACTTTTGCCTTTTGCTAAATGCGGACGCCATGTGTACACCCTCTCTGTGTTTAACAAGCACTCCATTGATAACATTCAGGGAAGTTAACACCTACAGGATATACTGTATGTACCGTACTCTTTCAATGTTGGTTGACTTCAATGGTCTTCTCATTTCAGCCATAGAAGATGATGGAAGCAAACAATTTTCTTTCTAGTACGTGTTCATGATTAGGGATGTTTAGGGGACTGTAATTAGGGGGGTAGGCGATAAATTGGTATCAATCCGATCCAAGTCAATACAGCATGGTATTGATCCAGACTGATTCGATACAGACTGTCGTTGCTTGGAAAAGACATGATTAAATGATTGAAACCCGAACCGGTTGCCAGCCAGTTGTAGGGTAGAGAGACGAACTTAAAAGCAATAATGTCACAAAAATACAGATACTGCATAACAATGGGCGGAATTAGCTCAGGAGGTAGAGCGCTTGTCTTGGGATCAAGAGCAAGATTGCAGGTTTGATTCCTGGCACATCCGTGTTATATGTCGAAGTGTCACTGAATCCCTAATGCCCCCGATAGCAGGTAGTTTCTGTACATTGCATGGCCGACGCTGCTATCGGTTAGTTAGTGTGTAAAAGGGAAAAGTGTGAAGCACATTGTAAAGCGCTTTGGGGTGTCTTCATTCACTTGAAAAGCGGTATTTAAATGCAGACCATTTTACATTTACAATGTCAACAAGACAATTGAAATACCATCCATTGCACAGTGTCCTTAAAATAATGCCAGTAGTGCAAATAAAGTGTCAAATACTTACAGATACAATAACAAAATGTAATATAACAATGTAAACAAGACAACTAAAATATATTCCATTGCAGAGAATTTAAAAGAAATAAGGTCACTAGTAGTGCAAATAAAGAGTAAACACAACTGGATCAAATTTGAAAGATTGTCCATTATCTGCACCCCTCATCCTCAGTAGGGTTGCAGGGGTGCTGGAGCCCATCCCGGGCAGTGGGCAAGGGACACCCTGAACTGGTTACTTAACTTACTCGCTCATTCACATCTCGGGACAATTCGGACTGGCCAATTAACCTGACATGCATTTTTTTGGAATGTGGGAGGAAACCGGAGTGCCTGGAGGAAACCCACGAAATAAGAACGCGGAGAACATGCAAACTCCACACAGGAGGATTTGATCCCATGACCTCATAACTGTGCCAACGACGCGCAAACCACTCACCCGCCGTGCCGCCATTTGAAAGATTAATGTATATATAACCATACTACCCACCACCAACACTATTTTAGCGATAGTTAAAATGGGAAGACAGTAACGATCCCGAAACAATGGTACCAATCTGATCCAAGTACTCGCCGAGTATCAATAATTGGTTTGATCTGCTCCTAAATAGTATTATTGAAACTGAACACAGGTATCAGTTTGAAGTACTAGTAGTGTTTTTTCGAATGTTTTTTGTTCCAAATTTTGCCACTTCAGGGGCATTTGTTATTGGAGGTGACATAGTTGGCACTGAATCATTTCAGTCCGTCACGGCTGACCTAAATTTGGGTTGCAATGACCCCCGATATTTTCTAATTGTTTTGACATCGTCCTAAAACAGTTTACAGTCAGCAATTTACGGCCCATTGAGGCTGGCGACTAATGGTGCGTTTAATGGAACGAAGGGAAAAATCATTACGAAACTCACCTGGCACGCCAAAGAAAAACAAATAGCATCTCAAGGGAGCAATGACGGGAAAGTGTAAACATCCGTGGCGATCAAGTGCGTGTTTCTTTTGCGCGTCGGTAAATCCTACAATTACCGTTTGTCATATTTCACAACCTCTCGGTAGGTTATTGTAGGACAAATTTTACAGGACATCAAATTTTAGCCAAGTTCAAGTACTTCATATTTTCTGCCGTCACTACTTAACTTTTCTCCTTAACTTTTGTCTTTGATTGGTCTTGGATAAGCGTAAAAAATATACTCCGTTATATCTATGGCAATGCATTGCTTCTTTTAGAAATGTTGAATACTCCGGTTTTGTCCAGACCAATACGGATAGTCCCTGATGCTGTTACCAATGCCAATTACCTTGTTTTAATACATTGCAAAAATGAACTGGCTAAAAATGAGAAATGTATACTTGTTTTGAGAGGCCTAGAAATAAAATGAAGTGAAACATATCTACCAATGTACCAAAACAAGTATGACGACGAGATTTGCAGCTGAAACATAATATATTGACCATGACTCAGAGACTTTGTCATGGTCTCCTTGGCGACCGGTCTGCCCCGCCCCCTGGGCACCAGCTGAAGCAGTTCAACTAATCGCGTGTCTGCTATTTAAGGCTGGATTGTGGGCTTTGCGGGTGCTGGCTCATTATATATATACACATTCTCCGGTCTGTTATGCCTTGTCCTGTTTTAGTTTTAAACATTGTCCGTTCTGTTATGCCTTGTCCTGTTTAGTTGAGTTGGAAGAAACAACTGTTTGTTTTGTCATGTCCCAGAGTTTTGGACAACTTTTATTTTGGTGAATAAAAGTTTTGGATCGTTACGCAATTGAGTTCTCCCTTCCTGCCTCCGTTCCGGTCCGATCACTCCTTCCACTCCACCACGCCTCGTGACAGACTTGTGAACAAAAACAATCTTTCTATCTTTCTACCCTGGTCATATCCCTCGAAAGGGGTGACCGAGAGCACGACAAACACATACAAAAACAAAGAAAATTAAAAAAGGGAAAAAGTAGCAATAATTACACACAAGATTTTTTGGACCATGGCCAACCCATATGCCCAAACAGCCAAACAAGTTAAGCACCTCAGTACCCAAACTGGTCATGCTTTTGTTCCTCCAGATGAAACAGAACACGAGAAAGTGGCCATGTCACTCGGGTCAGGGTGACACAACACACTATTCAGTTCAACAGCAGGGCCCGACAGCTTTCCCTTGTTTACCCCTGCCGCATCATACAGGTGCCCTGCCCATCCCTTAGAACGCATCTAAACATCCCACTATCCTTTTACAAGACCTCTTCACTCATTCATATCACCAACAAGAGCTCTAGCTTCCACTAACAAGAACTGAAGAATGAAAATTCTTAAAACTCAATTAATAATCTTTCAAATTTTACTACATTATTCTCAGGGTTTAGATGGATGGATTTTTAGTGTAGGCTACTTGATACGTAAAATTTCCCCGAAAACAATGAGCAATTATACCAAAAATAAAGAAACTACTCATATTAACCCCTTACCTCCCTCCCACCATTTTTCCTCACATATAACATCAACTGATTGTGTTAAATAAACTAACCGTAATTATCTTTCCCGCCCTACTGTCACAACATACATTTTATTTCACAAAACACAGTAAAATACATGTAAAAAAAAAGTTAAAGTTATTTTTAACATGTGTTTTGTTGCCAATATCAAGAAAACCTGGTTTGAAAATAAGGTACTGTATTATTACGGTTAACTGGTATCAACACTCGCTAATAGATGTATGATTTGTGAGCACTCTGGAGGAGTACAGGTGTTTTATGATTAAACATGGTCTGTCTTTTGTGACGAGAGTGAAACAAGGGTGTATAAACATTGCCATATTTTATATTTCTGTGTGTGTGCAGAAATTTTCCATCATTGACTGACTTTTAAGAGTTGACGGTAAACTTTTAAGGCCGTTTGTCATTTTGACTGGTTCAAAATTGGGCACAGCAGCAGTACGTCCCTAAGAATACTTAAGTGCTTAAAGAGAGAGAGAGAGGTACAGAGATGAAGAAAAACAATAACAGATGGGTAACAACTATTTAAAAAAGCAGCGAGAGAGAAGCCCAGCCTGACCCAAACATAATGATTGGCATTTTTGTGCCAAGTCGGGCTCGGACTG
Organism: Urocampus carinirostris; assembly: GCF_059441175.1. NCBI lineage: Eukaryota > Metazoa > Chordata > Actinopteri > Syngnathiformes > Syngnathidae > Urocampus > Urocampus carinirostris. Next base: position 18,762,743 of record NC_142354.1, read on the forward strand.
CAGAACTTACTTCTGCTTGCTAATGAATATGGAAAGTAGGATGCGTAAATTTCTAAGAAGTGTAAAATGATGGGTATCTTACATTACAAATTCAGTTTCCAATGTAGATCATTTTATTGAAAGTTTTAAAATACGTGTTTCAATCGTTGTAATCCATTTTGTTAAGAAACTCTCGGATAAGTGAAGAAAACCGTTTTCAAGGGATTGCATGATCACACCGTTGTTATTGAATGTAAACAACATTTTATGTGAGGTTACTCTCTCAAAATACTAACAAAATACTTATTAACAGTTTGTTTCTGTATCCAACTGCAACATGACACTTGATTTGGGGTCAGAGGACTCAAGTACATATTTCAAGTTCAATTTCTCCTTGTGCGGCCAATCACATAAAAATCCACTTAACCTCTCGTGGTGCGTTCGCTCCTTGTACTGCTATGAATACATTTGATATCGCAGTATCTTAATTACTTTTTAAGTGGACGCCAGATTTAGTTCGTCAGACGCAAGTCGTCGCCATCTATTTTAAGAAGAGGGTGCTGCGTTTAAAAACAACAACACCAACAAAACAAGACTCCCTGGTTACTCATTCCATGCTTGCAGCTTGATATGATGTATTATGAAGCGGTAGGATGCACATGTGATAGGCATGCATCTTGCATGAGGGGGCGGGCCAAGGAAAAATGTCCTTACACTGGGAAAGAGGACCACCTGTTGGTGTCACTTGTTTGCATGAAACACATACATTGATTTTGAGCTGTAGTGAACACGACACAAAGACAACAAAGCACACAAAATACTTTGGCATTGTCAAATTGTGATGGTTTAGCTGTGAGGTGAGGTCAACAGCAGCTCTGGTGTGCTCAATATTTTCAATGAAGGCAAAATGTGATTCAAAGACTGGGGCTCTCCTGTCCCATTAAAGCATGGGTGTCTAATGTGGTAAGAACACCTGAACACCCGTGGATAGCTACTGAACAAAAGCTCACCACCAGTGAGTCCTTGTGATTTTTCAAATTTGATTTCTGACTGACATGAGGTTTTAGTGGTTGTCTTACCCTTTAATAATTACAGTTGGGTAATAACAGAGTAAAAACAGTAATAAAATAAGTTTTTTGGGGGAAATCTCTATCAAAATGGTAGCCCTTACACTAATCAGTTACAAAACAGCTCTCAGCTTAAAAAAAGTTGGCAACCCCTGCGTTACAGTGTGTTACCAGGTGCTTTAAATCCATTAAAAATAAGTGTAGTAGGGGAAATTATATACAGACGCTCCCTTACTTAGGACCATTCGACTTACGTAAAAGAATAGATGTCGGGATGTCGAAATTTATTCGGACATTGCTGTGAGATAGATTTCGTATGGTGCACCTTTTTACGAGTAGAGGACAGTACTGTAGTGCTTCTTTCCGTTGCTACCGGCGTGTGGCGCTATAAGAGGTCACCCAGCATCCACCCGGAAGAAAAAAAAATCCGCTTTTTCTTTCTAGTTAGTGTGTTAACATTCTATACTGTCTGTGTCTATTCTATCTCCGGCGCGCTAAAAACTTTGACATTTTTATTGTTTAATATCTCGTGCATCCATTCAATATGGTCGGCGTAAAGTGTAAAGAAGAGGCGAGCTTATTCTTTTGAAATGAAAGGTGAATAAGAAAGCTTGATGTGGTTGAGAAAATGGTCGGAACGCTTATTTTCTGCCACTTTTTTACCACGGAGGAGGAAGCCGCCTTACTCTTAAAGCGCATCTTCCAAAAGTAAGTTAAACTCAACGTTGTATATTTTCATTGAGTATGTTATTTTTTTAAATGTTTATATTTTAGTACAAAACAATACAGGTTACTTATACAAGACTTAAACATACTTATATAAACCTTAAACATACAAAATATAGCACTGAAGCAATATATGAACAAAATCAACTTACGAGCGTTCGTCCGGAACCTATTTCGTTCGTAAGTAGGGCAGCGTCTGTATTTTATGCTTCCGACAATAGGAAAAATATAGGGATGTTCGACACTGAGACAACTCTTGAGTGACTGATGCAGATAACAAAATAATAACAACATTTAATACATAATTTTTCAACACAAAAAGTGTCTTCAACTAACAAATAAAGACTATACCATACTCACCAACACAACCTATCTACACGTTAGACTTCCTCTTTTCCTTTTTGAAAAACGCCCACAGATTTTGCTGAAAGTTTGCCACTTTGGGTTTTAAACAAGCAAGCTTGATCGTTTATTAACATTCTAGAGACGCATTGTGTTCTTTGCGCATGGAATGGATGATAAAACCTACCGCTTTTAACGTCTAAAGGTTGGTATGTATACCATCTTGTGCCTGTGATCTGGTATACAACCAACCACCAGTCATGGGTAAAAACAACCAATAAGAGACAAAGTCTTTGGCTCAGCATTGGTCACCTGCAGAGGTAAGATCTTAAGCCTTGCCCGAACAGAAATTTGGGTCTGTGTTGGGCCTAAAATGTCAATCATTACGTTCAGGTTTGGGCAAGGCTTCTCTCTCACTGACTTTATTTTTTTAATTAAACCCATCATTGATTTTTAATTGGTTGGGCTCGGGCTGGGTCGGGCATTTAATGCCCGCATTCCTGGGTTATATCGGGCTGGGTTTTTTTGGGCCCAATCCTACCTCCTGTGACTTAAGACAATACTTATAACCTCAGTCCTGTAATCAATAAAATGTAAAGCCATCTTCTGACTGTCACTCTTCCTATTCTATGAAACTGTTGCTTTAAGATCTGAAGGAGGTGTCTTGCCCTGAGGTATGTGCCGGTCGACCTTTCTGAACAGACTGTTTGTTTTCACCCTGATACTATAAGGTCTGTTGCAAATCATCTTTGGCATGACCGAGGGTTGATGACACGTCCACACCAATCATCCTGCAGCTATTCGGACAAGCCCCCATCTTGATTGCTCAATCAGAAGCTTGCGTTTTCATCACACCCCTCCAAAACCAGCTGCTAAATCCTTGACCTGGCATGTCGCAAAGTCACGAGTCAAGCGCTATTATTGCGGTTACTCACTCTGAGTTGGGGTCAGCCTTCAAGAAGGCTTGGATGACCAGAGGTAACTCTGATTTCACAATGTACAGGTAGCTGGACATGGCTGCAATAGAAGAAAATACAGATAAACGCACGATTCGGCTCCAATCATGGCATAGTTTACACAATTCACCCACTCACCTCCGATGTTTTGCAGAGTGATAGCAATGCCGGCCGCCATCTTCCCAGGGGTGCCGAAGGCTCTGAAGCCCAACTGCTCGTAAGCACGGATTCCTGAAAACGCAAAACCCTCACTTGTTACCAAGGACCCATCTCGTGAGCCATTCTTGCCACAAGTCTTGAAAAATAACCTTCTCGGACTACATGCTTAAGTTGCTATTAACAGCATTCTCCAAAGAATGTTTGAATAACGGCTCAAATGGTTTATTGGTGATTTCATTGATTTTTACAATAGACAAGCACTCCGGTGCGCAAGCTATTTGAGTCGCAGGCCGCATTGGGTTAGAAAATTTGGCAAAAGGGCCAAGAGGAAAAAGATTATTCATCTGAGAATCTTTGTGATTAAGGGCTATACAAATAAACATGACTTGACTTCTTGACTAGTGACTATATGCATTAAAGAAACATACATGCAGACATTTACAAGTATCTGTTATATTTCCTTCTCAGTCTAAAATGGAAACCATTTAGTCAAATTGGTTTATTCAAATGCTCAGAATGTTGTTGTCCAGATGTAACTACCTACAGTGAACCCAATGAATTGAAAGATACATCAAATAGATACAAGCAATTTTCTACCCAATATGAATTCTGTTTTACCCAAGCTTTTACAGTGTTGTCTTTTTTATTCCTGAAATAAAAATTCTTTACATTGGTCAGGGGATATTTCATTAGAAAGGTTCATAACTATTGGACAAGCACATTCTTACCGACAACGCCGGAGGATTTGAGGAGCAGATGAATAGAATATGATGACAAAGCAGCTACGGCAGTCAGAAGAAATCTGCAACATGATTCAATTCATTTATACATTCATCCATTTTCTGTTCGATTTATTAATAAAATAATGAGAAGGTCTAAGACCGATATTTTTGATGAGGACAATCTACTTTTGTTTGGCGTAAGGAGGACTTGTGTAGTTACTTTGGAAAACTGTCCCTGTACTAGTTTTGTAAATGTTCTACTTTACATAAACTCAATCAGTATGCTCTTAGCGTGCAGGGATTTTGGCTAGTATAGACGATTATGTTTAAAAATGAAGATTGTTTAAATTGACGACATCTGTTTTGAAATCACCCAAAAAATGATATAAGGTTAAGCGCCAAACTGCGGTATTAGCTACTGATCCTAAGGGCGCAGACAATTGTTTTCACAAGTTCTCAAGAGTAGAACATTCATTGTCACTTACGCTATGTTCTATGTCATAATAATGTTATTGTTATACTTGATTGTGACAATTATGGAAGGAGCTAGTGTAAAATTAACAGTTGGTTTAGAGCCTTGTGGCAGATGGGCAAACAATTCTTGCTAGGGACAAAGTCTCTAAAACGCCACTTGATTAACTCCAATTTTTTTTAAATGTATAGTTCCTTGAGCAGTTAAAAATTATTACGAAAGTAACTGCTAGCACCAGTCTAACCCTTATAACATAGTTTGTGAGATATGGGTCAAAACCTTTGCAAAGACTAATGTCAACTATTTTGACATAAATAATTAATGTACATTATGCAAATGTTAAGGGGTTGTCACTAATGGCATTTTGGGTTGTTAGGTGGTGTGACAAGAGGAATTTTTCTTGTTTTCATTTTATGTTTTTATACAGTACTGAGTTGCATTTTATAGAAAACGTATCTACCATGTGCTAAAGAAATACAAAAGTATTCAATCATTTCAATATTTGAGGCAGACATCTCCAAACTAAAACATTACAGCATATTCTGTGTGAATCTCCAGCATGGCATCACTAATGCCTTAAAACATAAAGAGGGTAAAACACATTTATATACAGACGCTCCCCCGCTTAAGAATATTCGTCTCACGAAAAATGGTAGGTACGAACATTTTTTGGGGATGTGAAAAATACTTGGACATTGCTGTAAGTTAGATTTTGGATTGTGCACCTGTTTCCGAGTAGAGGACAGTATCGTAGTGCTTCGGCGTGTGGCGGTGTGAGAGCTCACCCAGCCAAAGAAGAAATCCGCCTTCCTCTTTCTAGTTCGTGTGCAAACATATTATATTGTATCCCCACCGTGCTAAGAACATTGCTATTTGTATTGTTTCATATCTCGTGCATCCATTAAATATGGTTGGTGTAAAATGAAATGAAAGTGGAATATGAAAGCTTGATGCGGTGGAGAAAATGGTTGGATCGCGTTTTTTCGGCCACTTTCTACCACAGAGGAGTAAGTCGCTTAACTCTTGAAGCTCATCTTCCAAAAGTAAGTTAAACTTAACTTTATTTATCTTTATAGAGCATATTATTTTATGAAATGTTTATTTTTTAGTACAAAACAATACAAGTTACTTATACAAGCTTTATACATATTTAAAAAACCTTAAACATAAAAAAATATAGCACAAACAAATTCAACTTACAAACGATCATTCAGAACCTCGTTCGTACGTAGGGCACCATCTGTATTTGACAATTTTCTTGCACTCGGAATAAGCAGTTCATGTTCACATATTAAAATGCCATAATGATGCCATTCAAAAAACAGATATAGAATTACAGCGAACAGAGGCTCACTAAAACTGACAGCCAACACCTCAAAAGAGATTCACATCTCAAAATAAAGCCACCTATATGTACAGTCTCTAGACTCCAGGAAGGCCACAGCCCAAAATAGCCCAACCTGCAATCCTAATGTGGGATCTGGATTTGCTCATTCATGTCCTCTTAGTATATGCAGAGCGCAGCTGTCAGACACGGCCTTGTGTAGCCGCTTGCCAGAGTGTCTGCTCTCCTCTTTCGTTGGAATAGATTAAGATTGTGATGTCCTTCTAAACTGGGTTAGCGCTGAACCTGATGACCTTGACAAAGCTGTAAATTTTCCTCTTCTCACTTTGGATGTGTAATAATCAACCTGTATGTCTTTGCAACCTCAATGTTTGGACTCAGAAATCCAGGCATAATTCAAGTTGATTGAAGGAACATAATAAGATCTACGCTAGGCAATTATCGGTCATTCAAATACTGTGATGAATTTGTCATTTCAAAAATCGTCGATTTGAGTCCAGCTTGTCACTAGGGCGAAATGGTGTGTCCTGAAGTCAGACCATTTGAAAACCACTCATCTAAACGATTCACCCGGATTACACCAAAAATCTGAATTCTGATCTCTCAGTCAAAAATTTAGGTGTCATATTTGACACCGATCTGTCCCTTCAAACACACGTGAAGAACATTACTAGAACAGCTTTCTTCCATCTTGGTAACATTGCTAAAATTCGCCCTATGCTGTCTCAGTCAGATGCGGAGATTATAATTCATGCATTTGTTACTTTCCGTCTCGATTACTGTAATGCACGACTCTCCGGTCTCCCGAAGTCCAAAATCAAGAGCCTTCAGCTGGTACAAAATGCTGCAGCGAGGCTTTTAACTTAGACAAGAAAGTTTGATCACATTACCCTGATTTTAGCTGTGGTGAACATTGTTTTGGTTTTCAAGTGGAGGGGGTCAAGATAAGTTCCAGCTTTTTCCTGTCTGCCCTTTTTTTCTTAAGTTATGTCAATTGTCTACCAAAGCTATTGGTTTTTAAATTATTCTAACCTTGTATGACCAGTGGGGAAAAAATAAAAATGTCAATCAATCAACCAATCAATCAGCGAGACTTCTAACTAAGACAAGAAAGTTTGATCACATTACCCCGATTTTAGCTAACCTGCATTGGCTCCTTAGCTTAAGATGCGATTTCAAGGTTCTGTTGGTAGTACACAAAATCCGGCAAGGATTTGCTCCCTCATATCTTTCAGATTAAATTTCCCCCCATGTTCTGGTCCGGAGCCTTCGCTCTGAAAATGCTGGTCTACTAGTGATCTCAAGAGCCAAGAAGAGATCCGCAGGTTCGAGAGCGTTCTCCATCTGGGCCCTGGTGCTGTGGAATGCTCTTCCTCCTGAGATTCGATCTGCAACCTCAGTGGAAATGTTTAAATCCAAGCTTCTACTTCACTTCTACTCTATAGCATATGAATAACCTATATTTTATGTTGATAATATGTGTATTATTTGCCCTTATGTAGATTTTAGATGAGGGGATGTCATAATGGTCTGTGGTTTCCAATAGCCTTTGATCTTTGCAGCCCTTTGAGACTTCTTGTGATTAAGGGCTATACAAATAAACATGACTTGACTTGACTTGATCTAAGTTGAACTATTACCTGCATGTAGTCACAAATCCATTGTGAAATACCAATCGTAGCATGTGAAAACGTCACCCACCCAGGGATACAAAGAACACTTAAGTCTTGGGAAAACGGACAGATGTGGGTGCACCCTCTGACCAAATAGGAATGGAGAACAGTGAGTCCACTGGTTTATTATGAGAAATTGCATTTTTGTCAATATGTGGGATTCTACAGCCTTGAGAGCTATTCGATAATAAAGCTCTTGTTGTACTGCGATTAAAAAAAACTGTCGGCTTAATCTTCCCATGCTTCAAAAATATGGAAAAAGACAGAATTTCGATGGTAATACTCACAAGAAGAGGAGGATGCCAGTGTTGGCCATGGCGTAAGCCAATCCCAGGATTCCACTTCCCATAATAGCGTTACCCAGGTTAAAGACGGACATACCAAAGGATGTTTTCCCTTCAAACTGATGCGAAAAACAAAGATGTAAAGACAAAAAAAATACAGGAAAGCACATTGTCAGTTATTTTACTCACATCTGTGAATCGAACTGGTTTCTTTCCATCGGTACTGGGCAAAAATTCCTCATTTTCTGTCCCTCCGTCTGGGTCATCAAACCTAATGTAAGACAAACGTGCGAATTACTCTAGTCATGTTGAACACTTGTTGTACTACTTGTTCAAATCAGGGGTGCCCAAACGTTGTCCTCTGAGGGTCTTTAATAAACTGAGAGATCTGAATTCAATATTTTTGCTTGAAGTGTATTATAACAAGTGTACCAAAATCTGTTACTCAATGGACGGCATCTAAATCCAATCCCTAACTTCAGAAACTAAACAAGTAGAATCATATATTAGTCATATATTAATGTATTTATTTTATTAATTAGTTGAGAAAAGAGGTAAGAAAGGGCAGAAAAAAATCCAGCCCAAACCTAACCAATTAAGCAAAGCAAACCTGAAATCTCATATTTTGTTTGTGAGGACTCGGGAGCAGGAGAGGTGATTTTTTTTTTAAATAACAAATTAATGTGTGTCTTTTGTAACGAAATCCAAGTTAAACAAGAATGTAAAAACATTTGCATCTTTTATATTTCTGTGTCTGCAGAAGTTCCATTCAACTGTAAATTTACCATCATTTACGGATTTTTTGAGGGTTGGCGTCTGCCTTTAAGAGCGAGAGAGAGGCTGAGAGACAATGAAGAACAATGACGGGTGGATAATTTAAAAAAGGGCAGTAAAGAACAAGAAGAAGATTGACATTGTAGGCCCGACTCGGCCTGAAATTCGGGACGGGATTGGACTCGAGCTTGGGCTTAAGATCTTGCCTGTAGTTAGGAATCATTGATGTGGTACAGTTAAAATTTTAATACAAAACGCCAAAAATATTTTGCTTGTGAAAATTATCAACATACAACATAGAAATTATAATTGTAAATAGTTAATCTGCATAGTTGAAAATGATGGACAGCACTGCTAAAATCACCATTTTTCAGTCACAAATACAATTTTTATTATTTGATTTTGTCACGGTTGCCAAGGCGCCCATTGGCCCCGCCCGTGTGGCGCCGGCTGCGGCTCATTAACAGATTGGCTTTCCGTCTTTTTAAGCTCATTGCGCGCTCTCTTACTTTGTCAGTCTGTCAACGAACCTGTGCCCCACAAGACGTGGGTTCTGACCCGGTTCTGTTTTCCTGTTGGTATTTCCCGTCCGGTATTGTTCCTGTTTATTTTTGTCATGTTTAATATCAGTTTCCAGTTTCGTTCCAGTCTATTTTTGTCTTGTTTATTATTTTCTCCGGTTTTCATTCCGGCAATTGGAATCGATCTTGTCGGTCTCTGGCTTCCTGTCTTTCCTTGCCAGACCACTGACTAACGTGCATGACTCCCCAATTCCTGTAAAATAAAAGGCTTTTGTGAGAACACCACGCGTTTGGGTCCTGATCCTGTTCTGGTTCTTGACAGATTTGGGGTACAGAAATGAAACTTAACTGTCTGTTCTTAACTCTTTGGTCATAGTTTGGACACCACCGGTTCTGAACATACAATTCATTCAATTCTTAAAGTTCGAACCATCCATACCTGACAGTTTGAGTGCCATCTCTGTGCAAGGATCCACCCATTGAGGCAATCAAATAAACATGCAATAATAAAAACAAAACAAAAAAGCAACAAGCATTAAGTCGACACTCGTCCGAATGGTTACAGAGCTCCTACGCGACGTAGTATACGTGCAGGGTTGCGCAGGCCGTGCTTGCGGGCCCCGAAAAATACTCACTGATCGTCTTCGAGCGACATCTTCATTGGAACATCTACATCGTCCCCGATGTTGTGGCTTTTTCCGTTGGACAAGATGTTCATCTCCGATTCAGCTTGTTCCATCTTGGATGTTGTTGCAAACACTCTCTGGACTGTTGGGCGTCTTCAATAAGGCAACACATGCACACAAACAAAAAACAAAAATGTTTCTGGTCAAAGAAAGTCCTTTTGAGTTTTAAAAGAACACGTTATCCTACATTGATTATAGGTCAGGTCATGTCATGTTTATTGGTATAGCCTGTAAGGGAAATTATGATTTAAATGTGCCTTTTATACTATATCCTATACTCTTATACCCAATATATACTTTTACTTTTTGTCATGATTGCTAACTCTTGTCACCTGGAGCAATCATGTGGGCGCCTTCTGATTGGCTGACGCTTCGTTCTTTAGCGCGCTGCGCCCAGACCTCTCTGTCAGAGTATTACGATTGTAACTCTCCTGATTGCCCGTTTCGTCTAGAACTCTGTTTACCTGTTTCTGCCTGCCTCCGAACCGACCTGCTTCCGTCCCACGCTACGATCTTCTCTCCATCCCCGGTAAACCCGACCTGCTTGTCTTCCGCCCTCCGATTGGCCACCCGATCCGAAGCCTTCTTTCCGGCTCCGCTGCTGACGTCTGACAGCCATTACGTCTCTCGCAAGGCCTGAACGCTATCTTAAATAAAGAACTGTAACGAATGCTCTGAGGTTTCCTGGTCTGTTCTGGTCTCACGACACTTTTATATCTTTAAAAGTGTATATATTTCTATAGTGTCAGGACCAGAACGGAGACAGGACCCACTTGTGTCACGTTTCACTCCGTTTTATTGGGAAGAAAGGAAAGGATAGCACACACGACCCGGTGATCGCTGGTCGCTCTGAACACGGAAGTGGCACTTCAGTGGTGAGCGATGGCGGTGTCGGGAACGGAAAAAACAGGTCAGTAGCCGGGACAGGAGAGAAAAAACGTGGTCGGGATCAGCAACGAGGCGAAAGGCAGGAAAGGAGAAGAGACGTGGTCAAGGTAAAAAAAAAACGGGTCGAAGCCGGGAAACAGACGGGAGCAAAAACAGGAGTGAATCAGGGTCGAAAAGCTTGCCTAGGGTAATCTGAGGTTCGCAGACCGACTGACAACAGGGGGCAGATAGGAGTGGGTTTGAATAGGGACAGAGAGCCAATCGGTAATCATGGCATATAGTATACTCAAAAAGTGTGTAGTTACGTTTTTGAGTTTGTTTCAGGGATAAGGGCCTTCAAGGTCAGAAGAATAAATTCTATGGCACCAAGGGATGTGTCTCTAATTAAAAAGCTACAACTTGGAGGCCACTGGTAAGCTCCCTGTTATCAAAAAATGAACCACTATGGTGCACAGAACTCCTTTTGCTAACCCATCACATAAAGCTATAACTTGAAGGAGACTGGCAATTTTCTCAAGACTCCTATCCATTTTTAAAAAATTCACTGTTGTGATGTATCACATGAATCATTCTGCTTTTGGCAAAGGAATTTGTTAAAAAAGGTACGACCTTTAAGTATATTGTTATGTTAGCTTACCTCCTAGTGGACGTGTTTATTGTTAGGTTAGAGTGCCCTTTAGTGGCCAGCAGTGTATATCACACCATGTAACCGGGAAATTGTCCAATCAGAATGCTCCTACGTGCACGTGGTTTATTCTATCCTCCAATCAAAATCCATTTAACAGTATAAGAAGGGCGCTCACGCTCCAGTCATATGCATGCCAATCTAAGAGTGCTTTTACCTTTGTACAAAATTACATACTCTTGTTGCAATTTTTGTTAGCATGTCTCAGCTTAGCTAACATTGTATCTTTGGAGTTAGCAAGCTAACAGGACTTTTATGTACTTTGTTTTTAGTACGGCCACCGTATAAAGGTAATGGTTAAAGCCATCCTTTGAATGAACAGCAAGAAATACTTTGAAGTGAGGACAGCACAGTAACCATTTTTGAATCAATTAATTAATATTAGTAGTGAAACCAGATGTCATAATGTTTATTTTTTGCGTTGTGAATAAATATCTTAATTTAAATGTATAGATTTATTCTTTATGCAAAACTAACTCATACAGTAGTTTTAATTCCAGGCGCCTTACAGTCCAGTGCGCCTTATGCATGAAAAATATTTCGCAAAAGACTATTTTTTTGGTGTGCTCAAAAAGTGTTCACAAAGTTGTTCGTATCATTGCTTAGCTCTTTATGTTAAAAAAAATATGGTTATTAACATGCTAATATTTACAAATGTAGCTTAGCTTCTTTACTCCAATGAATAGGCAAGTTCAATACAAAATGAACAAATTGCGTACTGTAACCTTCACTGTAAGCGACTGCACTCTATTTAGCAGGACCTTTCGCAACTTCATCTCCTCTCTGTTGGGTAACATAAAAATGTGTCCTCTAGCCAGAATATTGCAGTCGGGCCATAGGCAAACAAATCACGCCGTCAGAGGTCAAGGCCTGTTTGAGGGGTTTTTTTGGTGTTTGCTCTCATGTTTTGCGTACAGACGGCAAATTTTCAGAGGGGGCTTTTAAATAACTGGCAACCGGAGGTGGGGCGGCTGACCAAAACCTTTACTCAAGTAAAAGTACTGTCACTTCAGAATGATAGAAATAAAACATAGTGATCTAAATAATCACCTGAGTAAAAAAGTCCTTGAAAATCTAAAACTACTCAGGTACTAAATATCTGACGCAAAGTCTTATTTATTGTTTTTATAAAACAAATATTCAATCAGATTATGGTCTGCATTTCTGTAGCGCTTTTCAAGTCAATGAAGACCTCCCAAAGCGCTTTACAATGTGCTTCACACTTACCCATTCACACACACTCACACAGCGATAGCAGGGTCAGCCATGCTACCTGCTTATCGGGGGCATGAGGGACTCAGTGTCTTGCCCAAGGACACTTCGACCGGGAATCGAACCTGTGACCTCTTGATCCCAAGACGAGCGCTCTACCTCCTGAGCTAATATGCACAGTCCATTCAATCAACAATAAATGGCAAGACTTTATAATAGTAAGTCTGTTGGGTAGGGTTACTTTAACTGGATTACAGTGGGACCTCGCTACTTCGCAGCTCGACGTTCGGGGCTTCAGAGCTTCGCGGTCTGTAATGTTTTTTTTTTTGTTTTTTTTGAAGGGGCGTCGCTGCTTCGCAGATTTTCACTTTTTGCGGGTGTTTTCGGCGGAACGTCAGTGGATGCGGGATAAGGCGGCCGGCTGGATGGGGCGGGGGAGGGGGGGTTCGGCGGAGGTCTCTCCCGGGCTGCGCGACGGAGCTAGTTCAGCAGACACAGCTTCACCCGGTGCAGATAATAAGATGAGATGAGATTTTTTTTTTTTTTTGAAGGGGCGTCGCTACTTCGCAGATTTTCACTTTTAGCGGGTGGTTTTGGTCGCCATTAACCGGGTCTAAAAAATAATAATTAAAAAACAAAAATATATATATATATTTTTTTTTCTTTTCGAAGGGTCGTCGCAACTTCGCAGATTTTCACTTTAAGCGGGTGGTTTTGGTCGCCCTCAACCGGGTCTAAAAAGAAATAATGAAATTTTTATTTTTTATTTTATTTTTTTTGGAAGGTGCGTCGCTACATCGCAGATTTTCACTTTTAGCAGGTGGTTTTGGTCACCATTAACCGGGTCTAAAAAATAATAATTAAAAAACAAAAAAACAATTTTTTTTTTTTTTTTTTTTTGGAAGGGTCGTCACAACTTCGCAGATTTTCACTTTTTGCGGGTGGTTTTGTTCCCCATTAACTGGGTCTAAATAACAATAATAAAAAAAATAAAAAGAATAAAAAAAATTTTTTTTTTTTTTTTTTTGAAGGTGCACCGCTACTTCGCGGATTTTCACTTATCGCGGGTGGTTTTGGTCCCCATTAACCGCGATAACCGAGGTCTTACTGAACTTTCAATTACTTTTGGATTACTCCAATACCAAATATGCTAATAAAAGACAAAATAAACTAAATATGAATAAAATTATGACTCACAACACGTGGTAAGCTTTCTCTCCTGGCTTTGATCTCTTTGATCTCCGGCAAAACTAACATAAAATGCGACAGAAACAAAATGAAAATAAATCCAAACAGCTTGCCAACATCATTTTTGCCGTTCCATGTATTCTGTTACTCCGCAAGCCTGCACAAAATTTATTAATTGTATTCATATTTAGTTTCTTTTGTCTTTTATTAGCATATTTGGTAATGGAGTAATCCAAAAGTAATTGAAAGTAATCAAGTTAAAGTAACCCTACCCAACCCTGGTACTGAGACAGTTAGGGTGAACCCGCTAAGTCAAATCGAAATAAAAATAAGGAGAACTCTGACAAAATAATGGCGCCTTAGCAGAGACAGACAGACGCCTAATTACAGTACGTGGATGGGATTTAAGTAACGGCTGCTTGCAGACTAATGTAGTGTCGTAATAGTACACATTTTTTTTCTTTAGAAATCTATTTAAGTAAAAGTAAAAAGTATAGTGATTTTAAAAATGCTCCTAGAAGTAAAAAATATCCCAAATCCTACTCAAGTACACGGAGTAAAAGAAACTTGTTACTACCTCCGTTTGCTGGCACACCTTGGAGAAAAAAACAGCTCTGTATTTACCTGTTTCTGCAATGAGGACCACTTATAACTCCTGAAAATTTTACAACACAGTCTCGGGTCGGACTCTATGAAAGTGGGATCATAACACATACACATATGACATTAAATGCTATCTTATCGATAAAAGATGATCTAGAGAGCTATGTCGCAGACGTGTGGGCATTAGGAGTGATTTGCCCTCCCCGTCATGCTTAGAAAATCTTCATGAATATTAAACCCAGTTCAATATTCAAAGTGGAAAATCTTAGTGTGCACTGTGCAACAACCAAACCTGGATTGCGACATTAAACACCGCGTGGGCCAAAAAAAAAGGTAACCAGATGCGACATTCGCTTGAGCCATGCTAAAAACAAAAACAAATAAGAACAATATCCAAGAACAGCAAGTTCCATAAATTAGGTGCCGATACCAGCTTTACTTTGAAGGGACACTGTGTAACGTTGGAACTGTATTGTGGAATGCAACCGACTCTGAGTGCGACAAAGTAACAATAAGAGTACGGAAACTCAAAGTGACCTGACTGCACAATAATTTTTCACATTTTATCGGTAGTTACCAGTAGTAACACAGTTATGACTGTTTTTTTCCTGTTACAAAACGATAATTATCGCCACTGAATAATGCTCTTACATAACGGCGTTATTTTTTTTTTCAGTAACAGGGTGATAAAACCAATTATTTTTTTCCGCCGTTACAACACCGTTATTGTTACTAATGGTCAAAACACGTGCGTTACTTTGAATAAAGCAGTTTCCCGCTTCGAGTTGTTTACGTCACGTTTTTTCAGATGACGTCAACATTCAAACTACCATATAGTTAGATAGCGAATACGAATACAATATTTACTGATATGACGTATCCTGCAACTGACTCGCTCCTGAAAGAAACTGTTCTATGAGCCGGCTCTTGGAAGAGAGAGACCACCAATCAAGAACCTTCAAAATGCTATTTTCCTCTTGTGATTGGTCAAAACTCTATTTTTCAGGAATTTGTTGAGTATAAAAAAAGGTAAAAAATGCTTTGTATTTAATCATTTTCTTTTGGGATTTATACATATTTTAAATCAATCGTCAATCAGTCAGTCTATGAATCAATCAATTTAACAATTAATCAGTCAATCAATAAATCAACCAATCAATCAGTTAATCAATCAATCAATCAATAGATATAAGAAAAGGGGTGGTATTTATTAAGTTTTCTTTGTCCACATCCCTTTCAGGCATTCTGTTATGCATCGAAGCGATATTTACATGTGTACACAAAGAATGTAACTGCCCGAAATAAATAAATAAATAAGTGAAATGTATTCATGATTTTTTTGTAAAATTTATGAAAATTAATCATTCTACTAGTATCTAAAAATGCATGATTATATAATAGTTTATAAATTTGTCCTTATTATTTGAATCATATTGGGTTTTTTTATGATTTGCGTTAATTACCAATAAGAGGTGCTGAATGATACTCGAAACACGAAAATCACAATCAACTGAGATAGGGTCCCCTTTCAAACGTGCCGATTGACTGAAGAGGAAGAAGAGATTGGGCAGAGCATTATTGCCATCTACTGTTAAGGAGTGTAAGCTTAATTTGCGAAGGCAAAAGCCTGTGACCCCATGAAAACGGGTCCCACTTTTAGGCCTCGACTCACTAGTTGAGAAACAATGCTTTAAAAGGTGTATCTCATCTCATCTCATTAGCTGCACCGCTTATCCTCAGTAGGGTCGCGGGGGTGCTGGAGCCCATCCCAGCAATCATCGGGCAGTGGGCGGGGGACACCCTGAACTAGGTGCCAGCCAATCGCAGGGCACACAGGGACAGACAACTCGCTCGTTCATTCACACTTAGGGACAATTTGGACCGGCCAATCCACCTGAAATACATGTTTTGGAATGTGGGAGGAAACATTAGTGCCCGGAGGAAACCCATTCAAGCACGGGGAGAACATACAAACTCCGCACAGTAAGTCCGGTAGCCTGATTTGAACCCACACAGACCTTAGAACTGTGCCGCACACGCGCTAACCACTGCGCCGCCGTGCTGCCCTAAAAGGTGTATAGTTTGGCAAATATTGCAAACACATATTTTAAATATGATAAAAATATACTCATGTTAGAAAAAGAATGACCATTCCAAGAAAAATTGTATGTTCAGGTGGCAGATATATATAATTATAATACTATTTATGATAATAATAAAAGAAAGGTAAATAAATTAAAGAATATTAAAAACACTGTTATCTCAAAGTGTTATACTATTTTTTTCCTCAATATTTGCAGCTTCACATTACAAAAAGTCCAGTGAAAAAAACATTCAGAAAATACAAGGTAAAAAAAGAAAGAAAAATATATATTTTTAATTTTAAGTACTAAAATGAATTTCTGACAGAAATTGTGTTGCTGTACAGCAATAATAAATCCCATTTATTTATAAGCAATTCTGTCACATCATTCAGTAAAGTCAATTGTAATATACATTTAAAACATGACAGTAAAGAATATATAAATCGCCTTCCGCTGCATTGCTATGAATTTCGAAATCTTAGACAATTAATAGGGAACTTTGAATGTCCCCTATCACTCTAAAATGTCCCAGCTATCGGTTTGACGAGGGGGTCGGGGACAAGGAGGTTCATGTGTCCGCTGCGGAACAAGAACAGGCACGAGGTTCACTTTCGAGCGCCTGGCACACTCTCTACCACGTGCCAAGTACAGTGTTTCACTTTAGGGCAGAAAGAAATCCATAGAAGGGGACACCAAAGAGCTGCTCACGGGCACCGAGTAACAAAGACCGGCCTGAGGACCTGTTAACAAATAACTCGGCTTTAATCGGTAATAATTCAGTGTTGGCCCTAAGCAGAGGTGGGTAGAGTAGCCTCAAATTTGACACAAGGTACTGTTACTTTAGAATAATATTACTCAAGCAGAAGTAAAAGTAGTCATCCGAATACTTACTTGACTAAAAGTAAAAACGTACTTGATGATAAAATGACTCAATCACTGAGTAACTGTCGTATTTATTGATTTTTTTAAACAACCAATCCGATCATCAAATTATCGAAGAGCATCCATTCAACAGAGAAAAACATTTAATTTAGAAGTAGAATAAAATAATAAGTGTTTTAACAAACAGTAAAATGAAAATAGTATAAATCAACTAATAATTTAAAGCACATGTAGCACCAAGTAGCACATTTAAAGCCCGAATACTGCAAGCAAATGAAAATGAAATTTGCATTCAGAGTTCCCTGACCGCACACGGGTTTGTTTGCTCTACTGTATCTCCAGCACGCTAAGAACTTTGACATTTTTATTCGTTAATATCTCGTGCATCCATTCAAGATGGTTGATGTAAAGTGCAAAGAAGAGGTGAGCTTTTCATTTTGAAATGAAAGTGGAATAAGAAAGCTCAATGGGGTTGAGAAAATAGTCGGAACACTTTGTTTCGGACACTTTTTACTATGGAGGAGAACCTCTTAAAGTGCATCTTCCAAAAGTAAGTTAGACTCAACTTTATTCATCTTTATAGAGCATATAATTTTATGATTTTTTTATTTTTTTAGTACAACAAGCTAGCCCATGAATTCGAACAAAGGAGACATTGCATATTGTGGCTAGTTTTTGGCACCCTTTTTAAGGGGAACATGCTTTTGATGTGAGGGCCAGGGGTGCTCTTCCTTTTCTGTGTTTTCATAGCCGGTATTGCTAAGCGACATTATCGATCTGTTTCATTCGTAAACAGTTTTTACTCCCCGCAGAAGTTGAATATGGTTATGTGATGAGACTGCTACGTTTGATTGGTTAAACGTGGTAGAGCCTGGCTGATGTCTCCGTCATAATACTGACGCTGCCCTATTTACGAACGAATTCCGGACGATCGTTCGTAAGTTGAATTTGTTCATAGGTTTCTTCAGTGCTATATTTTTGTATGTTTAAAGTTTATTTAAATATGTTTAGGCTTTTATAAATAACCTGTATGGTTTTGGACTAAAAAATAAACATTTCATACAATAATATGCTCTATAAAGTTAAATAAAGTTGAGTTTAACTTACTTTTAGGAGATGCGCTTCAAGAGGTCCTCCTTCGTGGTAAAAAAGTAAAAAAGCGTTCCGAAACGCCTCACTTTTTTTTTACACTTTACACCAACCATATTGAACGGATGCACGAGATATTAAACAATAAAAATGTCAAAGTTCTTAGCGCGCTGGAGATACAGTATAGAATGTTTAAACAAGAACTAGGAGGAGGAAGCCGATTTATTCTTTGACATGGATGCTGGGTGACCTCTCACAGTGCCACGCAATGTCCAGATATTTTTCAACATCTTGAACAAAATGTTTGTACCTACTGTTTTTCGTAACTCGAATGTTCGTAGTAGGGGAGCGTCTGTTTATGACCTTTAGTGGAGACGGACAGACGCGTACTTATTTGGAGAAGATTTAATAGATAACTAAGTAACGACTTCAATGTTGCCTGATGTAGCGCAGTAAAAGTATCATTTTTTTCTTCAAAAATTTACTCAAGTAAAGGAAAAGTATAAGGATTTTAAAGCACTCCTAGAAGTGCAAAATCTCCCAAAACGTACTCAAGACAACTTAACAAAGATTTTACAAAGTCCGTGGGAGAAAAGCTTGTCTGTGATTAAGTATAGTAGTTAATTTGTTTTCTGGTGGAGACTTATATATTAGTTCTGATCATAACATTGGCTGGTCAATCGAGCGTGTGTGTTTGTGATTGAGAGAGAGCATCAAAAGCACACTAAAGTAGAAGGCTGAGCGATTAGCTGTTACCATAACATGTTTGTCAATCTGCCTCTAAAACAGGAGTGTCTACGCTTCAATTCGCGAGCTCCGTTGAAATTAATTTAAGTCATGTTGGTTGTATTGACATTTGGATTAATTTATTGTGGAAAAAGTTTACGTTATGTACCTTAATACGTGCTTTTCCTAAGCCAAATTTTGATTCCTGCACTGATTAGTTACTTGTGTTGAACTTCTAATTTAGTGACTGTAAAAGGTTCTAGAGCAGGGGTCGGGAACCTATGGCTCGCGAGCCATATATGGCTCTTTCTACGAGTATCTGTGGCTCAGAGACAGATTTGATTGCATGCAAAATTTCTCCATCTTGTCCTTGATTCCTCTATCCTATTAAGTTACACGCAAAGCCAAACCGAAACTTAATGACAAATGATTACTTCGCAGTATATATATGGCACGTTTTTCACTACAATTTACAGTCAAGGTGTCACACAAAAAAATGGGGAAAAAAAACTCGTTTTAGCTGTACAACGCTAAAGAATCCTTTATATAAAAGTTCACTATGTAATCTGTGTTCAGTGTTCAGATACCTTATGATGAATCCACAGAACTGTAAATACGCCAAAACACCGGAAGAGAACTTAGTCATTTGATTGGGTGAGTGGGAGGGATGGGTGAAGCTTTACACATCTTGAAAAACCCAAACGTTTTGAAAGACATTGATGAGAAAACACAAAATCATGAAAATATTATTCAACCGAAAACAAAAACAACAACAATTGCGTTTACTATTGCTAGCGACACGGAGCCCATCTGACTGTTGCGAAGACAGTTATTCTTTTTTTGACGTCTTGGAAACTGTTGACCCGACGGGAATGGTATGTGCTTACGATTTTGTTGCCAAGGTCACCTTGCCTCACCTGCATGAGAAAAGACTGTGGGAGAGCTCAACAAGCTTTGGTGGGATGAGATATACACCAGCCAATCCTGGCACGTTGCCAATTCATCTTTTGGTCAGATTTTGGAACAAAACTGCTGTTTAACAAGTCAAGTCATGTTTATTTGTGTCACCCTTAATCAAAAGGAGTCTCAAAGAGCTGCACAGATCACAAATTATTGCAAACTACAGACTAGTATTACACCATCCCCTGATCTCTAACCGACATGAGGGCAAGGAAAAACTCAAAAACCTTAGCAAGAGGAAAATGAAGAAACTTTGAGAAGGGACTGCTCATGAGGTTCTATCTATCTATCTATCTACCTTGGTCATATCCATCAAGAGGGGTGACCGAAAGCAAGACACACACATACAATAACAAAAAAAATAAAAGGGAAATAAATAGCATAAAAAAACACACAAACATTTTTGGACCAAGGCCAACCCAATTGCCCAAACACCCAAACAAAGTTAGTCACCTCGGCACTCAAGTTGGTCATGCTTTCGTCCCTCCAGATGAAACGGGACACCAGAAAGCGGCCATGTCACTCGGGTCAGGGTGACACAACACACTCTTTTGTTCAACAGCAGGGCCCGACAGCTTTCACTGGTTTACCCCTGCCGCATCATACAGGTGCCCAGCCCATCCTTTAGAACGCGTCCACAATCCCACTATCCTTTCACAACACCTCTCCACTCCTTTCTATCACCAACAACTCAGATTCAGATCTACTTTATTGTCATTCTAGTACACGTGTATACAGAACGAAATGTCGATACAGTTTCCTTGAATGTACAGATATAAATAAAATGTTGTATTGAGTTGGAGTATTGAAGTCATGAGGTAATCAAAGAAAAAGTCATTTGTTTTGGGGCGGGGGAATTTGCTATGGTTTCCTAAGAAAAATATATGTATTTGTATCGTATCTATATTAATTGTTTTCTTCTTTTACTATACAGGGTGTCCCAAAATGTATACAGACACTCCCCTACTTACGACCATTCGACTTACAAAACATTTTTTCTGGATTAGCGCTAAATACTTGGACATTGCTGGGGCGGTAAAAGCGGTAAAGCACTTGTTTTGGGATCAAGAGGTTGCAGGTTTGATTCCCGGCTCCTCCGAGTTATGTCGAAGTGTCCTTGGGCAAAACGCTGAATCCCTATTGCCCCCGATGAGCAGGTAGTTGCCTTGCATGGCTGACGGTTAGTTACTGTGTGTAAAATGGAAAGTGTGAAGAGCTTTGGGAGGTCTTCATAGACTTAAAAAGCGCTATATAAATGCAGAACATTTACATCGACATCTGTAAGTTAGATTTTGTTTTGTGTGCACCTTTTTCCGAGTACAGGACATTACTGTAGTGCTTCTTTCCGCCGCTACCTGCGTGTGGCGCTGTGAGAGGTCACCAAGCATTTACCCCGAAGAAGAAATCTGGCATCATATTCCTAGTTCGTGTGTAAACATTCTATACTGTATCTCCAGCGTGCTAAGAACTTTGACGTATTTATTGTTTAATATCTCGTGCATCCATTCAAGATCGTTGGTGTTAAGTGTAAGGAAGGAGCGAGCCGTTTCTTTTGAAATAGACAGTGGAATTAGAAAGCTTAATGCGGTTGAGAAAATGGTCGGATCGCTTTTTTTTTGGTCCACTTTTAAACACAGAGGAGGAAGTTGTCTAATTGTTGAAGCTCATCTTCCAGGAGTAAGTTAAACTTAACTTTATTTATCTTTATAGAGCACATTATTTTATGAATTGTTTATTTTTTAGTACAAAAGAATACGGGTTACTTATACAAGCCTTAAGCATACTTATACAAACCTTAAACATACAAAATCTAGCCCTGAAGCAACTTACGAACAAATTTAAAACAGCCAATGCACATTTTCCTTCTATTTCATTTGGTTTTTGGAGTAAGAATGGCGGATACAAGGCTTACATCCATTACAAAGCATCATCTCCAAACAGAAGAGCAGCTTCAGCGACAGACTACTGTCACAGTCTTGTTCCACGGACAGACTGGGGGGATAATTTCTTCCTCATGCCATGAGGCTCTTTTACTCCACGTGGGGGAGTAAAAGCCCACATTAAACCCCACCCCCACATTTTCATATTACCCTATCTTTATTACAGTGTGTATTTCCCCTAGCACTATTTAAATACTCTATATCAACACGTTATAATAGGTATTTTTGTATATCTTTTATTTTATTATTTTATTTTTCAACACAAGGATACTGCTGGAAGTGTGAATTTCCCTACGGGGACGAATAAATACAAATCTTACAGTTTTAAAAAATAAATTGTTCTGAAAACATTCTGGAAATCTGAAAATAGAGCTGAAATGCAAAGAATTCCACACACAAATGCTCCAACATGTCTTTGCACTCCAGCTTTATTCTCACATCTCAAGAATGTTTTTAGAATGTTTTTAGCGTAAGCCCATTAACGGTCATTATTTTTTCAAAGTAAAACCTGAAAAAGATAAATGTTTATTGGCTGTTTTAAGTCAGAGTGTGTATGCTTCTTTTTTCTAAAGTGCAAGTTTTTATGTTTTTATCAGTAGAGAAAATATGTATTCATCTTTTTAACTAAAGCTTTAATTCTATGAAGCTTAATTAATACAGATGTTATCTCAAATTACATTCTTATTTTCTTTAAGTGCTATCTACAAAGTTAGAAAGATGTTACAAAGAATATGTTTCACTCGCATACCCCTAAAAAACAATATTCATACAGTAAAAACGAAAGTTTTGTTGGCAAAGAATTAGCTCACTTAATGTTGTTGTCATGATTACCGATGTGAATCACCTATGCCCGCTCCTTTGGCGCCAACTGCCTCGGACTCTGATTGGCTCCCTGTCCCTATTCAAACCCACTCCTATCTGTCCCCTTTTGTCAGTCCGCCTGCGAATCTCTGTTTTTACACGGTAAGCCCTTTTTCGACCCTGACTCACGCCTGTCCCATTTTTTGCTCCTGTTTGTCTCCCGCTACGACCTGTTTTGATCTCGAGCACGTCTCCTCTCCCGTCCCGAATTACGATCCGTTTTTTTATTTCAACCACGTTTGCTCTCCCGTCCCGGCTTTCGACTCGTTTCTGACACCGACAACGTCTTACTCTCCCAGTCCCGGCTACCGACTAGTTTTCCGCCCCTGACACCGCCATTGCACGCTACGGAAGATCCACTTCCCTGTTTGGATCTCAAGCCGAGTACGAGAGATCATTGACGCAGCCCTTCCTTCCTTGTTCCTTCAATAAAACTTGTGGTAAACTTTATGCGAGTGGGTCCTGTTTCTGTTCTGGTCCTGACAGTTGTATTCAATTCTCAATGTTTAAGGCTCCAGACAGTTAAATGTCCAGGTCAAGGCTGTAGGTTTCATCTTGGAACTGGTGGGGATATAGTGCATCTTTTTAAGTGGTCACATAATAATGGTGGAAAGAAAACAATGGTTACTCGATATTAGAGGGGACACTTAAAACCCGTACTTGGTCCTGGTAAAAATTTAAGGAAAAAAAGGAAACAAAAAGAAAAAAAAAGTAGAATAATGGAAATAATCTGAAATGTAAAATGAGAAACGTAACTTGATAAAAACAGTCAAAGAAAAATCAATCTTAAGAAATTGGATAAAACTCATAAAACAATGAATACAATGATTTCCCATTGCAACAGCATTTTTTTCACAGTGTACATTTCCACTTAGCCCTTGCTCCACAAAAACAAAACAATCGGGAGCAAATATTGTCCATGTCCATCCAAAGTCCATTATCGGTAGCCTCTTCCTAAAAGAGATCAGTGAAAGTAGTTCAACCGCCGTACCTGTTTACACTTGCAGTAACGACCAATCCATAAACGGATATCCTCACACGACTTCTTATTGTACTGTCAAGAAAGGAAACACCTAGATACAGTACGTATGTTTTCTGAGTTTTTGTCATCCGAAGGAAGAACAATGAAAGCTTCAGCCTACCGTAGGCAAAGATAAAATAAAAGATTTTCAATTTTATTAAAGTAAACGAAAAAATACATTTCAACTGAGCTATGAGAAAAAGTCTGTTTGTTTTTGTGGCATGGAAATTGATAAATATCCTAAAACAAATCGTAAAAAAATAGCATGTACAGAAAAATGTAGTCAGCTATTTGCACATTGGAAAAGGACACCTGAGACGAGAGTGGCCCAACATTTGAATAAGTTGTGCTTTTTTGACCATTATATATATATGGCTGTGTGAGAGCTCACCCATCATCATCAACCCCGAAGAAGAAATCCGGCTTCCTCTTCCTAGTTTGTGTGTAAACATACTATACTGTATCTCCAGCGTGCTAAGAACATTGACATTTTTATTGTTTAATATCTTGTACATTCCTTCAATATGGTTGGTGTAAAGTGTAAAGAAGAAGACAGCCTTTTCTTTTAAAATGAAAGTGGAACAAGAGAGCTTGATACGGTTGAGAAAACGGTTAGATTGTTTTTTTTTTGCCTATTTCTACCACGGGGGAGGAAGTCGCCTAACTCTTGAAGCTCATCTTCTAAAAGTAAGTTAAAATTCACTTTATTTATCTTTAATGAGCATATTATTTGATGAAATATTTATTTTTAAGTACAAAACAATACAGGTTACTTATAGAAGACTTAAACATACATTCCATACAAAATATAGCACTGAAACAACTTACGAACAAATTCAACTTACGAACGATCTCATTCGTAAGTAGGGCAGCGTCTGTATTTAATTGTATAGTTTTTGTAAAAAAAAATGTTTCTACTTCACAGATTTTACCTATCACGGCTTCCTTTTGGAACATAAGTCAACTATCTATCTATCTATCTATCTAGATATTAAATTTCCTAGAAAGTAACAATTTTCAGAAACGGTCTGTGGCCCACTCAGGTATTTCTAGGGTGCCCGCAAGCACCATGTTGGAAAAAGTCCGCTTGAGCTGGTATTCTCATTCAGAGTTCCCTGACCGCACACGGGTTTGTTTGCTCTACTGTATCTCCAGCGCGCTAAGAACTTTGACATTTTTATTCGTTAATATCTTGGGCATCCATTCAAGATGGTTGATGTAAAGTGTAAAGAAGAGGCGAGCTTTTCATTTTGAAATGAAAGTGGAATAAGAAAGCTCAATGCGGTTGAGAAAATAGTCGGAACACTTTTTTTCGGACACTTTTAATTATGGAGAACCTCTTAAAGCGCATTTTCCAAAAGTAAGTTAAACTCAACTTTATTCATCTTTATAGAGCATACAGTTTTATGATTTTTTTATTTTTTTAGTACAAAATACAATACAGGTTACTTATACAAGCCTTAAACGTACAACCTTAATAATATAAAATATAGCACTGAAGCAGCTTACGAACAAATTCAACTTACGAAGTATCGTCCGAAAGTAGGGCAGCGTCTATACAGAAAAATGTAGCTAGCTATTTGCACATTAACTATGGGAAAGGACACCTGAAATAAGAGTGGCCTGTGGGCTCTAGAGAAGGCTCTCGTTTGCCTAAGAGTGGGTATTGGTTAAAAAAAATTATATTGAATATGAACATACACAGTACTTTGCTTTGTGAAATATTTTTCTTAGGCCTACAAAAAGAGGTTTGGTATTTAGTTTTACTGTATAATAGAGTATTTCATTGTAAAAAAAAAATGTTTCGACTTCACAGATTTTACCCATCACGGCTTCTTTTTGGAACATAACCCCTGCGGTCATCATATTGAAAGATATTGATCATGTCAATGATTCATCGTTCCAGTCAGAAATTCAATTTCCCAGAAAGTCACTATGTCCCATCACTGGTAAGCTCATGTCAGAAACGGTCTGTGGGCTACTCAGGTATTTTTAGGGGGCTACCTGGTGCCCGCAAGCTCCACGTTGGTAACCCCTGGCCTAAATCTTTTCTGGTTATTTTTAAATGTTATTTATTTATTTTTTATGTAAAGAGAGCTACATCACACTTATTTTAACTTCACGTGTATGATTATATATTTACGGAAAATGCGGGTCGGATGTGTTGACATTTTGTTCTGTATGCACGTGTAGAGTAATGACAAAGACAGACAGACAGACAGACAGACAGACAGACAGACAGACAGACAGACAGATAGATAGATAGATAGATAGATAGATAGATAGATAGATAGATAGATAGATAGATAGATAGATAGATAGATAGATAGATAGATAGATAGATAGATCAGGGATGTAAAACTCATATTAACTTGGCGGCCACACGGACTAGTAGATTAGAGAGAAAGAAAAAAGTAGAGAAAGAAATAAAAGTGGGAGAGAAAAGTAGAGGGTGGAAAGAGAGAAAGAGAAGAGAGAGAGAGGAAAGAAAAAAAGGAAGGGAAAGCAAGAGAAGGTTAAAAAGACAGAGAGAGAGAAAGAGACAATATCATATATATTGCTAGATAATATTTTGTTGTGAGATACTGAGTTGCTCAACATGAATGAGGTTTATTATAAAAAAGGTTCAAAAATGAAGTGGCTTCGACGTTCACTGTAGAAGAAAAAAATACATGCAAATACAAATAAGTAGAATAATACATTTTCTTGTTCAAATTATGAATTCGTTTTCTGCATTAAATTATTGTTGGTAATATACTCATGAAAGGGATAACCACAAACCTTTCGTTTTTCATTTTCTCCTTTTATACTTCCATTTTTTCTCAACTTCTTTATACAGCATAAGAATTTGTAATTTAATGCATTAAAGCAAGTGAGCCGTTTGAGACCCGGCTCTTTAATGAGTCGAGCCAAAAAAGCCGGTTCTCTAAAATGAGACACTTCATTTCACAACATCAAACCGCTCGCTTTGTTTGCAATGGAAAAAAAACATACCGAGATAGAGGCTACCGCGGCGAACTCGTTTGAATTTATTGATTTGCCGTTTGGCGATAGTCGGTGTGTACGGGATTGTACCCATAATTGACAAATTTGCGTTTTTCCGTACAGATTTTCTTGTACGTCGTACACGTCTTAAAATGCATAATAAACGTACTTTGTACGACAAAAATGTACAGGTTGACAGGTATGCATTATCCTCCTTGGAATCGTGGTATAGTGTTGTTCAACTGGTGTGCCGAACCAAATTGCCCGTTTTTATGATCGCAAAAAAAAAAAAACATGCCATTCCTAAGTGTCTTTTTTTGTCCCAGTGAATAGCTGAGTAACTAACATCCATATTACCCGGTGGCAGATTGGTATTTATTTCGGTTTATAAAGCGCACTTTCAAAGTACTGGCCAATATGGGGGTTTTAGGTGCGCCTTATAGTCCGGAGCACACGGAACACGTAGATGTACTGGCTTAAAACCAGTCTACGAAGGAACAAGGGGGGGAAAAGTTGACTGTACTGTATATGCAACAAAAGATAGAGCGCAATCTGTCACTGAGACCACATGGTCGTGACATGTGGACTCATTGGCGCTATCGAAATACGTCAAAACACGCGCTTTTATTTGATTATTGTTGCTTCTAGTTACTGAACCAATGCATACATGTTGCGGATTGATAAATCTCCAAATATTCATTGAGTTTCGATTCATGCGCTAATGCTTTTAATGGATTGGCACATGCGCTTGGACAATACGGACTCAACGGGACGGGAATAATAGAATGAAATAAGATATAAAATTGTGTCTTACCAAAAAGTGGTTCCGCTGGAGAAACTACCAGGATTATTTCCCCAACTGAAAATGAAACGGTCGTTGTCCTTGTTGTCTACTAAGTTTTGCAGCCACTCTGAGGATCGCTGGCTTCGATAAGAGCTTGGTGAGAAATGGTCGTCATTGTGAAGCACGTTGCAGTCCAAACAGTTGGGGGTTGGAGGAGATCCGCCTCCAATGGTGGCTTTCTCCAACCCCCTCGATTGCACACAGAAAAATCCCACCCACCCACTCATTGTTGCGCACTCCTCTCACTTCCTCGCGCGCCTCGAGTGGATATCGGAAAAGCCTTTACGCACGGAGAAGGAAGCTCGTGCGTAAATCAGCACGCTGGCCATTCAGCGTCACGGTTAAAAAACTCGCCGTTTTGACCGTGACGTCATCGCCACCTCCTTGCTTAGTGTTAAAATCATGGCTGTGGGCGCAGCCAGTGGCGGTTCTACACTAAATGACTCCCCTGGGCGAGGCCACCTACAAGCGCCCCCCTTCCCCAACCAATAATTGCCAAGATACATATATAACACAAATAAATGAGGTAGTTATATTTGTCAAATACATAATTCAAACAGGCGGCCCGCTAAGGCTAAGGGATTTGAATCTGGCCCGCGAGACAATGCGCAGAGAAGAGCAAGAGAAAAACGAGCTGCAGGTAGAAATATGTCCACTTGATGTTGCCAAAGCCAGGTGCCTCTCACGACGACACTGTACTTGTATTTCTCTCTCTCTTTATTTTTTATCTCTTCTCTCTCTCTCTATTTTTTTCCTCTTTCTTTGTTTCTATTTGTCTTTCTCTGTCTTTTTAACTTCTTTTGCTCTCTTTCTTTTTAGTGTTTATCTCTTTTCTCTCTCTCTTGCTTTCCCCTTCTCTCTCTCTCTCTCTCTCTCTCTCTCGCCTTCTCGTTTTCTCTCTTTTTTCTCCCCTCTTTCTTTTTATATTTCTTCTAGGATATTTTTCTTTCTTTCCCCCTTTCTTACTATTTCTCTTTTTATCTCTTTTGTTTCTTAAGTTCTCTCTCTCCCTTTCTTTCTTTGTCCCACCTTCTCTCTCTTTCTCTCCTGTTCTTTCTCTTATTTCTTTCTCTCTCTTTTTTATTCTCTCCAATCTACTAGTACGGGCCCCGACAGAATGTTTGTTGTATCGTGTGGCGCCCGAGGTAAATTAAAATTGACACCCCTGATTTTATATATATGTATATTATATATACATATATATAAAAACACTATATACATAAAAGTGGCAACTATTATCTCCCTGGAACAGGAGCGGGGGTCCAGACATTGATAGCACTCGGGGAAATGGGGTGGAGGGAATGGCGGAAAGGCATGGGGAGGGGGTCTAGGGGTTAATATTTGTTTTTTTGTTATGTTCGTTTTCTTTCTCCTTGTATAAATGACCTGTTGTAATATATCTTGTTTATAATTTGTTTTATAAAACAAATTAAAATATTTGAAACAAAAGTGGCAAGTATTTATCAAAAATGTTTAAATACGAAATACAAATACGCCATATACATAAAAATAGCAAATCATGATCAAACAAACTTTAAATAATAAATACAAATACACTACATGCATAAAAAGGGAAATCAATCGAAAATTGTGAGGGGAAAAAATAATATAGAGTAATACAATTGACTTAGGGCAGCACGACGGCGCAGTGGTTAGCGCTTGTGCGGCACAGTTCATGTCATGGGAACCTGTCGTGGGTTCAAATCCAGCTCCAGACTTCCTGTGCGGAGTTTGTATGTTCTTCCCGTGCTTGCGTGGGTTTCCTCCGGGCACTCCGGTTTCCTCCCAGGTTCCAAAAACATGCATTTCAGGTGAATTGGCCGGTCCAAATTGTCCCTAGGTGTGAATCAGCGAATGAATTGTCTGTCCCTGTGTGCCCTGTGATTGGCTGGCAACCAGTTCAGGGTGTCCCCTGCCCACTGCCAAGAGATGGCTGGGATGGGCTCCAGGACCCCCCCCCCCCCCCCCCCCCCCCCCGCGACCCTAATGAGGATAAGCGGTACAGCTGTTGAGATGAGACAATTGACTTATATTCTTATTATTTTTATGTTCCGGTGCCGCCCCCCACGTGTCAGGGGAAAAATGCCACCCATTAACGTACCATTAACGACCAAAACAAGAGTTCCTTTAAAGCAGTGGTGTCAAATTGGCACCCCGCAGGCTGGATCAGGCCAGCTAGGCGATTGAATTTGGCCCGTGAGACAACGCTCAGAGAAGAGCAAGAGAAAAACGAGCTGCAGGTTGAAATGTATTCCCTTATGTTGCCAAAGCCGGGTGCCTCTCACAAAGACGCTGTACTTGTATTTCTTTCTCCCTCTCTTTCACTCGGTTTCTCCCTTTTCTTTCTTTATTTTTCTCTCTGTCTTTTTACCTGCGTTTGCTTTCTTTTCCTTTTTTTGTTTATCTCTCTTTCTTTGTCCCAACCTCTTTAATTTTCTCTCCCACTTTTATTTTTCTCTTTTTTACTTTCTCTCTAATCTACTAGTCCTGCACCTGAGAGAATGTTTGTTCTATTGTGTCGCGGCCATGTTAATGAGTTTTACACCCCTGATCTTTCTTTTGCTTTCCCTTCCTTTTTCCTTTTCTGTTCTCACTCTCTTCTCTCCATCTCTTGCTTTCTTTGCCTACGCTGTACTTGTATTTCTCTCTCCCTCTTCCTCCATTTTTCTCTCAGACTCTTTCTCTTTCTTGGTTCCTCTTTATCTCTTTCCGTCTTTTACCCACTTTCACTCTCTTGCTTTTTCTTTTCTCTCCCTCTCTCTCGCTTTTTGATTTCTTTCTCCCCTTCTCTTTCCTCTTTACATTTTGTTCTTTCTTTCCCCCTCTCTCACTATTTCTTTTCATCTCTTGTTTCTCACGCTTTCTCTCTTTACTCACTCTCTCCCTTTTCTTTGTCCCACCTTCTCTACTTTTCTCTCCCTCTCTCGTATTTCTTTCTCTCTAATCTAATGGTCCGGCCCCAGAGAAAATATTTGTTCTATTGGGTAAAATGAGTTTGACACCCCTGCTTTAAGGGTACAGTGTGTTTTATCGAGTGTCTTCTATTGCCAAAAAAAACACGTCTTGCTCATTCAAATTATGAGCGAAAATGTATGGATTAAGCCTCACCCAACACCTTCAGCCACTCTGTCTATGCCTGAGCATGTGACTGAGTCCCATTTTTAGCGCCTCTCTTTGTTTGTTCCAACTATAAACTCAAGGTGAGGGTTCAATGATCATGACATTTCCAAGCAAAATGTTTTGATTTATACAACCGTGTCATTCCTTGGATCGATACCAAAAATCCCAGTTTTCGCCTACCCTTACTGAAAATGAGTCAGCGACACTTTTGGGCTCCAACCCACCAGTTGATAACGAAAGCATTCATATATGACTCACAAGCATTTGGAAACAATGAGAACTATTTCCTGGAAGAAAAGGTGGAAGGGGAGATTGTGCATTGAAGACAGCAGCTAATTTAATTTAGGAAATATTTGAAGTGGCCAAACTGGGAAGGAATAAAAAAATAATTCTACCTTCTCTAAACTAGGGGTCGGCAACCTATGACACGCGTATCAGCAGTGGCACACGAGGGGTTAACCAGTGGCACACGAGCCAATAAAATAATGAACTTTTTTTTAAAGCGCCTGAAATTTTGACATTTTCAGTTGCGCGCCGTGTTGTTTAAAGGCTTTACGTTAGGCTTTACGTGGGTTTTTTCAGTGTGTTTGCCCGGCGCCTCACAGAGAGATCCGTGTTTTCACCCAGCCAACGAAACACACACGCGCGATAAATGAACGAATCATGACGGCTCCTCGAGCAGAATTATCTCATTCTTTCCAGCCAGCGTGGACAGATGACTGGGGCTTTGTGCAAAAAATGGCCGTGCTGTTTTGTGCATTATGCCCCGAGAGCGTTGTACGTCGCGCATCAAGTGTTAAACGTCATTACGGGACGAAACATGAACATGAATTCAAGGCGAGGACATTAAAATGTGCGGCAAACAAACACAGACCCTGAAAAGCTTTGTCGCTGCTGAAGCTATCTAACAAATTGCTCACTGAATAGCAAAGCACGTAAAACCATTGACTGATGGCGAATATTTTAAAGAAGTGTGTGTGTGTGTGTGTGCACGCGTACCTTCTGCATTGCTGCTATTATTTCAAGTTTTGATATTTTCTGCAACAAGATATCATTGATGAGTGGTATAGTAGCTGACCAAGTTACTTCTTTTTTGATTGTAGTTTATAGTTGATGAAGAATGGTTGATTCTGGTTAATTCTTGTGGTAAAAAGTTGAAGTCAGAATGGCTACAGGCCTTTCCACATGTTGTTCACATTTATATTTTAGTTGATTAATGAAAAAGAATAGTGGAAGATAAAATAGGTCAGTTATACCAGTGTGCCGTGAGACCTTGTCTAAGTGTGCCGCTGGAATTCTATCCTAAATTTTTGGCCATTATTCTGTATTTTTGCACTCTTCAGACGAGGAACTGTAATAGTCATCCATATCAGTAGGTGGCAGTAGATTTGTATTAACAAAGCGGTTTAAGATTGTACTATAAAAAAGAAAAACATAAAGCACAACATTCTTTTTAATTTTAAGTATTATTTTCTTCTTTTTATATACTAATTATCTGCTTATTGGGTAGTACAGTGAAATATTTGACATAACTTCATTTTCAAACATTTTCGGAACTTTTTTATATATAAAAGTGTACCTTGGTTCAAAAAGGCTTGAAAAACACTGAGTTATACGATTAAAATGTCTATCCTTGTTGTATATTTGGACTGGTGTAAAATGACAGCTCTGTTGGATATAAAAAATATATTTTGCGAGTCATTAAACTTGGTGTTTTACGAGGAAATTTGAAAGTGGCAATCCGCAACCCAAAGGTTGCTGACCCCTGGTCTACGCAATAAGTTTTGTGCCGCACATTAAAGGTGTAATCTTTTACAAGTTGACATAGCAAAGGCAGAGGCATTTATCGTCATCTCCATAAATTGACACTAGACACATGACACAATTTATTTGTATTCATAACCAAGGAAGGCCTTTGGTTATGTACATTTAGCATGGTGACTGTACTCATTCTCCTCATAGTTTACAAAACAGATGAAGGTGTAATCTTTGTTTTGAAAAAAAGCACAAGACCGTATTTTTCGGTGTGGTTTATTCGATGTAGTCAAACAAACCTTTTGTATAAACTGTACAGTATGAAGTATTGATGGGATATACGTTATGACCCCAGAAATGAAACACAAAACAACACTTTTGACTGTGCATATGTACAACATATACATTCTATTTCCTCCCTCAAGATAATAAACAGACTGAGGAACGTATCCTACCACTTCAGTGATGATGATTTCACACTAACATTTATTCATCTGGTTCACTCCAACTCAGTGAAGCGAGCGAACATTGCTTTGCGGACTGCATCTTTGTACGTGTCTGATGCCGATAGAGTGTAGTTGCTACCTTTGGTTCCCAGACCAGCTCCTTTGGTTCTCAGTTGGGCCTTGAAAAGGAAAAAGTGTTTAAGTGTCTCACTCCCCGTTTATTATCAGAAAATGGAATTGGGTTTCTACTGCTGCTAAGACTCCTACAATATACCTGAATGGGTGCAGTGATCCCCTGCTGGTTGCGACCAAGGCCTTTGCCCTCCTTCCAGCCCATCGCTTGTAACATTTTGCTGCCGATATTGTCGCTGTTGAGGCCGTCTTTTGTAGGCTGCTCATAGTTACTGTAGAGAAAAAGGAAACCTTCTTTTATAGTCATATAAAAGAAAAAACACATGACGTTATGAGGAGACAATTCTTACACGACTGGTGCTGGCTGGGTATATTTCTTCTTTTTGGGCACAGGTGGTTCGGGGATGCCGTATTTTTCCCGTCTCTCTGCCGCTCTGTCTCTGTACTTCAACTATAAACGCAAAAAATTAGTATGAGTCGCTCTGAAAGCAACATCATCAAAAGGCTTTTGTCTAACCTCTGTTTCTCTTCTCTCTAACTCCTCCAGCTCAGCTTCACTCATTTGGGATCGCCGCAAAACCTCCAAGTTTTTCTAGCAAAGAAAAATCAGACATGAATAATATACAGAATTTTTTGCAATATGACTGGGGCAAGAGTCAAAACACCCCCCCAAGATGAGTCTTTTGTCATATATTTTTAATATATGAAGGCACACTGAACTAAGTTCGGTGGACTTGAGCAGGGATGTGATTTGACCAAAGTGAAATTATCTGAAAATTAGCGGGGGGGGGGGGGGGGGGGGGGGGGGTGATTGCTAGCTGGGGGGGGGAAACCAGGTAGGACCAGGGCAGTGCCCTGGTGGGGGGAAAAGTGGGGCGAAGCCCCCCCCCGGAGCTCATGGTTTTTTTTAAGTACTTTCAATGCACTCAGATGACAAAGAAATAGACAAGACAACAGCATAAATTTTCAATGTATATTGAACTATCCCATATAAAATTACAGTTTAAGTCAACTCAAAATCAGTCACATTAAAAAACATTTCCCCAACGCCACTATCTTAATTGTAAAGAAGATGGTTCCAGTGGCAAGGGAGACCCTAGACGACCGGCATCTTTCTACAACTGCAGGCGGCTAACGGGATCCAGGTCTGTAGGAAACCGCCTCAAAGCGTGCCGCCACCAGCTTTTGGGATCACTCTTAGTCTGGACTCTACCCTTCGACCTGTTCGGCTTGGGTAACCCTACCAGGAGTACGAGACTCCCGCCGACATAGCTCTGGGGGTCATGGAGACGCGCAAAGTGCCCCACCACGATAAGGTGGTGATCCGTTGGGACACAGCTAAATCCATTCACATGACCCAAACACTACTTCCTCCTAGACTTCATTGCTTTGGAATGGGTCTTTCTAGCCTGCTTCTGTGCAGCTTTGATGGTTCTTCTTGAGGCAGCCTTGCTCATTTGGGTGTCCTGTTTCACAGCAAGTTCTGTTCGTTTTGCAGACAACATAGCTGCTTCTGCATCCTTCTCCTCCCTGTACCTTTTGGAGGATGTCCTCAGATTTAGGCACAGTATGGACTGCACAGGATCCATCAGAATGTCTTTCCTTCCAAAATGGCTGACAGAGGTGGTATTTCTTGCTCTTAGGGCATATTTTACAGTCTGGATAGAACTGTATGTGGCTATGTCCATTCTGCATGCTTTGGGGTTCAGGACATCACCCATGACACTAAAAGCCCCCTCTACTTGCGGCCCATGGAAGCAACTCATGAGAGCCTTCACCATCTTGGCCAGGGTTGGGTATCTTCCAACAGCAAAGACTTGGGCCCACCAACGATCCAGTGCAATTGCCTTCCCCTCTGAGTCCAAAGGTGTTGGCAACTCACTGTCCAACTGGTATTCTCTCACCTCGAGATCATAGTTCCCCAGCTCTGACTCATCAAGGACATTGGTGACCAACGACGACAGCTTCTTCAGTTGGTTTAAAGTTGAGCTGTGTCCTCTGGCAAGTGGGTCAATGGCAGAGGCTGCTCTCAGAAGCTTGCTGTTCATGGGCAACTTTTTCTGAAGGTACAGACCACATGCCAGATATGCTGCCTTGGCTTTGGCTTTGAACTTGAACACAACTGACGACTTGTTAGAAGAATCCATCAGTTTGCTGGTGACACCACCATAGAAAATATCATTTTCTCGGAGTTGGTTGGCTTTGTTGTTCAGTTCAATTTCTGTCAGTTTACAGCCTTGAAGGGACTCTGGCTTTAGGAAACAGGACAAGAACTTCTTGAAGAAGGACACTTGCTTGTCGTTCAGCTTGTGGATCATTGGCGTTTTCGTCTCAAAGGTGATCACATAGTTCTTCAGCAAGGGCAGAACTGCTGTGTACAGGTTGAGGGTGAGAAGCGTATCCAATCTTGTGAAGAATATCTTCTCATAGATCCTCTGCTTCCTCTTCCTTCCTTCCTCAGTCATGTTCTTTTGGCCTAAAGCTGATTGTATGTCTTTGAGTTTGGCTTTGACTTCTCTTGAAAGATCCTTCTTGTGGTAGATGGCCATGATGGTGGGAAGATAGAGTTCTTTATCTCCTCTGCCAAGAAATGCATAGTAGAAGATGGTAAAGACATCCATGAGGCGTAAGGTGGACATTGAAACATTATAGTTTGAAAGCCATCGATGGCTGACAAATCTCTCTGGCATGGTGAAGGTGATGCCTGTCAGAAAGCAAATTTCTTGAAGAGCTTCCTTCAGATCGGTTGACCACTTGAAATCGTTGAAGAGATCATTATGGAGTCCTTCAATCTTGTACTCAAATGGCTTGCAAAAATGCTTAGAGGCGTTGTGGATGTGGTGGCAGGTATCCCCATCTATGTCAAGGAGATGTGGTGCTGGTCCCTCTCGCAAACGCGTCTCAACTCCAGATTTGGAACCCCGCATCACTGCACATGAGTCCATCAACACAGACACCAAATTGCTCCAGGGAATATTGTTCTTGGTCATGAGGGCTGAGAGTTCATCAAAGAGAGATTTGCCGTCAACTTTAACAACACTCAAAGATGCTAAATGTTCCACCACAACAGACTTTGTCGACGGGGAGAAATAGCTGACGAGAACACACAGGACACGGTGTAGATTGTTGCTGGTGGACTCATCAATGTTCATTGAAAAGTGGGAGGATCTTAAGTTTGTTAAAGTCTCATCAAGCATAGTATGGGCAAGGCCATACTTTGTTTTGTAGGATGCACTGGTTCTATCCATGGACAGTCCATTCAGAGCTTTTGGATCCCTTGCCAGTTCCTTTGACAGTGTGATGAGCTTTGGGGCCATGGTGAACGGAAGAGAATTTTCGGCCAGCACTCCCAACAGCATTGCCTGAAGAATAAAAGAAATTTAACAATAATCAGTAAACAATTAAATAATTTAAATAATTATTTGAATTATAATCCAAAATGTCATGCGACCAAAGTAAATAAAAAAGGATTTAGTCTAAACTTTCATGCACATTCACATGTCAGAGTATTTATTATGGTGACAAAAAAATGTTGAAAATTAGCTACAAACCATTGGAAATAATATTTACCATGCAATAAATCATTTAATCAATCATTCTTAATACATAATGGATAACAAAAACATAAAATACCTCATGCAGCAAGCTCTGATAAAAACACAATCATGCATTCGACTAAGATCATCTCTGTAACTGCATACATCAAGACACTCAACATCTTGAAACCTAAAAAGTGCAAACATGCAGCATTCATTTGAGTTTGTGTCAATGATTAACCATGTTATTAATATTAAGTAAATTATGTACCATAATAATATCGTGGCCATTAAGAAAATCAATGGTAGAATATCATACAAGTACTTAATTTAAAAAATATAAATACTGACAATAGTTTTGATTACTATTAGGCTTAATAATATTTTTAAATTTCCTAAATCATATTTTAAATGTAATAATTTATTTCTTTAATAGCAGCGTATCCAAGTATTTGATAAATGAAAGTACAATAAGTATAGGCCCTACAGTAAAGTGTTGGTGTAATGTACACATGAAAATCTATTATTGTAATTGTTAAATATTTATGGCCATTTTTATTACGTTATAATATTTTCGAAAAAAATGGGAAAACTGTCAAATAAATTTGAAAAGTTTACCACCTACCTCAAAATTCACGACTCTATCAGCAACTGGTACAGGTTGTTGGGGTGGATCACGTCTCTTTATTACCGCTTCCGATTGTGATGTCAATAAGGGATGGAGGCCGTAAAGTTTTGGAGTTTTCGTTTGGGCACCGAAACTTCCAGCGATGGAATAATTTGTCGTTCTTGACTGGAGTTCTTTCACGTGTTTTTTGCTCTTTGCGTGACTTTCAAGAGCTTTGAAACCTCTCCCACCATAGTCGATGGTATCATGACACCAAATGCAAAGTGCTTTCCCGGCACGATCGATCTTCCGAATAAAGTCATTGAACAAATTCGTCACAGTCTTCTTTCCAACATTCGTAGATAATTCCTTCTCCAACCAGTCCCATCGAAACTTGTTTTTTACAATCTTATCAATTTCTTTAGCTCGCGGAGCATCTTTGCGTTCGATCACGGACATCTTTCTTTAAACACCCGGCAAAAACGTGTGAGAAATGAACAATGGCACACTCCTATAACAAGCGCGTTTATTGGTCAACACGAGACTTCAACCAATCGCAAGTACGTTTCATTTCAGTTACGGAAACACTCAAATGGCATGCTGTCGAGACGAAATCGTTTTTTTTTACCAATTAAAACACCGGAAATTTTAAAATTTTATTTTTGGAGATAAAAAAAGCGGAATTCCGCGAATTAGCGGAAAAATCACATCCCTGACTTGAGGATAAGGCGCCCGCCCGAGACTGGAAGGTTGCTGGTTCGAGCCTCGGCCTGGTCATACCTAAGACTTAGAACATTGGTACCCGTGGCCTCCATGCTTGGCACTCGGCATTAGGGGTTGGATTGGGGGGGTTTGGTCACCTAATGACTCCCAACAAGATGTTGCAACACATCGGTTGGGTTTAGCGATGGGGCTGGGAATCCCCTCCTCTGTATCAATCTCCCAGAAAGAGTCAAAAATGGGAATGTGTTCTTGACTCTTGCCACCTCCCACCGGGGGGATATGGCTTCAGTTTGTGTGTGTATATTTCTCACACACACACACACACACACACACACACACACACACACACACACACACACACACACACACACACACACACACACACACACACACACACACACACACACACACACACACACACACACACACACACACACACACACACACGACTAATACGGCAGATGGAACTACTATAAGAACTACTGAATGATGGATAATACGGTGGATAAAATTGGAATTACATACAGTATTCTTTTGTGTGTGTTACTACACAAAGTTTACGGTATAATACCGTTGCATATTTTATACACTTAACAGTATATGTAAGTGCAATGTTTGATTAGTGGAAAAATGTCACTGACCAAAATCGCAAAACATTGTATGCAACAGGAAATAAACCCGGGTCACGGCGGTGAGAGCGCCGAAACCTAACCACTACACAACCAGCGATACAGATACAGTAATTATCACGCGATTTTTACTCAGTCCCAAAGATGAATATTAGAGAGTGGAGAAAACAATCGGACTTTGCGTTCATTTATGTTTTTCTGGACAAGTTTCTGTTTTCTCCATTCTCAAACATCAGTCCCTAAAGTAGTGTAACAATTAACATCAGTAAATGCATTCGATTTTACCTATATCACACGTGGTCTAGTACGGTGTTTCTCAACTGGTGGGTCGGAACCCAAAATTGGATTGCGGGCCTGTTTTGAGTGGGTCGCAGGCCTTTGTTTTAGCAAAATAATGCAAATTGAAAATATGATAAAAGAGGTTCATTTAAACTCCTTAATAGTAGATGTTGCTAATCCCCTCCAAATGTGAGGTAACACCTGCAAACTCACACCACAGAAAAGGACAAATAAAGTTTGTTGTTGGACATGTTTTAATGCAGATGCAACAGAGGATATATGAGATATGGAGTTTATTATCTTATCTTGACAAAGCCACTGAAGTGAACCGCTTTGGATGTCATTCAAAATGCAGCTATTTGAGCATTAAAAGGTAATATTACTTGTAGTTGTTTTGTTTTTTTCTGGTCATTGTTTTGTTTTTAAAAAAAAATGTAAATATTTTACCATGTCTGGAATAAGATGCACAATCCTTTCATTTAATAACTTTAAGAAGTGGAAATGTTTTGATTTTGGTCGCAGGATGTAATTATTTAGAGTGCAATGTTGGGTCCGATATCAGACCAGTTGAGGACCACTGGTCTAGTGGTTAGGATTTCCTGCTCCTACGGCAGGAGGAAATTTCCTACCCGGGCTCGAATCCAGTTGCATGAAGTCTGATGGCAGTTTTGTTTCGCGATATTTCACGATTGATCAATCATTGCACAAATACGGTAGTATACCGTAAACCTCGTTTAATAATGCACACAGAAAAATACTGCATGAATTTCTAATTTTATCCACCGTATTATCCAGTATGTAAAGCACCTTTAAATTTCAGTCCAATTTGTTTTTTTTTCAGGTGCGCCTGAGAGTCCAGAAAATATGATATTGTTTGGCATACACACAATTATGACCCGTTACCTTATGGAGGTCAGACAGCTGCTGATGTCGAATTAAACCTTCCTTATTGGGAAATTGCCTGCGGCACAACAAGCAAGCGAGCATTTTCCAGTCAGTCAACTTGTCTTGACTGCCCTCACCACCCTCAGCAGCCTCGTCGGGGTCGCTGTCTCCGCTGTAGGAGTCCACTAGGCCGCTCTAAAAACAAAAACAGGCCACTTTCACACTCCAAAGTACCAAAGATAGGCTCCAAAATTATCCAAATGCTCACCTTGGATGGGTGTGAGGAGCTGGTGGTCGCTTCTTCATCGACAACATATACAATCTCTGGAATCAATCTGTCCAGAACTCCTGCTTGCTGAAGATGGAGCACATCCATTTCGAGAATAAGACAAATTCATCCCGACATAAGAAGTTAATGTACTTGGACGAATTGAGTTACCCTTTTCTCTAAAATTGCAAATCCAGCATCAGCAGC
Organism: Urocampus carinirostris; assembly: GCF_059441175.1. NCBI lineage: Eukaryota > Metazoa > Chordata > Actinopteri > Syngnathiformes > Syngnathidae > Urocampus > Urocampus carinirostris. The sequence goes on from NC_142354.1 coordinate 18,803,004, forward strand.
AGCAGCCTCTTTCCTTTCCTCTTGACTGAGGGGCTGGAAGCTAGTCTTGAAATTTTCCTTCTGTTTATTTAGACTTTTAGCCCAGCGTTCCATATCTTTAGCAATCTGGAAAGCAACCATTATATCAAGAAAGCAATATAGAAATAGTGGTGCTGCTGTCAGAGAAACATGCCACCTGCTGAGCAGTTTTGCTTTTAGGTTTTTCCTTCTTCTCTTTTGCCTCTCGCGGTTCTTTTGAGTTGGTTGCGGTGGCAGCGCTTGTGTCAACTGGCACGGGGATGTACGACTGCTTTTCACCATCCCAGTATAGATACTGCTGAGTCTGAGAGTTGTAGTAATACTGAAAGGACAAGAAATAAGTTAATGGTATCAAATAAAGACATGGGAATAATCTTAAGGGAGCTTTTATGAAATTGTGAGTGCATTACGTGCGTGTTTGCGTCATAGTACAGGCCAGTTTGGGGATCAATGTAATAGCCAGATGATTCATCATACTGGTAGGTGGACGTATCTGGAACAACTGTTAGAAAGTAGTATGTATTCGCAGTTTCATCAAAAACAGGAATACAATCCCGTTTCCATTGTACAAAATATAAATTGTTTATACCAGTGGTTGTGTCTGTTATATGTTCAACGGTTGAAGCTGTGGTGGTAGTTGTTACAGCGCCAGCTGTTACCGTGGCAGCAGGTACTGAATCGGCACCAGGGAAATGTCCTCCTGCCTGAGATTTGGCCACCAAATGCTGAGCCAGTTGCAATGCCTGCAACCAATACAATTCTTATGTTACGTTTAAGTTAATGAAATGTACAAACACAAAATCGAATCACCTCAATAGCGGGTTGTCCAATGATATGAGGTTGGTACATTTGCAAGGCGGAAGAGAGAACGACACCAGCAGCAGTCGGAACAACTTTTAGAGAAGGAGGAGCTGGAATTACGCAGATACAAAGTTAGATAGGATTGTAATTATTACAAGGATGATGACCTCAGAATTTGTCACCTCCAAGGATTCCATTCTCTTGTGAGGTGCTGGCTCCAGCAACTTGATAGAAAGCCTGGAAATAAATCAAAACCTTAAATCTATTTAACTGATGTCTTACTCAAAGACAGAGCTTTCGATAAAATGACTTTCAGGGGATATATGCTGTTCTATCACGAAATGGTCCTTGATATACATTTTGCTTTTGAGTTTTCTAAACATTGAAATCTCAGAGCCATAGTCTGGCCTGCTTTAAATGTTTTCCTCTTTCAACAAAGCTGTAGCTCATTGGCTAACTATAAAAGTTGTATAACTGTCCTGTTCTTTGACTCAACTGTGTTGGAAGAGGAAGATAAGAAAAAAAGAAATGAATATGGATGTCAAGGGCCCTTGCACTGGCCCATTTTACTTTCAATTTCAGTTTTTAAAAGGCCGACCTCACCGGTCTTACCAACCTGTGACATTGCCGTGTAGCCTTCATGCAAAGGGCTGTAATCAGATACTCCTCCCGAGTTGGGCTGAGGCTGGAAAAGAAAAAAAAAAACAATTAACGCTCTGTACAGGTAACTGAGAAAAAAAACACAGAAAAAAAGTTCTACCTGACTTTGGGACCACTGAGCAGCAGCAATAGCCGTGCTTGCAACGGAAAAGGCACTCACACGATTCCCATCAGGGAGTAAAAGGTCTCTAGAGTTGGAGTTAAAGAAGAATTACTCTCCACTCCATGTCAGTCACAAATCAAAAGAATCAGACAGCCAAATACTTTCGAGCACTTTTAGCATAATCCACCCCGATTGATTTCCCATCCAGTTTAAGAGGAGGCTGCAGTCCTTGTAGGATTGTTAGCATCTGAGAAGCCTCCTGTGAACACCGATACATACATTTTTTTTTAATGAATATCAAATCAACGGAAATATGAAAATATAAAAGGCAAGTGTTTTCACCAGAGGAGAAGAGAGCTGGACAAAGGCAAAACCTCGATTCTGACCCGTCTGTTTGTCCTTGATTAGGCGAATGTTGCCAGGAGCAAGATTAACGTATGGCGCCAGGATAGTCATGATGCCTTCAATAGTGCTCAGGGGAGCAATGTTTCTCAGGATGATAGCTGTGAATGACAAAAAAAAGATTCAAATCATTACTGCATACAGAAAAGCCATCTACTGCGCATTGACCATCACTAAAATAGAAGGATCCTTACTGTCACTACAGTAGTCTCCTGCCAGCTGACTTTCAAGGGTGTCAGGCGGACTGCATGGGTCACTTTCTGTTGAAGGAAAATAAAACTTGGTGCATAAATGTGACTTTCACAAAAGTCAGAAAAAAGGACAACAGCCAAATCCCTTTCAGTGGTTAAAACCAATCTCTGATCTTCAGTCAATTGAGTGGAATATTTAGCTGTATATGTTATATTCGATTGCATGCTCTCCCCTTTTCTGCTGGGTTAAAGGAGAAAACTCCAAAATACATTGGGTTCCCAACACTGATGTCTCAGCCTGCCTGCATGTTGGGATTCGGTGGCCTCCTGTTGATTTAACTACTTACCAACTTTAATTGCTGAACATCTGAAGCACTTCACTCGCCTCCGGAAATTGTACAGGCCACACTGCAAGTAACCGTTCACATCATTTTTATTACACACCCAAAAATGCCCTACTGCACAGTGCTGCCTGAGATAAATTTATAGTTTATACCTTACAGCACAGGCTACTTACCTCGGGGAAACAATCTAACCTCTAATTCTCATAAAATATATGTAACTGAACAAAAATGCGACGGCACAGATGTTTTTAAATATTGATTGCTAATCTATATACATGGCCAGTGTGGTGGTAAGAATTGTGGAAGATCACGAGACAAACTTACACTAGTGCAAAGCCAGTCACCGCAGTTGTGCTTGGGATGACTGAAGTGCATTTTCACATTTTTCCCTTGGATGATCAGACGTTTCTGAAAGAGGAATTAAAATGTCAACCGAGGAAGTGATACATGAGTTGATGTCAACTCAACAGAGCAACCATTTTGGAAGTGGAAAGGAGGGCCCGAGGGACACCCCGCATGGGGCGAGGGATGCCCAGCATGTGTCCCATTGTTAAAGACAGATGTGATGTATGTGATGTCTAGAAGATGTTTTAAGTGTTTGGGACCCATGAGCTCAATCTGAGCCAGAGTAAAGTGTATTATGAGACCCTAAAAGAAGAGTCAGATTGGATTCTGGGAAACCACAGATGAGCTCCTCACAAAATATTGGCAAAACGATTAACATTAAAAAAAAACTTGCAAAACCAAAAAGAAAAGAAACACAAATTGCAACACCACCAGGAATTTTTAAAAAAAAAAGGCTATTGAAGTCTTATCAGTATTGCCAGTATAAACCATTGTATTAACAATTTTAGGTTCACATACTATACGCTACATAACATGGCTTCGCAAGATCCATGAAATATGCAAGCAAGTACGATACAAATCAAAAACATATATTGTTGGTAAATAAAAACTTTTTCAATAATTTATATCATTTAGGTTGCCTTTAAGTTATTTTCCCTAGATCTCCAAGATTAAAGCTAGACTTGGCGATTGTGAAGCAACCTGATTGGTCTCCATCCATCGGGTAGCATCTTGAAAGTGATAAAAGTCCACGAAGGCGAAACCACGGCTTATACCTAGAGACAGCATTCAAATATAGACGGGAGGCGTGTTAGTTAAGAGTCCATGGGCATATCATTAAAACTGTTCCACATATTGCTTCACGACCCAGGCCTTTGTTGGTAAACATCTGGCCGATCCTTAAAAGAGTTTTACCACAACAAAGACGTAAAGAAAAAAAGAAAAACTGCCCGTTACCGGTCATAACGTTGCTGTTCCCACTTACCTGAGCAGGCCTTATTATCATCTTTAATGAGGAGACGTGAAAGCTTTATTTCATTTTTTTAAAGAATAACTAACATGACCATGTTCCTATTTGGTAAATGGGTCTCACAGGAAGCAGATTTGCTCTATGGTCATAGACGAGGGGATGTAAAGGTCCTTCATGTATTCCAGTCTCACCTGTTTTCCTTTTCACCAGTCTGACTTCAGATGGCTGGGGACCTTCCAGTTGATCAATGGCAAAACATATCTTAATGTCAAAGGAAACAGATCATTACACTGTGAACTAACCCCCACCCCCTCACATTACTGCATGTATACAAGCAAAAATAAAAACAACATACATCTTCCTCAGTGATGAGAGGTGAAAGACTCCAAAGCATGATGGTCTTGCTCCTGTTATCCTCCCCGTTTTCTCGTCTGTAATCGTAATCTGAGAAGTCGACATCCGAGTTATATTCGTCTTCTGATCTGTCACTGTGGTGTCTTTTCCGCTCCCTTTGTTCTCTTGGCTAGAAAAAAAACAGACCCAACCATCAGTTACTCTCATATAACCTAATTAGAATCTACATACAAACAGACGCTTCTACACCTCCTGTCTTTAGCGGTATGTATTGCACAATTTTTATAGCCATAACATCTTTAGCCAGTGAGCATATAAAAACTGTTAACACTAGACAATTTATGACCCCAAGGAGCGGTACTTTTTACAAGAAAAGTAAAGCTATTATAAAAAGAAGAAAATACAATAGACGCAAGATATATGAATGTACTATGTTACAGCAAATGCTACTGGAGTGATGATGTGCATGATCAAAACTGGTCAAAATGGTATCAAGCATGGTATGTCATTTCTGTTAGCAACTAATTAACTCATACTTTTTAGGTAATTGCATACTATAAATGTTTGAAACATTGAATTCAAACAATATCTATCCATCTACCTTGGTCATATCCCTCAAGAGGGGTGACCGACGGAAAGACAAACACATACAATAACAAAGGAAATTAAAGGGAAAAAAATAGCAAAAAAACACACACAAACATTTTTGGACCATGGCCAACCCAATTGCCCAAACACCCAAACAAGTTAGGCACCTAAGTTGGTCATGCTTTCGTCCCTCCAGATGAAACGGCACACCAGAAAGCGGCCATGTCACTCGGGTCAGGGTGACACAACACACTCTTTTGTTCAACAGCAGGGCCCGACAGCTTTCACTGGTTTACCCCTGCCGCATCATACGGGTGCCCTGCCCATACCTTAAAACGTGTCCAAACATCCCACTATCTTTTTACAACACCTCTCCACTCCTCTCTATCGCCAACAAGAGCTCTAGCTTCCATTGTATTTAGACCTCTTTCCTGCAGTGCACTCATAACACCATCCATCCACGTCAATCGAGGCCTTCCTCTTGGTCTCCTTCCATTGACTTCTGCTCTGTGGATCCATCTCAACATTCGCCCCTCATCCATCCTCTCCATGTGTCCAAACCAACCGAGTACTCTCTTATCAACACACTTGCTCAGTTCCACAACTACTCCAGTTCTGTCTCTCACAATTTCATTTCTCAATCTATCCAATCTTGTCACTCTAACATAGTCCTCAAACACTTCATCTCAAAAACATTAAATTTCCTTCTTAAATCTGCGTTCTGGCTCCAAGTCTCTGCGCCATACAACACAGTCGGCACAATCACACTCTCATACATTCCCCTCCTAACATCCATACTCATACTCTTTTTGTTGTTCATCACTCTCCTCAGAGCACCCAAAACCTTGCTTCCTTGATTCACTCTATGCAATACCTCGCACTCCATTACACCAACTGCAGCCACATAACAATCCCAAGTACCTAAAGCTTTCGACATATTCCAGCACCCGTCCATGCAACCTGATTTATAACGTCATGCCCACTCCATCACGTGAACACTTCATCACCTTACTCTTCCCAACATTGACACATAACTTACGCCTATCACATACGCTACCAAACTCTGCTACCAAACTTCTCAATGTTTCCTCAGAATCAGCCACAAGCGCTGTGTCATCTGCAAACAACAACTGACTTACCTGCCACACTGTTCCACTGTTGTCCATCATCTCTACACCAGGGATGTGATTGAGGTGAGGAGAAAAAGTCTGAAACCTAGCCGGGGGTTTGGGGGCCCAGGGCAGAGCCCAGTGGGGGGGCGATGCCCCCCAAAAGCTCCTGGATTTTAAGCAATTTACTTGTCCAAAACCATGCTTAAATTAATAATTTAACATGTTTACAAGATTTAAATAACAAAATAATTTGCCCACATACCTGATTTTTTTTGTAAATACTGCAAGGTCAGTTCAAATGCAGTTCAGACCCTGCAGCTTGTGCAACGATGTGGCCAATTTATGCAATTTTTCTAACGGCCACCAGGATGCGCCAGAGCAATAAAGGAAAGAGTGAGACAGTCTGATTTGTTTGCTACGCAAGTGAAAAAGTTGGAATTCCGACTATAGTCGAAAAAAATCACATCCCTGCTACACCTCTGCCAAATATTCTTGCATTCACCTCTCTCACCACGCCATCCATGTACACATTAAACAGCCATGGTCACATCACACACCCCTGTCTCACACCAGTCAACACGGGGAACCACTCACTTGTCAGTTTACCCGGCACAGACAACAAACTGATACCTCTCGAATTGCTACATTCATACTTATCACCTTTACCCTTATACAATGGCACTACACATGCACTACACCAATAAACAGGAACCACACCACTTAAAAAGCATACATTCAACAAGCGTACTAACCACTCAATCATAGCTGTGCCACCTGTTTTCAGGCATTCAGCAGTACAACCATCCAACCCAGGTGCCTTCCCCCCTTTCATTTCTTTCACTGACTCTTGCACCTCCCATGTTTCCACAGACTTCACATTTAAATCACCCAACACGGCCATTCTCTCCATACCATCGATCGCCTCGACTCTCACTTCTCTCCCATCCTCCACATTTAGCAACTCCTCAAAATACTCTGCCCATCTTGTCCTGACTGCACTACCGCTAACCAGCAACCTTCCATACTTATCTTTCACTTTCTCTTCCTTTCCAGACTCACTGTTTCTTACTCTTTTCACTTCTTTCCAGAACACTTTTCTCCTTCCTCAAAATTCACTCCTATCTTTCGACACCATTCATCATTTGCTTTCCTTTTCGCTGCTTCCACAGCCGCTTTTACCAACCTTTTCTTCACATTATATCTTTCATACGCATCGCCACTCTTATCTTGCAGCCACTCCTTAAAGGCACGTCTCTTTTCTGTCACAGCCTATGATACCTCATCATTCCACCATTCACTTCCTTTCATAATACCTCGACCAACTTTTCTCATTCCAAACACTTCTTTTGCACTCCTCAACACTGCCTCTTTAAACCACTTCCATTCAATTTCCACTCTCCATTTCTCTTCTACTAATCCGTTCATACTCTTCCCTTATCCTCTCTTTAAAGTCTCTTTCCTTTTCTGCTTTATTCAACTCTGACATTTTTACCTCTTCCCTCACACTCTTCTTATAACTAGCCCTCCACGATCCATCTATTCTCAGTTTTTTTATGATCAGACATACCACTCATTTCACCACTGTAAACATGCACATCCAACAATCTACCGTAAATTCCGGACTATAAGCCGTTACTTTTTTCCCTAACTTTCAACCCTGCGGCATCAGTGATGCGGCCAACTTATGTAATTTTTCTAACGGCCGCTAGCGGCGCTCGAGTGTTGCTGCCATTAACTGCCCTGTCAAAGCTATATTATTATTATTAAAGCTTTGAAAACTCTCTCGGTGTACCGTCTTTCTTTGTAAATATGTGTAACCGACGTATAATTTTTGCACGGGTGAACAAAAATGAGGGGCGGAATAAACGCGGGGTGCCGAGTTTAAGTGGGGACCGCTAAAGGTGAGGGACAGACAAGGAAAGAAGAGGGGGTAAAATGTTGGTTCAAGAAAAAGGAGTTGCGTGAGTAAATGTGTTCATCTGATATAATTTTCCCACCCTTACCTTTGGAAATATACACTTTTTTCCTTGGATTACTTTCAACAGGACCTGGACTCTGAAGGTCTGCATCAAACCTTAAGTACCGGTATCATTCTCCGTTCATTTTGCCGGCTGTGATTTTTGGACTGTGGACTTTAATATGAGGACATTTTGTTTTAATCGCGGGACTTAAAATCGGGTTTGGGTTAATTTTGTGTTTGTGTTACATGTTTAAATGTGGGCGCATGCGGCTTATATACAGGTGCGGCTTGTGTATGTACAAAATCGGTTTTCCTCTTAAAATGTGGTGGGTGCGGCTTATAATCAGGTGCGCTCTTTAGTCCGGAATTTACGGTACTTAACATCCCTTTCTTAACCACTACATAATCCATCAGTGCTCTGTCCACCATCTTGCCACTATCCACTCTGACAAAGGTATACTTATTCACGTCCCTCTTTGTAAACAATGTATTTCCAATCACCAACTCATTTTCCACACATAACTCAATTTCTTCCCACTCTCATTTCTTCCTGGTACTCCATATCTATCTATCTACCTTGGTCATATCCCTCAAGAGGGGTGACCGACAGCAAGACAAACATACAATAACACAGAAAATAAAAGGGGGGAAAAAAAAAGCAAAAAACACAAAGATTTTTGGACCATGGCCAACCCAATTGCCCAAACAAGTTAGGCACCTCGGCACCTAAGTTGGTCATGCTTTCGTCCCTCCAGATGAAATGGGACACCAGAAAGCGGCCATGTCACTCGTGTCAGGGTCACACAACACACTCTTTTGTTCAACGGCAGACCCCGACAGCTTTCACTGGTTTACCCCTGCCGCATCATACAGGTGCCCAGGCCATCCTTAAGAACGTGTCCACAATCCCTCTATCCTTTCACAACACCTCTCCACTCCTTCCTATCTCCAACAAGAGCTCTAACAACAACAAGCTCTAACAACTGCCCTGTGGTGAGGGGCCCTCTCCTCGTGAGAAGTAAGAGAATTCTCCCACCGTGGTCCGCTGCGTGTCGTAAAAGGCGACTAAAGTGGAGGGAGCGAGGGGACTGGGGATCCTCTCCTCTCTATCTATACTCCCGAAGAGACAGCAAAGCAAAAAAGGGGGGGCGGGAGATCGAAAGATCCGACAAACCCTAGTTATAGGGTCACTAAATGTGAGAGGATGTGGAAGTAAAGCGACTAGGTGGAAGAAAGAGGAGATCGGAAGGCTGATGACTAAAAGGAAGGTTGATGTGTTAGCCTTGAGTGAAACAAAGATGAAAGGAAAGGGTGAATTACAGCTAGGAGGTATGTATGGTAGAAGGTCTGGAGTTACAGGTGGACATGCTAGAGAAGGAGTGGCTGTGCTTGTGAGTGAGAAAGCAAAGAAAAAACTGGTGGAGTGTAAAGAGATATCTTCCAGATTGATGTGGGTGAGGTTGAAGTGGGGTGTAGAAGTATGGATGTTTATAAGTGCATATGGACCTGGTTCAGAAAGAAGCGCTGAGGAGAGAGAGGAATTCTGGAAGGACTTGTCTGAATGTGTGGCAAGTTTGAAAGAAGGGTGGAAAGTGATAATACTAGGTGACCTAAATGCTAGAGTGGGTGATGAAACGGTTAAAAATGTGATTGGTAGATATGGAGTACCAGGAAGAAATGAGAGTGGGAAGAAATTGAGGAAGGTAGAGTACTCCATATCTACCAATCACATTTTCAACCGTTTCATCACCCACTCTAGCACTCAGAATTCAAACACACTCCCTGAATAAGGAAACACATTTAAAAACAGTTAAATTGCAATAATAAAATGCTTGCTTAAGCTTTCTAGTTTAACAAAAAAAAAAAAAGGAAAACAAAAACACATAAGTAGTATTTTTTTCTGAAATTGTGTCATCAACCAAAACACAACAAAAAGATTAATAATTAGGCTGGATAAATGTTATCACCTCTGGACTTTCCCTGGACCTTTTACGATCTCTGTCTCGCTCCGATTCCTTGCGATCACGCCTGTCATCGGACCAGCGTTGTTCTCGCTCTTGATCCTGTTCTTGATCCCGGTCTCGATTCCGATCTCGATCACGTTCTCGTCTGTCACGCCAATCCATGTCACGAGGAGAATCGGAGCCATACCTGCCACTTCGTTCAGAGCGACTTATCCTAGTCAATAGAGCATTGCAAATGAGTTAAAAGGTGGTTCAACCCCCCAAAAATAATCATGTTCTGTGCTCCTCTACTGTGTCGTTCTGGTTACAATTGCATTTGTTGAATGTAAGCGAATGTATAAGAGGCTAAATCCATGTTTTTATTCACCCATCGAGAGGGTAAGCCTTTTAGCAGCTTTCATTGGGTGAGAATAACCACGGATGCTCTAATTTATTTTCTGAAGCAAAATTGTTCATCTATTAGTTAACTTGGAAAAATAATTGACATTTGAGATGGAAAGCCAAAGCAAAAATGGCCAAAAGCTCATGAGATCGAGAATTATTTGAAGCGATAATCTATATCCAGAAATGTTAAATTCGTCAGAATGTAATTTTCGGACAACGAGGCTCGGGGAGCAATAAGCAATAATCGTTTTAAACAACAAATTTGGGTTTACCTCAATTGTATTTTTTTTCCCCAACAGGAACTAGTGGGAGAGTTTTCATTAAAATGCAAATTTGGACACCATTTTATTGATGCACAGCTGCCAGTAGATGACACAATAAGCAAATTTCAGATACAATATATCTGGGGAGAAATTGCTCAATTTTAAGAACATACTTTATTCCTAAAATGTATAAGTAGAATCCATATCTTCAAAGTCCAATATTCTTGCACAACATTGAAAAGCCAATTTTCCAGCTGAGAAGGTCTTTATTTACAGAATGATTCAGATGATGACCTTAAAGAGATCCCTAATTTTAAATCAAATTTTAAAAATCATATTTTATACGTCCATCCATCCATTATCTGCACCGCTTATCCTCAGTAGGGTCGCGGGGGTGCTGGAGCCCATCCCAGCTATCTTTGGGCAGTGGGCAGGGGACACCCTGAACTTGTTGCCAGCCAGTCGCAGGGAACACAAAGACAGACAACACACTCGCACATTCACACTTAGGGACGATTTGGACCGGACAATTAACCTGAAATGCATGTTTTTGGAATGTGGGAGGAAACCGGAGCGCCCAGAGGAAACCCACGCAAGCACGGGGAGAACATGCAAACTCCACACAGGAGGTTCGATCTCATGACCTCAGAACTGTGCCGCAAACGCGTTAACCACAGCGCCGCCGTGCTGCCTATTTTATACCGTTTATAGATAATATATTAATGTTCATTAATACATTTAAGAGATTATAAGGGTATTGTATGGAATAGGAATCACTAACAATACTATTATAAGTTTGAAATGTAATTTCTTAATTTTCTTATTTTTTTGTTGTGGTAAAAAATTCTGTTTTATTGTTGTGATTTTGGATATGCCTTCACTGCAAGGTAAAAAAAAATGGAATAGGGGTAGGCGTTTAAAAGGTTTGGCTTCCACCTACTCCCTTTAGGGACATGTTTATATATTATATTATTGTATTAGGGCAGCACGGCTTGCGTGAGTTTCCTCCCACATTCCAAAAACATGCATTTCAGGTGAATTGGCCGGTCCAAATTTTCCCTAGGTGTGAATGAGCGGGTGAGATGTCCGTCCCCGTGTGCCCTGCGATTGGCTGGTAACCAGTTCAGGGTGTCCCCTGCCCACTGCCCGATGATTGCTGGGATGGGCTCCAGCACCCCCGCGACCCTACTGAGGATAAGCGGTGTAGCCAATGAGATGAGATTATTGTAATATACAGCTGTTTTGTGCAAAAAGATTATTGTTTTACTTTGTTAATTACTAATTGATGTTTATATACTGTGCCTACATAAAAAAACAGGAAGAAAGGGATTCATTAGCATTATATTGACAATTATTACATTTAGTGACATTTCTTAGCAGCGAATATGTTAAAAGTCGAACCCAAAAATTAAATATTTCTAACTGCAACCACATTATTTAGTTCCACTTAAAATGTGGTCATTTGTTTAGTAAGGAGATATTTCAACCATCCAAACCAGTACTGTGCAAATGACATGTTATATATGAAAAATACAACTTGTTAATGTACATTGAGAAATCGTGATAGGTAAGATGTTATTACTTAAATGTTATATAGAGAATCATCCATAAGAGTCATTTATACCGTAGATTGTGGACATATTGAGATGTCAATGCATCATCACTATAATTCAGGAAAAAAATGACAGTCCAGAATTGAGAGACTAAAACACGCATTCAATAGAACACTCAAAGCGTCTTGTGCCAAATTTATAAGTATGGGGTGATTTTCGATGCAACACTTTGCATTATTTTGCAGTGAATCTCGCGAGAATTGCAAATAAATCCTAGAAGGAGAGTTACAATTCACACGAGCAAACAACATACTGCCTTTTGTTTAATAAACGCTGTAACTCACCTCTTGTCCGCTCCCATTTGTCTCAAATGATTCCACGCAACCTTGAGAAAATGACCATAAACATGTTTTACTCAAAAATATAAACAACCATACATTGAATAAATGGGCAACCGAATGGCTCAAAAGCTAGTGGTACGCATAGAGTTGCTATAAATATTACATGTTATGAAGAACTACGATAAATTGACTATTGAACATTCAGGTTTTAAAGTATCATGACTTACTAGTATCGTATTGCTCTTTTGTTTGCGCAAGGTATAAAACAAGATTTTTTTAAAAACTGACAAGCGCCTATGCTCAAGGACGTCTCATGAAAGAACGACGATAGCTTCTTCTTCCCAAGATGCATCGGGGTTGTTTTCAAAATCAGTTGGTATAACCCTGGTTTTGCCTGAAAGGACGTTCGAACCGAATAACACGTTTACTTTGTAATAAATGTGAGCTCTTTGTATCATAACATTACTGTTGCGGGGTCAATAAGTTACCTTAGTTTATTCAAATACAATACGATTTTGTCCTTATTAAAAGAACGACGAAAATACGTTATTCTATTGCTAATCGTTAAATCTTTGGACAAATCAGATCCACAAGATGGTTTCATGCACTCAAGCAAATGCAAACGTTGATACTTGTGTATGGCTTTCACGAATCGTTGTTTGCGTTTAGTAAGTTAACACTACAGATGCATCGCTTTAGTGCAGGGGTGTCAAACTCATTTTTACTCGGGGGGCACACAATAGAACAAACATTCTGTCGGGGGCCGGACTGCCAGATTAAAGAGAACGAAAAAGAGAGATAAGAGAAAGAGGGAGGGAAAAAGGAGAGAGGGCGGGACTAATAAAGAAAAAGAGAGGAGAGAGCGTGAGAAACAAAAGAGGTAAAAAGTATGAGAGAGGGGGAAAAGAAAGGGAGAGAAAGAAAGAAATCCAAAGAGGAATAGAAAGACAGGAGCGAAAAGAGAAAATAAATCGCGAAGGGTAATAAGAGAGAAAGAGAAAAGAGAGAAAAGGAAGGAAAAGAAAAAGAGAGACACAGAGAGTGAAAGACTGTGAGAAAGGGGGTGGAAAAGAGAGAGAGAGAAAAAAAAATACAATTACAGTGTCTTTGATCAAGGCACCTGGCTTTGGCAACATCAAGTTGACTTATTTCAACCTGCAGCTTGTTTTTCTCTTGCGCTTCTCTGAGTGTTGTCTCGCGGGCCAGATTCAATCCCTTAGAGGGCCGCCTGTACTTTAGTGTATAACCGTAACAGTTTTATGCACACGGCAATGGTCAGATTCATCACTCGCAGAACTGTTTCATTTCTCCCCCGAGATGCTTGTAAGTTGCTAGAAGCAAATTAGATATGTAGTTTTTCTATTTCAGTTAAGGTAAAACATTTCTCATTCCAACAGATAAATAATACAAGGCCATCTTTATCGGTACTACCAAACAATATTCATGAGAATACCTGTCCTAACTAATAATCGTCCAGCAATGGGACGTCAGGACCTGCAGGGCCTTCTCTGCTGGCCTAAAAAAAACCCTGAATCATCCATCCATCAATTACCTGTACCGCTTATCCTCATTAGGGTCGCGGGGGTGCTGGAGCCCATCTTAGCTATCTTTGGGCAGTGGGCACCCTGAACTGGTTGCCAGCCAGTCGCAGGGCACACAGACAGACAATTCACTCGCTCATTCACACCTACGGACAATTTAGACTGACCAACTAAAGCGGTAAAAGAAGCATCACAACCAAAATGTTGAAAACATTCCCAGTGTCCACTGCCTCTGTTGAACAGACTATTTCAGCCCTAAAAAACAGAACAGGCTAAACATTAATTAGCTTTGATTGCGATAGAAAATAACTTTTTGATGGAACTGAAATCCATGGAGAATCTGTACTGTAATTGAAACATTGAGGAAAGAAAAATTAAATTTTGTGCACAAATACAAAGTATTGTTGAGTTAAATGTGGCTGTATTCCTTAAAAAATATTGCAGTTTTGAGGTTATTATTGACGCTTTTTTGTAATGTGAAGCAGGCCACTGAATTCGTCATGTTTTTTGAATTCATGGCGGTATGAACCTGCACAATATCCAACCGAAAACACGTACACCAACAATCAAATGCAAAAAATTGAAAAGGAAATTTGAACCACATATTCCAACAATGTTTTTTTCCACACATATTTTATTACAGCATTTTATGTAGACACAAAAAACAAAGAGTGCACTGTACACACAGTCCTTATTAAAGACAACACAAGACAACTTGGCACAAGAGGATGGTCCCCACTCATCAATTCTGTGCTGTGACTGACACGATGTAAAACAATTGAAGTGGTCCAACGAGACTTTGCAAAACAAGAACCAAAGTCCCTCGAAATTTTAAACGTTTTTTTTCCATGTATTTTTTCTTTATTCCTTAAAACGCCATTCTCAAGGAGCACACACTCGGATAGCCATTTTCAATAGAGTGCACACACAATGGTGGCATCATATAAAACAAGCAAACATTAATGCCATCAAAGTTGAAGCTGCATTCACTCTTGAGTTAAAGTTTTAATGCTGGTTCAAAGTTAAAAAGCTGCATTAATGCTTTAACTCAAAGTTTAGGCTTCTACGCTCGAACTGTTGATGGCACTCGAAATTTGTGATACACTTTAAAAATGATGATCAAAAAATGAAGCAAACTAAAATCAGAGGGCCAACTGGGAGATGGAAGGATGATATCAGGATGCCGCCCTTTTTTCATGATGACTTAAGTCAAGGTCTCTCCTTTTGTCACCTGTTGAAGAGGAATAAATGTACAAATATTAATGTAATTAACCGCTGACTTTTGGTAGGTGCTACAGGTCTCAGCCTCAGACACTGATACTTCCACAGAATCATCACCACACAAGACAGGTGCACGAGACAGTGCAAAATATATCTTACCGATGTATAGAAAATTGGGTATTCATATCTTATTTATCGACTTATTTTGGAATTGTGTTTCTCCTTAATGTCATTGCACTATTAATTAATTGTAGTACTATCCCGATGCACTTAGAAGTTAGGCCAATGTTTTTGCCTATTTATCCTGGCATTCCTTTTATCTTATTTTGTTATCTTAAGTCTTTATTAAATGTTTATCCTAAAGTGCCCATGTCGAATCTCATCGTAAACAATCTTTACTACCTTGTTATAAATCACAATGAAGACAATTCTAATTCGAATATGGCATAAATACTGTATTTATTGTTCATGCTCGTGATCAACCGTTTACTTTTTAAGGCAATAGTGCTACACTTTTATCGTGACTCTATAAATGCTTCTTCGAGAATTCACCATTTTCTGAATTTCAATTTCAACCCAAAATGTATTAATTTCTTTTTTTTTTTTGGGCTGTTCAAGAAGGGTTTGTGTTTACCTTTCTGGTACGATGAAAAGTACAGGAAATTTAGCACAAAAGCAAAATTCTGGAGTTTAAAGTAATGTAATGTCACATAATTAATAACTTCTCTTTTACTATGGTCCGCCATCTCCTGGCTTGTGTCATCATAGCAGCCTCTGTCTGCTCATTCATGATGCGCGTGCAAATACGTGCATTTCTGAGACAGGCTTGAATAAACTCATCATTTTAAGGGGGTTTGGGTTGGTGTTTGGACTATCCTAAAATCAGACCTTTTCTTACTTTCACCATTTTCTTGCTATACTAAAATAAAAAACCCGAAAAAAAACACTCTAATGAGCATAAAGTCACTCTCTAGCACTTTTCCCTGTCGCCCATTTCTCCTACCTCATGTGTTCCAACCCCAACTGCCGTGATAGTTAATAGAAAAATATATACTTGCAACCTTTTTAGGAACACGCCTCAAACAATGCACTCCACCTTTAATGTTTACTACTCACTGTCCGTTGTTTACATTTCCTTGACATTGTAGGCTAAATTGTATATCGTGTGATAAACTATTTCAAACGTATACTTTCGCATTTGATGTCTAGAATGGATCGATTTTACAACATCTGTTGATTTTTTTATGATTTGTTTAATACAAATGAGTTTTCCTGGATCAAATTACAATTAAGTCTAAGACAGGGTTCGGGAACCTTTTTGACTCAAGGGACCATGAATGCAAAATATTTAGAGCCACACCATATATTTAGACAAAAGTCATCAAAACCATCAAAGCCGTTCTCCAGACAAAAGCTAAATCTTTGGGTCAATTTTTTCCACTATGTGACGTTTGATAATTTAATCAAATCTATGAAATAATAATGCCCGTTTCCCTTATCAACAAATATACCACTTGAAATGTGTCCCTCCCACAGTTTTTAAGGTTGTTGATGCTCATTTTAACTGTCAAACAAGGTGCGTGCGGTGTTATTTTGTAAAAATGTCACAAAATACGGCAAACGAGAAGGATACAGATGTATTTAGTGAAGTGCGCTATCTGTGCAGGGATAATCCCACTCCTTACCGCTCACCCAATCAAATTACTCTGGGTGCTTGGCTGGAGTTTTCGGGTGTTTAATTTGTTCTCTAGGTTTTAAATCATAAAGTGTTTAATCAGTAAGCATTGATTGTTTAATGACCTTCCATTTACAGGATTTCATGTACACCCAAAACAGGGTTTATTGGTGTAACATCGTGACTGTAAACAGAAGTTAGGGACTCTGCCTTATATATTCTGGACCGCAGCAAATGCCTACTGCGATGTTTCGGCTTTTCATATACTAAAACTGGAATAGATTACCATAGCCCTCATTTTCTCTCGGAGACAGATGTTATGAAAGGAGCCTTATGATCCCGACCCCTGGTCTAAAACTTCGATGTATAAATATAAGTACATGGATCCTTATTTTCACTATTGTCGCAATTGTGATACTGACAGTGTAAATCACAGTTGTAAGAACATCTTGTCAAAATGTCATACTTACTCTCGCTTCAATATATTCAATTCTCCTCTCCAAGGCTGTCAACTTTTCATTGAGGGTGGCCAAGCGGGATCGACATGACATGTCTAGTAAACATAAAACGGAAGCATGGACTTTAATACGGATTCCTTCGCCACTACTGTCACATTTAACGAAAATGTGCTAGATAAGCAGAGATTTTTAGAACATTCATCAATAGCTAATACAGCTGTAGCGACGGAGCATGCTAACGTGCTACAGCTGTACATTTGTTGATGTCAATTGCTATGCGTTTAGTGTACTTGGTCATATCGATACTGCGATAAGTTCTGTACTATATGTTGATATTTTGTTCCGTATTTCGCGAAAGATGCAGTTTACATCCACAAACTAGATGCTATATGGGAGTGGCTACGGAGGACATCACTGAGTACAAGCTAGCTAGCTAATCAATCGTAAGGGAAAGTTAATCTCAATGATGACCCAAAAGGAGAGATTCATTACCAAACGAGTTAAGAAAGTCAGTAATTTTCTTAATGCTGCTCGTGATTACTTCGATGTACTCCCTGTTGGCCCAGTCTTGGTGTATTTCTCTTTGAACTGGATCTTCTTGGCCTGCCATATTGGACGAACCGAGTTTTAGTGATATATCGTTCGCGAACTAAACGGTCTATGAGCCGGCTCTTGAAATCGAGCGACGGGATCCGACTCCCCGCCAATTGAGAGCTGTTTCTATTCAAAACGCCCTTTTTCCTTTTGTGAATAATCAAAATGTATGCAATTTCCAGGTTTCTTTGCTATTGACTTCATTTTATTTATTTTTTCCCCCTACATCTTCTTTTGTTTACGCACCCCAGCTTTTTACTCCTTTTTAAATATTTTTTTTCGATTTGCCATTTCTTTCTTATTCTTGTTTATTTTTTTTCCATTTCTTCTCCTTTTGTTTCTTGTTTCCCTAGCTTTCGCTTCTTTTTCTTGCTTTTTATTTTTTCTCTCTTATTTCTTAAATTATTTTCTTTCTTTTTTTTTCTTCTCTTGTTTCCCTCCTATTCTCTACCTTATGAATGACCAATATTTCCTGTTGACATTACCCGTGGATTATTTGTTATTGCAACATCCGTTGCGGCCTGGTCATCCTGGAAGGGGGATTACCTCATGTGTGGTCCCTTCTCAAGGTTTCTTCATTTTCCTCATGTTGAGGTTTTTGGGTTTTTCCTTGCCCTAGGTTTTAGATCAGGAGGTGGTGAAATAATAGTCTGTAGTTTGCAATAATCTCTGGTCTGTGTAGCCCTTTGAGACTCCTTGTGATTAAGAGCTATACAAATAAACATGACATGCCTTGACTTCCTCCTACTTTTCATTTAAAAAATAAAATCGCTTTTTAATGTCATTTCGCGCATAATGTTACGAAATAGTTGCTAACAGATGGGTTAAAGAGACAAAACCAATCTAAAGAGTCGTCGGGAGAAGATAGAGCCGGCTATTTTTGGCGAGTCGAGCCCAAAGAGACGATTCTCTGACAAGAGCTGGAATTCCCATTAAAACGCCATGAGTCTAGCGATCATCACTCGATCAGTGTAAAGTGATAGGTCGTTAACGAACAAAATGGCTTTATTGGCCAGCCCCCTAAAGCTAACAAGGAGCCGATCCCCGCAAGACGCTCTTCTCTCTCTCTCTGTGAAGTACTGATGGGAATTCCAGCTCTTTCTAAAGAACCGTCTTTTTCAGCTCACCTCACTAAAAAGAGCCGGCTTTTTTGGGTCCCAAACGGCTCTTCAGATTATTTTTGTTCCTTTAATCGAGATAATCCCAATTATTATGTAACATGATGCACAAAAGGTTTGATAATTAACTTTAGAAACTGTATTAATTGGTTCAATCACAGTACTATTTTTTTTTCACTCTACAGTGAACTTTAAACAATCGTAACGTTATTTATAATAAGCAACTTTATAGTCAAGCAACACGGAATACCTGGAAAACACACAAGACAACAACATTTAAATAATGTGTTTTTGGTGCTACGACAAATAAACTGTGAAATACAAGAATCAACACCAAATTTGTTCCGTGAGAAAGCTAAATTGTGAAACACAGGATAAATAAGGTAAAATAATTAGGTCTATAAAAATGAAACATGTACCTTAATGAATACAAACTTTTGATGTACTTGTTTGCATATAAAGTGAACAACACAAAATCCCTGAAGAAAATACATAATCAAACGTCTAAAAGGGGGCCAGCCCCAGATTGGTAGAGAAAGCTGATCCATACTGCTGTTTGCGAATGACTGATCATTCATGTAAACCAGGCATATTTGAGGCATTATCAACATACAGTATTCCTATTTTTGAATGCTTTTCCTTTCAAGGAGCTGTGCAGAATTTGGAACTTTACTCTCTGCCGCTATCTCCTGGCTTGTGCAATCATTGCAGCCTCGCCACCTCGTTCATGACATTCGTGCGCAGGTATGAGCATTTCTAATACGTGCTTTGTTAAACTCTACTTTTTTATCTCTATGTTGACGTTTGGACGGTACTTAGAGAAAGACTTATTAATTTCACCATTTTCATGGTACAACAATAAATAGAAACAACAAAAAATGGGGGACAAGGAAGTACACCTAATACAATAATAATAATATAATAATAATTTCCTTGTATTGTCATTCTGTGTAACAATGTACACAGAACGAAATGTCGATTGCACCTGACCCGTTGTAGCGAGCCGATGCAGCCGCAGCCAACAGAGGATGAACCCAATCTTTAACAGGCTCGGCAAAGAAGATCCCAATCAAAAAATAAAACCTATTTTTCACTACATAGTGGGGCTCTACTATATACACAGCATAGAAACAAGCTGAGCCTGCAATTATGTCACAATCCAGTAGATGGTAGCAGAGTGAAAAAGTTCTAAATTCCAAACAGCTCCTTTAATGAGTATTTGCTGGATATTATATCTATCTCTCTACCCAGGTCATATCCCTCGTTAGGGGTGATCGACAGCAAGACAAACACATACAAAAACAAAGAAAATTAAAAAAAGGAAAAAGTAGCAAAAAACTCACACAAATTTTTTTGGACCATGATCGACCCAAATGCCCAAACACCCAAACAAGTTAAGCACTTCGGCACTCAATTTGGTCATGCTTTCGTCCCTCCAGATGAAACGGGACACAAGAAAGCGGACATGCCACTCGGGTCAGGGTGAAACAACACTCTACTGTTTAACACCAGGGCCCAGACAGCTTTCATTGGTTTACCCGCTTTGAGACTGGGAGGTCGGTGGTTCGCGCCCCGGCCGAGTCATTCCTAAGACTTAAAAAGTGGTCGGCGGCGCCCTCTGTTGGCTGCGGCTGCATCGGCTCGCTACAACGGGTCAGGTGCAATCGACATTTCGTTCTGTGTACATTGTTACACAGAATGACAATACAAGGAAATTATTATTATTATTATTATTATTATTATACAGGTGCCCTGCCCATCCCTTACAACACATCTAAACATTCCACTATCCTTTTACAACACTCATTCCTATCACCAAAAATTATAATATAGAATAGGTTTAATTGTATTATTCCATTATGCACGTTTATCCAATCGAACTGGTAAATATAAAAGTCAAATGACACAGTAATGATTTCAATGATTTTTTTTATTTGTTGGCTTGAAACTATCTTGTGACATCAGTCTTGTACGCATTATGACAAAACAGTCGTTTACATATTCATCCGAAACCCTCCCCATCCAAAAATGGTTTCAAAGTGTCTCATCATTTAGTAAATTGACTATATAGTCATAATATAGTACATTCCCTTTGTATATAGTACCGTATAATGCATTAAGGCACTGGAAAATTTGTCAAGAGACAAATACATAATGATCCTCACAGAAAATGAAAGTAAACTGCTAATATTTGTTAACTCACAGCGAATTATTTAAAGAGAATTTTACTTAACCTGCTTAAGCAGCGTCTTGATATCTTTTTCTATATCAATGGTATGAAATTTCCTACTATAGCGCTTATATGGCTCCCCATCTGGACCAACCAGGAACTTCTCAAAGTTCCAGGACACATCGCTGCGATTGACAGGACTCCAAATGATGAATTTTGGTTCCGTCACCAGAGCAGTTGCGTCGTCGCTGGGGAACGGAAGCTTTTCTTTCAAAAATACAAATAACGGGTGGGCATTATTTCCATTAACTTCCACTTTCTCGAGAAGCTGGAACTTTGGTTCGAAGCCATTCCCTGGACGGACGTGCTTAAGTGACCTCAAGATCTCTTCATTTTTGCAGTTTTCCTGTGAAATGCAACACGCATTATGTTACACATGTGACTTTTTTGTTTTTTTCTCCTTTTCCCCCAATTTATCGTACTAAATCAATGCCCTCCCAAGATTCAAAATGAGAACGTTTCTGCAGTTCCCAATCAATACTTATCCAGGCAATTATTCACAATCAAATAAAAATTACATCATACTATTATTGAGGAGGAAAATGGCTAACAAGTCAGCGCATGATTGTATTGGTCAGTATTTCTCCAAGTATGTCAATTCGAAAAAGGTAAAAATACAGTGGGTTGCGAAACTATTTGGCCCCCTTGAACTTTGTGACCTTTTGCCACATTTCAGACTTCAAACATAAAGATATAAAACTGTAATTTCTTGTGAAGCATCAGCAAAGGGTGGGACACAATTATGAAGTGAAACACATTTTATTGGATATTTTAAACTTTTTTTTAACAAATATAAAATGAAAAAGAGGGTGTGCAAAATTATTCAGGCCCCTTACTTTCAGTGCAGCAAACTCTTTCCAGAAGTTCAGTGAGAATCTCTGAATGATTCAATGTTGATCGAAATGACTAACGATGATAAATGGAATCCATCCGTGTGTGATCAAGTCTCTGTATAAATGCACCTGCACTGTGATAGTCTCAGAGGTCTGTTTAAAGCGCAGAGAGCATCGTGAAGAACGAGGAACACACCAGGCAGGTCCGATATACTGTTGAGAAGTTTAAAGCTGGATTTGGATACAAAAATATTTCCCAAACATTTAACATCCCAAGGAGCACTGTGCAAGCAATAATATTGAAATGGAAGGAGTATCAGACCACTGCAAATTTACCAAGATCGGGCCGCCCCCCTAAACTTTCAGCTCATACAAGGAGGAAACTGATCAGAGATGCAGCCAAGAGGCGCATGATCACTCTGGATGAACAGCAGAGGTCTACAGTTGAGGTGGGAGAATCTGTCCATAGGACAACAATCAGTCGTATACTGCACAAATCTTTAATGGAAGAGTGGCAAGAAGGAAGCAATTTCTTGAAGATATCACTAAAAAGTGTTGTTTAAAGTTTGCCACAAGCCATCTGGCAGATACACCAAACATGTGGAAGAAGGTGCTCTGGTCAGATGAGACCAAAATTTTTGGCAACGATGCATGATGTTATGTTTGGCGTAAAAGCAGCCCAGCTCATCACTCTCAACACACCATCCCCACAGTCAAACATGGTGTTGGCAGCATCATGGTTTGGGCCTGCTTTTGCTTCAGCAGGGATAGGGAAGTTGGTTAAAATTGATGGGCGGATGAATAGAGCCAAATACAGGACTATTCTAGAAGAAAACTTGATGGAGTCTGCGAAAGACCCGAGACTGGGACGGAGATTTGTCTTCTAACAAGACAATGATCCAAAACATGAAGCGAACGCTACAATGGAATGGTTCACCAAAATACATATCAAGGTGTTAGAATAGCCAAGTCAAAGTCCAGACCTCAATCCAATTGAGAGTCTGTGGAAAGAACTGAAAACTGCTGTTCAACAAATGCTTTACATCCAACCTCACTGAGCTCGAGCTGTTTTGCAAGGAGGAATGGACAAAAATATCAGTTTCTCAATGTGCAAAACTGATAGAGACATACCCCAAGCATCTTGCAGCTATAATCGCAGCAAAAGGTAGCGCTACAAAGTATTAACTCAATGGGGCTGAATAATTTTGCACACCCACTTTTTCATTTTTGGTTAAAAAAAGTTTAAAATATCCAATAAAGTGAGTTCCACTTCACGATTGTGTCCCACTTCCTGTTGATGCTTCACAATAAATTACAGTTTTATATCTTTATGTTTGAAGTCTGAAATGTGGCAAAAGGTCACAAAGTTCAAGGAAGCCAAATAGTTCCGCAAGCCACTGTAACTACCCTTACTCTAAAAAAAGGGGTCAAGAGGAGGAAGGATAATCCGCCGCGCGCCCACTTCTCTCTTTTCGAAAGTGCCAACAAGCGCACGCACCAGCAAGCGTGCATGCTGCGCTACATGAATCCTCCACAAAGGAAAAAAAAAATAGAACAAACGACGGGTGGATAATTCAAAGTAAAAAGTCAGCGAAAGAGAAGCTTGGCCTGACCCAAACCCAAACCAGTTATGGACTATTTGGGCCGGTGTTGTGCCCAAATCCGACTCCTGTGCAGATTCCTCCCCCCCTCGCGTGAACGCGCATTCTGCTGCGCTTCCAACAAAAGCGATCGTATTCTATATAAAACGCTTATTAAAACAATAAAGCGAGCTAATTATAACAATTGGGAGATCCTAGTCTATATAACGCGTTTATTTAAACAATAAAGTGCGATCGTATTCTACAAAATGCGTTTGTTAACGCGGATAAAAAATTCACCAACGTCAATGTACGCTATGATTTCCGCAATCACAACTAATTGTACACAAATAATATTTATTTGATTTACTATAATATCCGTATGTAATGTCTTTTTTATTGTGAATGAAACCCTGGTTGCATTGGATCCCGCGGTGTAAACAAATTGTTGTTTTTTTTTCATTTAAAATCGGACTTCCCTGTCTATACTGTTTGCAAAATAAGACACGCTTTAAACCTTATTATGCTCTTTGGTTTTGGGATTTAACTACAGAGGAATACCTCCACTTTGCAATGTGTTACTGAATAGGTGTTCGACCAATCTAGTTCGTTTTTATTACTACTATTAATAATAATAATAGTAGTAGTATGAGAAATGTCTGAAAGTTTTCAAATTCACTGTGCTGACATATTGATGCCACAGAAGTTTACTCTACAAGTTACAAGTCTGTATCTCCAATAGAGTCTCTTTTAGCAGGGGGGGGAGGATTTGGGCAGGCAAGATGCCTGCCCAAATCCCCCCCCCCCTCCTAACTCCTGAAAAAAACTCCAAGTGACCCCAAATTCACTGTGCTGACTTATTAATGCCGCAGAAGGTTACCCTAGCAGTTAGAAGTCTGTATCTCTAACCGAGTCTGTTTTAGCAGGGGGGGGAGGATTTGGGCAGGCAAAATGAAATGCCTACCCAAATCCCCCCCCCCTGCTAACTCCTGAATAAAAACTCAAAATGACCCCAAATTCACTGTGCTGACTTATTAAT
The DNA here is from genome assembly GCF_059441175.1 of Urocampus carinirostris. NCBI lineage: Eukaryota > Metazoa > Chordata > Actinopteri > Syngnathiformes > Syngnathidae > Urocampus > Urocampus carinirostris. The sequence continues at coordinate 18,827,646 of NC_142354.1, forward strand.
GCCACAGAAGGTTACTCTAGAAGTTACAAGTCTGTATCTCTAACCGAGTCTGTTTTAGCAGGGGGGGGGAGGATTTGGGCAGGCAAAATGAAATGCCTACCCAAATCTTCCCCCCCTGCTAACTCCTGAATAAAAACTCAAAATGACCCCAAATTCACTGTGCTGACTTATTAATGTCACAGAAGGTTACTCTAGAAGTTACAAGTCTGTATCTCTAACAGAGTCTGTTTTAGCAGGGGGGGGGGGAGGATTTGGGCAGGCAAAATCCTCCCCCCCCGCTAACTCCTGAATAAAAACTCCAAGTGACCCCAAATTCACTGTGCTGACTTATTAATGCCACAGAAGGTTACCCTAGAAGTTACAAGTCTGTATCTCTAACCGAGTCTGTTTTAGCAGGGGGGGGAGGATTTGGGCAGGCAAAATGAAATGCCTACCCAAATCCTCCCCCCCTGCTAACTCCTGAATAAAAACTCCAAATGACCCCAAATTCACTGTGCTGACTTATTAATGCCACAGAAGGTTACTCTAGAAGTTACAAGTCTGTATCTCTAACAGAGTCTGTTTTAGCAGGGGGGGGGGGGGAGGATTCGGGCAGGCATTTTAATGCTGTTTGCATTAAATAGACAATTTATTGACTATAAAGTTGTTATATTGTACTTGGAATCTTTGAACCAATCCTTGTAATTTTTTAGAAAACTTCAAAAAAAAAATTGTGACATTGGTGACTTTTGCATCCGCGTTAAACGCAATTTGTAGAATACGATCGCGCTTTATTGTTTAAATAAACGCGTTATATAGACTAGGATCTCCCAATTGTTATAATTAGCTCGCTTTATTGTTTTAATAAGCGTTTTATATAGAATACGATCGCTTTTGTTGGAAGCGCAGCAGAATGCGCGTTCACGCGAGGGGGGAGGAATCTGCACAGGAGTCGGATTTGGGCACAACACCGGGCTCGGCCCCTAGATGTTACCTCTCATTAGAAGTTTTGTTGATTTGATGTGCACACTAGGTTGCACTTTTGTTATTGTGGCAAAAAAAGACCCAATTCCAAACATAGGAGGGTTTCTTTTGATTTCTAAAGGATTAAATGTGAACGTCTTAGCCTCATTCGACCTCTATGCTGGTTTCCTTCAGTCATATCAAGTAATGTTTATTCGAATATCCCTTAAACCCCAAAAACCTCAATGGTTTGTACAAACTACATTTACACCACACCAGCATCATCATTTATAAACATAACGAAGTGTGCAGGTAGCCGGTGCAGGGCAAAATGCTTACATATGGGACATATGGGTATTAGAAATACAGGTAGACAATCAGTGCAGGGCGGAACTTCACCTGTCTGTTTACCGTTACCCCTCGCAACCTAAAGAAAGCTACTTCGTGAAAAAAATGAGTTCATTACCAGTCTTTAATGCGTTTTAAACCATTTTCTCACCTGATGTCCAAACTGATTGCAGGGCACACCCAGAACGACGAGACCTTGAGCGGAGTAGCGGCTGTGAAGGTCGTTCATTTGGATGTAATCCCTGGTCGTCGTTCCTCAAAGAGACGCCACATTTTCCACAAGGACCACCTTCCCTTTCAACGAGGAAAAGTTCAACATTTCTCCAGTTAGCAATTTAGCAGTCAACTCGTAAAATCGCCTCGCAGCCATTTTTAGTGCAAAAAAAGTAGATGGCCAAGAACTTAATGATTTGCATGTGATGCAGAAGCGCCCCTTTTACACACGAGTGATGTGACGTTCGCGGACGAAACGGCGTTAAGATCCGGATTTTTGAATTGAACAACGGAAGCCAGCTCCCCATCAATAAGGAGCCGATTACCTTTCTGTCATTTTCTCTCTCTTTCTCTGCCTTTCACTTATTCTCTCGCTTTCTTTCTCTCTCTTTCTCGGTCTGTTTATCATTATTTCTCTTTCTTGCTTTCTTACTTTCTTGCTTTCTTGCGTTCATTCATTTATTCTCTCTTGTTCTCTCTTATTCTTTCGTATTCTCTCTCTCTTTCTTCCCCTTTCTCTCACTTTCTTTCTCCCCGCTTTTTCTCTCTTATCTTTCTCTCTCTTTCTTATCTCTCTCTTATCTCTCTCACTCTTTCTTTCTCTCTGTCCCTTTATCTTCCTCTCTTTCAGTCTCACTGTCTCTTTATTTCTCTCTCTTCTAGCTCTCTTTCTCTCTCCCTCTCCCTCTCTCTCTTGAAGGTGCGTGTGACTGGTCAATATTAGTGGCGTCATCTTTATGTCGCCTGCTTAGTCCAAACAATTTGAAAGTTTAAAATAGATAGATAGATAGATAGATACTTTATTCATCCCCGAAGGGAATTTAACATTTCCAGCAGCATCCCTGAGCTGAGAACAATACAATAATAAAGCAAAAAGAATACAATATACAAATACCCAGTGTGACGTGCATATGCCCACTGTAGCGTGTTATATAGAATAACTAAATAGTGCTACACAGAATACATATTGCAATAAGATTCGGTAATATGCAATGTAGGTGGTAAGCGTAGGTAAGCGTTCACTGTATATCTAAACTATAAAGGCTACTATAATATAGAAACATGATTTCCAAATTAATTTAATTGATTCATAATGTTTCTTTAGGGCAGCACGGCGGCACAGTGGTTAGCGCGTGTGTTGCACATTTCTGCTGTCATCAGATCAAACCTGTGTGCAGTTTGCATATTCTCCCCGTGCTTGTGTTGGTTTCCTCCGGGCACTCCAGTTTCCTCCCACATTCCAAAAACATGCATGTCAGGTAAAGACGACGGTCCAGGTGTGAATGAGCGAGTGAATTGTCTGTCCCTGTGTGTCTTGCGACTATCTGGCAAGCAGTTCAGGGTGTCCCCTGCCCACTGCCATTTTCCAAAGTAGACGCACAGAGAACACAAGAAAAACGGATAAGTGGTTAGAAATCAAGCCAAAACCTCAGCTCCAGAAGAAAAATTAAAAGAAGCTAACAAAATGTATGACGCTACAAAACGTAAACGTACATTAAAAACATTGTGGAAAGAGGAGTTCACGTCATAGTAGACGACGCAACGCAAACATTGCATGAATGAAGATGAGTAAATACAGGAACATACTGATGGCAGATGGAATACAGCGATGTCATATACATGCAATCAATGTTATAAGTACATTTATAATAAACGTATTTTTTAAAGTGTTGTTCTGTTATATATTCTGATTATCAATCCTTAATACCTTGCAACAACGAAATTTTTTTTGCGATTAGTCGTCTTATTGCGTTTCAAGTTGTGAAAAATGGGGCAGGCAACTTTATAGCTGGGCCGGAAACTTTTCAGAGTTGTCTGCCCTTGTGTCCGGTAACTTTTTGTCACGAGTTTCAGACACTGTTGGTAATACATCATTTAAAAAAAACAAATATAGCAAAAGAAGCCGATCGACATGGCTCTCTTCAAAGAGCTGAGCCGAAAAAGACGAATCTTTAAAAAGATCCGGAATTCCCAACACTATAACAAACAAACCAAGGAAACTTAGCGACCATTGTCACTGAACATTGTATGTACCTTTCCGTTTTGTTCAAACAGTATACATATTTGTTCTTAATTTGATAGTGTTATAGAGTTGTGATGGATTATAAAAAATAATTTGATCAATAAGAGTGCGTTTCTTTGGTTAGTGTTAAAAACAATTATTCCTCCCCTTCATTCCCGGACACTAATGGTACATTCCAGGAAGTTTCATTCATCCAGCCACCAGGTGGTTTATATGCTAAATATATCATGAATTGTAGTTCTCATTGAACGAGGAATTATTTATATTTTTGTTGACACAGTAGTGGCTTTATCCTACATTTTTTCATAATTGACAATGTTTAATATATTTTAAAGCCAGTGAAGGACTTCTCCTGCTTATTATTATGTTAGAGTGGACGAGTCTGTGTGCGGTTTTTAGCTCGGTGGTCACTCTTTTGTTACTAACGGGTTACTTTTTGTACTCCGGAATTTTGTCAGAAATTGTAATATTATCTGGCTCTCCTCCTATAAAAAATGTAATGATTGTATACAAGTTTCAAGAAGGGCCGTATAAAAAATGTCCCGAATTGTTTAAAGAAACCAACAGTATCGGACCTGGGCTTCCTTGTATAGGAATTTTCTATGATGATCCTAAAAAGGTAAGTTCAACACGTCATGCCTTTTATAGAAAATGAGCTGATTTCTGTATTTATACCTCAAGTTAGATTTATTTTGGGGATGACATACAATACATAAATTGAGTCACTAGATGGCGACATCACATTTCTTGATCTTAGGCATCAAAATCAAGAGTCTCAAGGTGGGGCATCTTGTATTTATTTCCCCAAAACATTTATCATACCATAAATATCCATCAATCCATACTCTATCTGCACTGCTTATCCTCAGTAGGGTCGCAGGGGTGCTGGAGCCCAGCTGTCCTCAGGCAGTGAGCAGGGGACACCCTGAACTGGTTGCTAGCAAGTTTGGGGCACACAGTGACAGACAACACATTCGCTCATTTACACCTAGCGACAATTTGGACCATGCACGTTTTTGGAATGTGGGAGGAAACTGGAGTGCCTGGAGGAAACTCACGCATACACGGGGAGAACATGCAAACTCCGCAAGAAGAGATCCGCAGGTCCGAGAGCGTTCTCCATTCGGTCCTGTGGAATGCTCTTCCCCCTATGATTCGATCTGCAACCTCAGTGGAACTGTTTAAATCTAGGCTTGAAACACACTTCTATTCAATAGCACACAAATAACCGATATTTTATGTTGACAATATCTATGTATTATCTGTTATTACAACATTTATTGCAGCCTGACACACAATACATAAATTGAGTCACTAGATGGCGACATCACATTTCTTGATCTTAGGCATCAAAATCAAGAGTCTCAAGGTGGGGCATCTTGTATTTATTTCCCCAAAACACATTCATCATACCATAAATATCCATCAATCCATACTCTATCTGCACTGCTTATCCTCAGTAGGGTCGCAGGGGTGCTGGAGCCCAGCTGTCCTCAGGCAGTGAGCAGGGGACACCCTGAACTGGTTGCTAGCAAGTTGCAGGGCACACCGTGACAGGCAACACATTCGCTCATTTACACCTAGCGACAATTTGGACCATGCACGTTTTTGGAATGTGGGAGGAAACTGGAGTGCCTGGAGGAAACTCACGCATACACGGGGAGAACATGCAAACTCCGCAAGAAGAGATCCGCAGGTCCAAGAGCGTTCTCCATTCGGTCCTGTGGAATGCTCTTCCCCCTATGATTCGATCTGCAACCTCAGTGGAACTGTTTAAATCTAGGCTTGAAACACACTTCTATTCAATAGCATATAAATAACCGATATTTTATGTTGACAATATCTGTGTATTATCTGTTATTACAACATCCATTGCAGCCTGGTCATCCTGGAATGGGGATTAATTACCACATGTGCGGTCTCTTCTCAAGGTTTTTTCATTTTCCTCATGTTGAGGTTTTTGAGTTTTTTTTCCTTGCCCTCGTGTTTGCTTTAGATTAGGGGATGGTCTAATAATAGTCTGTATTAATAGTCTGTGGTTTGCAATAATCTGTACAGCCCTTAGAGACTCTTTGTGATTAAGGGCTATACAAATAAGTATGACTTGACTTGACTTAAGGCTGGTAGCTGGATTTGATCTCATGACCCCAGAACTGTGCTGCAGACGTGCTAACCACCCAGCCGCCGTGCCGCCACGATAAATATTCTTGTAATTGTTGCATGACAAAATCGGTATGGATCATAAAAATAATGAAATGGTTCCAGACAGTCTTAGTCGATGTAGATGATAAGACATCTGGACAGTCTGTGTACTAGAATTGCAATTAGAATTGTCTTTATTGCCATTGTTCGAAGTTGGTGAACATTGTTTACAACAAGACATGGCTGGCACTTCGGAATAAACACTTAATAAGGACTTAAAAGATAAATAAGATAAAACAAATGTCGGGATAAAAGGGCAAAGGATTTACGACAGGGGTATTCATACGTTTCAGAAAGCGGGCTAGATTAGGTAACATGAAAAGTGTGAGGGGCGACTGTTTAGCCTGGCATTCTTTGAACAGTTTTTAATAAATTTACCTTTCGTGAAAGGTTTACGGTGCTTAGTGATCAGCGTCGCGACCTTGTAGCTCGCCTTTGTTGCTCGTCTTTGTAGCATTTTCATTTGACTCGCTGGGTCTTGTGAAAAAACCTTCCTGTGTCGTTAAAACAGATTCCAGTTGCTTCACCTTTTAATAGTGTTCATTTCCAGTTAGTTTTGTGTAGTCTGCATGTTTTGTCTGGCAGTGCCTCTGGATAGTGTATTCTTAAAAAAAACAGACAAAGTCTCTTGGCAAATTAGGTAGAGACAGTTGTTTCAGATTTCGGTGAAATAAATTGTCCAATTTCCTCTTGTCCTGGAAATGGCAGCCCTCACAGTCATCTTTCTTTTTTTTCACAGTTACCACGTGGGAAATTGGGTGGGCTACATTTCTAACAGAAAGCCAAGGGCAAATTGCATTATTTACATAACTACTACTGCTAATGCCACCATCTCGTGAGATGGTAAATGTATTTTTTATACACTTTTTCATTCTTCGGTCACCATTATTGGCAGGCCACATTTTGATTTCATGACAGAGGCAAGCAAAAATTTGATCATGGACCGTAATTGGCCCCCGAAACTTGGACATGGCTAATTTACAAGATAGTACTTGGAGACAGGGCATCAACAAACTTATATTTTAATAAATCTGTTGTCTGCCGATGATGTTTTTTGATTGTTTGGAAAACTAAACTGTTCCTGTTTAAATCTATGTCTGGTAAAACAGAACACTAGTTCAATTGAGAAAAAACATTTTATTGTATTTAAACATTTAACATTTTTGTTAAATAAAGTTTGAATAAAAAATAGTGAAGTAAGTTCAGCTACTCCTTTTACCTATAACTGGGAAATGATTAATGTTCTTATTGTCATTGTAGTCAAGATATTTACGAACTCAGGACCAAGAATAATTCTTAAAGGTGGAGTGTGTCGTTTCAGGTGTCCTTAAAAAGTTGAAAGTTAAATATTTTGTCTTACTCATGCCCAACTGAGTTCAACGAGCCCTTATGCTTTATTTTCCACTGCACCTATCTGCTCTATTATTATTTTAAGAAAAATGGTTGAGGGCGGAACACTCCAGGTAAGAGGTGCTGTGTCGGTGCTGGGGACCGACATCATGCTTGTCTGCGTTTTTTTTCTTTTTTTCTGTTTGTTAATGTAGCATGAAAATGGTGAAAGTAAGAAAAGGCCTGCTTCAAGGAGAGTCCATAAACAAACATTAACCTCTTAAAAGATGAAAAGAGAGTTTATTCAAGTACGTCTAAAAAAATGCACGTACTTGTGATGGAGCTGACTCGGGCTGCAATGAGGACACAAGCCAGTAGATGGGGGGAGTAAGTAATAAAGTTCTGAAATCTGTCCCGCTGCTTTAAACAATGTCAGCTCACATGTCATTTCCTGTTGACCTCAGGAAGGTTTTACGAAGTATCCGAATCCTCTTACTCATTGTTCATTTATTACAAACTAATCAAGTCAAGTCACATTTATTTATACAGCCCTTGATCACAAAAATGTCTCAAAGGACTGCACAGGATTACAATTAAACAATTACCTGATCTTAAACCAACATGCGGGCTAGGAACAACTCAAAACTTCAGCGTGAGGAAAAAGAAAAACCTTGAGGAGGGACCTCACAAGTGGTAATCCCCCTTTCAGGATGACCAGGGTGAATTAGATTTAGCATTACAGTTCACAAACATGGTAAACATTAGTTAACATGTTGAAAATTTGTCCGGAAAGTGCATGACAGCAACAACGCCCCCATCCTGTAAACTAGTCCAGATTGTTTTTCCTCTCCTTTTAAATGTCACATGTAAAATGTACTGGGATGGAATCATTTGATGTTTTCCTTCCTTCTGTTTATGAAAGCTTAACCCAACATATCTGAGGCTCTGCACAGTATGCAATAATATCCATTAGAACCGCTTCTGACACCTAATCCTGGACACGCTTTGGAGTCTTCCAACTCATGCAGTGCATTTTTCAACTCGTGTTTCTAGCAGATGTTATTTATTTTACAATGGTCTGAATTCAAGCAGAACTATACATGTAGAAAGGAATTTATTACCTTGTAATGATAAATGGTATACATAGAATAGAATATTCCTTTATTGTCATTGTTACAAAATGGGTTAACATATTGTGACAACGAAATTGGGCATGACATTCCAGTTCACACATTCACCTTGAGGTAAAAAAGCATACCAAACTGTATGTAACATGGCTTTGGCTACACGATAACATACAGAAAGACAGATATCAAACCTTGTTAGAAAGAAAAGTTATCTACTGGGGTGTCAAAAATAAACTTTAGTCAAACAGTTCATCATTTTGTTTATATAAAGTTGGCTAGATGTAACAAATCTCTCACTAAACCCATTTAAAGCCCTATTTTAATGTGGTTCTTAACATGGTTTACCCTGTAATGTAGTTGTGCCTTAAAATTCAAATTACAAATTCATTTACAAAGAAGTCACCTAAAGGATCTAAATAACAAAATAAAAAAGTGAATTGAGATAAGTAACTCAACTAACTTTACAAAAGGAAGATATTTGACACAGTAGTTTTTCCTTTAGAAAATAGTAATCAAGCTGTTTGTTGATACCCTTATAAGCAGATGGTAGTCACCAAAAAAAAGTCAATTTTTTTTTAGTCACTGGGACCTGTTTACGGCCAGACCACCCTGAGAACACCCAATATCAGGAAGCTAAGCAGTGTTGGGCCTAGTTAATACTTGGACGGGAGACCACCTGAGAATACCAGGTGCTGTAAATCGGTCATTTGGCACATGTTCTGCTGCAACAGCACTGACTGTACCCACCCGGTACAGTGGGTGCAAATGGATTTCCCTCAGGGGACCAAACACATTCAATTATTATTATTAAAAACAGTCATCATGAGATGGAATACCTGGAAATGCAGTTTATACAGGGGGCCTAGGTATACACACTACATTTAGGGATCAGAATTTTCCGCGGATCCGCGGATTTCCGCTGTTTTTGAACCCCAAAGGTCATTCCCGTAAATCGTCTAAATTCGATGAGAAAATATTTTGGGGGGGTGAGGTATGATACGTGACTGTTTCATCACCCCAAGTTAGCAGTTAGAGATCGCGAGAAAAATCGGCAAAAAGAAGCGCAGCGCATAAGATCTAGAACACACAACAAATAGATGGACTCCTACCATTGGTCGATAGGTTCGCTGATAACCAATCAGCGGAGCTTTTGTTCAGAGCATTGGCTTTCTCAAACATGGCGCTCCTTCCGGTCTTTTCAAACGGTGAAATGAGTGTTTGAAAAAGTAAATGTGAAAATATTAAGAAAAGAAGACGAGGCTTTTGTCTCAGAGATTGATAAAGGAATCAAGAATAAATTTAAGTGATCATGGCTGGAGAAGACTGTCACAGTCTGACATGTATTTTCTTTAAGCATGTTCAGTTTGTGCATTCTATTTTCAAATTAATGATGAATGGTTATTAATGTATATATTTTCATATATATTGTTGATTAGTAGCTAAATACAAGGTCCATCTTCATCATCAAAACACAACAACAATGGTGATGGTTGTAACATTGTAATCCCCCAATTGTTTTAAACATCTTAAAACTGAAAAAAATACATGGTTTCTGTTTTGTTGGATTTAATTCATTCTAGTGCAATTTTCACATAGCAAATAAGATAAATGCCGTTGGCTTCGGGTGGGTTTGCCCCCGTGAGCCCCCCACCGGGCTCCGCCCTGGACCTGGCCGGGGCCTGCGGCCCCTGGACCCTGGCTATTTCAGCTGAAAATGAAAATCTCCATTCTGATCCCTGTACATTGAGTGTGGAAAAAATGAACATAGTTACAGTATTACTATGTAGCGAAACAGATGAATGGCTTTTTTTTGTCAATCTCAATCAGATGAGCGTGTACAACCTAAATGCTTGCTGAACGAATCAATGAATCCCTAATTTCACAGATTTACTGTTTACCAAATTTACACACGCATGTACATAGAATAGAATAGAATAGAATATGCCTTTATTGTCATTGTTACAACATGGGATATGCTGTGACAACGAAATTGGACGACTCCAGTTCCACATTTACAGTGAGGATAAGGAAACAAAGAGATAAAGGAACAAAGTACTAACTGACTTTGTTGTAAGTAGGCTTTGTTTTCCTCCGGGGGGGTGGGGGGCTTTTGATGAGAGGGGTGAGGGTCAAACAGAGTTGCTGGATACAACTGGAATGTTGGATGTTTGATCTTACATTACACATTACACATAGTCCAGTGTTTTTCTGAATTGCTCAGTCCACAATTGAATGGATTTGGGAGTACAGTCCATAAACATGCCCAATTAAAGTCGCCGTCGACGATAAAGCTCCGTTGGGGTGTGCAAGCTGCTGTTTATTGATAGCAGCGGGCAGGAGATTTAGCGCTATGCTAACGTTAGCATCCGGTGAAACGGTTAGCGGTGGAAAGTAAACAGCGAACACAAAGACCACAGTTAACTCTCCCGGTACCTAGAAGGGTCTGCACGATACTGCTAGAAACTCCATATCGAGTGAGCAGTGTGTGTCAATGGTTCGGCTGTTATTGTAGCGCGTAGTCTCCAACCCCTGTTTTTACCGGAGTCTTCGTCTCGTTCGAGCCGGTGATGTAATGCGGCGTCGGGAAAGCCAAGAGTCCGTGATGACAAAAAAAATACTCCAATTCCAGACGTTGTTGGTGGCGATCCGCAGCTCAAATTCACTCATTGTGGACGATGGATCTGGCGTTGGTTGAACATGCTTGAGAGCGCTGGTCTGTGTGGTGTGCTTTACCCTTGTTTTTCCATGAAATTGGTTTTGTTGGCACACGAAAATGTGTGGTTGCAATTATTTTTTAATCTTTCCTCTAATTGTTGTCAGCTTCCCCTTGTTCTTGCGAGTTGTCCTATAACCTGCTACTCGAACAACCCAGACTTTTGAATACTAGAGTAGACGGAAGAAGTCGTCGCTCTGAAGTTCCTGACAATTAGGCTAGCACATGGTGGTAGCACTGAAAGGTCTCAGCCAACTCGTGATTCAAGTTCAAATAATTGGTGTAATGATCTCAGCTCATTAGCGTTCAATCCGCCAGTTGCTTTCATTCTTAGACAGGAACACCAGAGAGTGCTCTGAAATAGGAGGACCCCTGTTTGGTGTTTAACTGGGGAGTTACTTGCTATTGATGTTAGCGGTGAGAAGACTTTTCAAAAGATATGGTTGACAGGGGAGAAGTGTCTGAATGACTGCCGGGGTCCCCTGACTTGTTTTTCCCATAGCTTTTTCTCACGTTTACCACGGCTAATTATATCCTCCGGGGAAACAAAAGACCTCAACAAGAAATAAAGTTGGTACTGTTACGGTTGCCATGGACACAGGGCTGGAGTGGTTCTTTTTGTTTCCCCCTAAAAAGCAATGACATATTCCGGGCTCATGAATTCCACCCCCCTGACAACTTTTCAATTTCAAGTGGTGTTTCCCTGACCTAATGCAAGCTCCTTTACTGCCCTGGGGCTCACTTCATCCTCGAAGAAGATGTTTACTTCCTTTCTACGATCTCATATGCAGTCAAGGTGGATGTTTTGGCATACATTGTCCTCATTAAAATCACTGTTGTTGAGATGACAAGTTGGAATGTTTCAACAAGCCATGCTGAGGTTATAACGTGACGGAAACCGAGGACGAGTAAGTCAGGACATGCGAATTAGTGCAGTTGGCATCCTTTATAGAGGCTGATGAAATAGTCGACAATCTCGCTAATGCTGTCTCTGACAGAAAGTCCATGCAAAAGTACTTTATATGCGAGGGAATAGCTTGCCTTTACCCTTCTGTTGCCTCCCTAAATCATAATGAACATTTTAATTCAATCTCAATGAGCTACTTGGATTAACATTTGTTCCTTGTTATTGTGTTTGAGAAAGTATCAATGTCTACCATTGTACATTTCATTCTATTTTTTCTGTTTTTTTGAATTGCATTGTCTCTATTGTCACTGATATCAATATTGTGAAAAATGGAATGCAACAAGATTATACATGGCACTCCAGGGTAAGCATGTACTGTACTAAAGACTTTAAAGAGAACAATAAGATAAAAGACTTTCAGGTTATTCAATCATTCATTTTCTTACAAGGGTCGCGAGGACTGTCAGGCGAAATGGGCAAAAATATTTAGAAAGTAGTGCTTAGAGACTGGCCTTAGTTATAATAGTGCGTTAAAAGGTACCATAACAGTAGTTAAATAACATTTAGCAGTAACAAACCCAAAAGAATCCCAAATAAGCCGCAAAATATATATTTTGACAGCTATGTGAGCTTGTTTGGGGTGGTGATGACCCAGGGAAAAAAAGTCTCTCTCAGCCTGTTAGTCCTTGTTTTAAGGGACCTGTAGCGCCTACCAGTCATAGACAAAATGACTAGGGGTGGGTAACGTATCATCACATCCAGTCATCCATCCATTTTCCCCGCTTATCTGGGGTCGGGTTGCGAGGACAGCAGCCTCGGCAAGGGAAGCCTTGACCTCCCTATCCACAGCCAGTTCGTCCAGCTCTTCCAAAAGGATCTTGGGGCGTTCCTAGGCCAGGCTAGTGACGTAGTCTTTCCGGCCTCTCCTGCGTCATCCCCGGGGCACCCTGCCGGTGGGACACCTCGCTAGGGAAGCCTCCAGGAGGCATCTTTATCAGATGCCCAAGCCAACTCAACTGGCTCCTCTCAATGTGGAGGGGCAGCAGCTCTTCACTAAGTCCCTGTCAGATGACCACGCTTCTCTTCTTATCTCTACGGGAGAGCCCAGCCACCCTGCGGAGGAAACTCATTCTCATCTCTTTCTTTTGGCCATTACCCACAGTTCATGAGAATAGGTGAGGTTAGGGACGTCGATTGACCAGTAAATTAAGAGTTTTGTCTATCGGCCGAGCTCCTTCTTCACCACGACGGACGGTACAAAGTCCGCATCAAGTCCGCATTATGGCTGACGCTGCACTGATCTGTCTGTCGGTCTTCCGTTCTATCTTTCCCTCACTTGTGAACAAGACCCCGAGATACTTGAACTCCTCCACTTGGTAGTGGGTCACATCCCCATCCCGGAATGAGCATGCCACCCTTTTCCGTCTGAGAACCATGACCTCAGCTTTGGAGCTGCTAATCTCCATCCTGGCTGCTACTCACTCTGCTGTGAACCACTCCAGTGAGAGCTGAAGATCATGGCTGGAGGAGGCCAACAGCACCACATCATCTACAAAAAGCAGAGATGCAATGCTGAGGCTCCCAAAACAGTCCCTCCCCCTGCTAAGCCTGTGCCTAGAAATTCTGTCCATAAAAGTTATAAAGTTATATTATCACAGTTTAAAACGATACATATTTAATCCCAATTTTTCTAAATATTTGCTTGTGTCCGACCATTTTTCTGGTATGATGCACAAAAATGGTATTTTGGATGCAATATTCGGTCTTGTCAGGTATAAAAGTAGAAATGTGATCATTTTCATGGTTAAACTAGCATTGGACAAGATGTGCAAACCATGAGATTAAATAGCCACTATGCTAACATTAAAAGTTCCTTGCTAGCAGCTGCCACCAGCAATGTTTGCTTTAGCTTCTTTACCTAAGCATTAGGATTTCCTACAAGCCTCAGCGACACTAATATTAGTGGCTAGCATTGGTGGAGATTTTGAAACTTGTGACTTCCGGAACCTCTGATGATGCCCCTGATAAAATTGCTGAATCCTAGTCTTAGGAGTGCTATCTTGCTAATATAGAGAACATTTTTGACTGTCAATATATTTATCAATGTGTACCGTAAAATTCGGACTATAATGCGCACCTGATTATGAGCTGCACCCTGTACATTTTTGAAGGGAAAACCATTTTGTACATAAATAAGTCGCGCCTGACGATAAGCCGCATGTGCCCACTTTGAATCTTGAAATATCAACAAAGACAGACGGTACACAGAGTTATAATGTTATACAGTACCTTAACCCCTTACCTTTTGATGTCACCAGTCACTGAAATACGTGATGCTACATATAATTGGAACGCTTAAACCATTTCAAAATAAACTCATCAGAGAAACATCACTATGTGTCTTAAACAAGATACTCAAAAACAATATTGCCAGGGTAACTCACCCTAACATGATCTGGCCGTCTTCAACTTCTTTGAATGCCTGTGAAAATGTCTTTGTTTCATCAAGGACAATCCATAGAACCCAATCGTGTAAAATATTTACTCCAAAACACCAAAATGCCAACAGATCAATAGGAATCCGCCTTAAATATTTTTGCTTCATCAAAAGTTCCTTCTTGCAATCTGTTCGTTTCGCTACATTATTTCTGTTTAAAAATAAACAGATTATTTCAAATATGGTACTTAGCCCTCCCCTTTTGATTTGACAGCTTTTCCATGATGAGAGTCTGCTCATGCTAGTTGTATTCATGCACAAAGCGCGAATTCCATTAAACTTGCGTCTTCCTTGATGCATACATCCCTTGTGTCTTACTCTTAACTTTACTGCCCGCGCGCCCCTAATGGCGGTTGGAAAAAAATGCATGAATTAGCTGCATCTTTGCATAAGCCGCAGGGTTGAAAGCTTGGGAAAAAAGCTGCGGCTTATAGTCCGTATTTTAACTCATCCCAAAAGCAAGAATTTTAGGTTCCATTAGCAAAGCAAGATGTTTAAGAAGCAGTTTTGCAGTAGCCTACAAAGGGTCCGCTTTGAGGTAACATCTCTCTGACTGTGTGTTACCTTTTAAATATGATACATAGTGCAAACAGAGGTTACAAGTTTCAGTGTATAATTTTCTGTTTGGGCCAACCAATACATTCCATGTTGTTGGAGTCGATCTACCTTTTAAATATTCAGCAGAGGTTGAAGAACAAAGAAGGTAAAACAATGGCGTTTACACTGGGGAGGTACATTTGCTTTGCATCCAGACAAAACGGATAGTAAAATATTTAAAGTAATCCTTTCTTCACAAAGTGCAATCATAACGAGGCTAAATCAACACATATGAACTTTGGGTTAAGTGCACGACATGCAGAGAAGGAAAACAAGGGGTTCTTGGTTATTGATAAGCCGAGCTGGCTGAAAGCTCCCACAGTGAAATCCTAGAAGATCCATCCTTGATTTCATAAATGTGCGTACAGGGCTGGCTGATTCGTGCGGATCATCTGTAAAGGAGCAATCAAAATAATCCTCATAGTTCACGTGTTTGACACATTGTACCTCAGTTTAGGAAGCGTTTCTCGCATCCTGTGACATCCAATCAGTAGGATTGATTTGGATGTGATGTTAAGATTGCTTCTGGGATCATCCCTCAGTCCACTGAGCGTTATTGAACTCACCTTATATGCTACAGCTCCTCATCCACGGTTTACATTTTTCTGTTAGGCCTTTTTTTTTTTACTGTTATTACTACTCAAGTAAATTTCCAGAAGTCCATATTTCCCCAAATCCTTTTACACCTCTAATGGGTGGCACTAGCTCAGGAGGTGGAGTGCTCGTCTTGTGATCAAAAGGTTGCAGGATTGATTCCCGGCTACTCCATGTATTATGTTGAAGTGTCCTTGGGCAAGACACTGAATGCCCCCAACAAGCAGGTTGGCGCCTTGCACGGCTGACTCCCTATTGGTGTGTGAGTGTGTTTGTGAATGGGCAAGTCAAGTCAAGTCATTTTTATTTGTATAGCCCTTAATCACAATAAGTCTCTAAGGGCTTCACAGATTAGTACAATGTAAAGCACTTTGGGAGGTCTTCATTGACTTGAAAAGCTCTACATTAATGCAGACCATTTACCCATTTTTGCATTGCCCTGGTCTCTATTTTCCATTACATGAATGAACAGTGCAATAATAAACAACAGAAGTGAAGAGTGGATAAACGCTAGTGCTTTTTTTGTGTAATTGTATGTTATGATTTATTGTCGTACGAATTGTAATCTTTTTCTTAGCAGTTCTTTGCACTATTTATCTGCCTTTTTTACCGTTTGATGTCCAATTATCACATGAATAAATATGTGTTAAAATTGATAACATATTAACTTTTCTATTCTTAGTCAAATATAAACACTACATGTAATTCTCCCCCAATATTTATACTATGAATTAAATGGAATTCTATTTAATACATATCAGATAATGGGGATTATTGAATGCAATATTTTCATTAAAGTGATCTTGCCACAAAACCTTGTTTTTTGTAAGCGACACATTCATGAAAATATTACGTTTTTTACATTTGACTGCTGCATAACGTCTTCCGGGCTTTCTTTTAAATATTATGCAAGGGTGTGACTGCAAGTCATGATGAAAAGAAAGACACATTTAATAAGTAAACAATACAAAAAATGTATGCAATGTGTGTGTGTGTATATGTATATATATATATATATATATACATCACAGTGAAGAAAATAAGTATTTGAACACCCTGCTATTTTGATATTTTGTCCACTTAGAAATCATGGAGGGGTCTGAAATATTCTTCATAGGTGCATGTCCACTGTGAGAGAGATAAACTAAAAAGAAAAATCCAGAAACCACAATGCATGATTGTTTTAATTATTTATTTGGTTGATATACCTCCAAATAAGTATTTGAACACCTGAGAAAATGAATGTTAATATTTGATACAGTAGCCTTTGTTTGCTATTTCAGAGGTCAAACGTTTCCTGTAGTCTTTCACCAGGTTTGCACACACTGTAGGAGGGACCTTGGCCTACTCCTCCACACAGATCTTTTCTAGATGAGTCAGGTTTCCGGACTGTCGCTGAGAAACACGGAGTTTGAGCTCCCTCCAAAGATTTTCGATTGGGTTCAGGTCTCGAGACTTCCTGGGCCATGATATAACCTTGATATGGTTCTGACTGAGCCACTCCTTGGTTTTCCTGGCTGTGTGCTGTAGGTCGTTGGCATGTTGGAAGACCCAGGCATGACCCATCTTCAATGCTCTGACTGTGGGAAGGAGGTTGTTCCCCAGAATCTCACAATACACAGCCCCAGTCACCCTCTCTTTAATGAAGTGCACTCGTCCTGCCTGTCCCATGTGCAGAAAAACACCCCCAAAGCATGGTGCTACCACCCCCATGCTTCACAGTTGGGATGGTGTTCTTCGGATTGTACTTTTCATTCTTCTTCCTCCAAACACGCTTTGTGGAATTATGACCAAAAAGTTCTATTTCGGTCTCATCTGAACACAAAACCTTCTCTCGTGTGCTGGTTTAGGCAGGGGAACCTTTCGTGCCATGCATGATTTCAAACCATGACGTCTTAATGTATTACCTACAGTAACATTGGAAACGGTGGTCCCAGCTCTTTCCAGGTCATCGACCAACTCCTGTCGTGTAGTTACGGGCTGATTCCTCACCTTTCTCAGAATAATTGAGACGCCATTTGGTGATATCTTGCATGGAGCTCCACTCTGATTGATATTGACCGTCATGTTTAGCTTCTTCCGTTTTGTAATGATTGCTCCAACAGTGGACCTTTTTTCACCAAGCTACTTGGCAATTGCTCCGTAGCCCTTTCCAGCCCTTTGGAGGTGTACAATTTTGTCTCTGTTTCCTTTGACAGCTCTTTGGTCTTCACCATGTTACAAGTTAGTCTTACTGATTGTATGGGGTGACCAGGTGTCTTTATGCAGCTAAAAACCTCAAACAGGTGCATCTGATTCAGGATGATACATGGTATGCAGGTGGACTTCTAATGGGCGGACTATCAGGTCTTTCAGGGTCAGAATTCTAGATCATACACAGATGTTTAAATACTTATTTGCAGCCTTATCACACAAACAAATCGTTAAAAAAATCATGCATTGTGATTTCTGGATTTTTCTTTTTACTTTATATCTCTCACGGTGTACATGCACCTAGGATGAAAATTTCAGACCACTCCATGAATTCTAAGTGGGAGAAATAGCAAAATCACAGGGTGTTCAAATACTTATTTTCTTCACTGTTTTTCAAACACTAAAATGTGATTCAGGATTACTGATACCCAATATTGAATTAATTTTGTTTGTTTAAATGTGAAATTCACTAAATTGTGATCCATGACATCACGTTTCAAGATTATATAAATGTTTGACTTTTGTTAAATACAATAAACGGTTGTCTATGATTAAAGACCATTTCTAAAAAAAACAATTTACTGTCTAGAAACAAAAAAATCTCATGAAATGAAATGATCTGCATTTATATAGCGCTTTTCAAGTCAATGACTTCCCAAAGCGCTTTACATTGTGCTTCACATTTCCCAATAGCGGCCGTGATCTGTGCAGCCATATAGATAGATAGATAGATAGATAGATACTTTATTCATCCCCTAAGGGAAATTCACATTTCCAGCAGCATCCCTGAGCTGAGAACAGTACAATAATAAAGCCAAAATAATACAATATACAAATACCCAATGTGACGTGCAAATGTAAGGCGGTAACCTGCTTATTGGGGGTATTGGGGGGTTTAGTGTCTTACCCAAGGACACTTCGACAAGTAACACGGACAAGCCGGGATTCAAACTGGGATCCCTTAATCCTAAAACGATCGCTCTACCTCCTGAGCTACTGCCGCCCTCATCCTTTTGATTAAGAAATTGTTTATGATTCCTCTTATATTTAAGTAATTGTATATTCATCCGCTATTTGCATACATGCCAACATTTTAACCTTAAAAAGCGGTAGATTTATAGATATTCAAAAACAACAATGGATGCTTGTTTCAAATTGGCTTACTTACCACAACATAGACATAATGCAATCGTTGGAGAGGTTAATTCACGCACAAAGAATTTATCTTGCTTCAAAATAATCCAGCCGGAGACTAAAATACTAATCTCGAGTGTAGATTTTATGGTTTTTGTTTACAAAAAGTCCAATATGTTAATCAGTAGGGTTGGCAGTTATATATTTCTTATTTACCAGACTGCGCCTCACTTTCAAGTGCTCACTTGAGCACAAAATGTTTGCTTTCGAGATTGCAAAGTAGGACGAAATTTCCCATTCCTAAATCACTGTTTCTTATTTATTCTGTGCTTCTTGTGGCACTCAGCAAGCTTGGATGTCCCACAAGGGTTCGTTTGTTTGGAACATCACCTTTTTTTCTCTCTCTACATCCTCCTCTTCTTAATTGGCACCGCGGTGCTCTGAAGGTCCCGAATGCCAAACACTACAATTAGAGCTCTAATTAACGAGCTTTTTTCCCTTCAATTTTGTCACCTGGCTGACTGTACAGAAAATATTTATATTGTCAGCAAAGCAACCTTCTCAAACATGTGCTGCTAACGCACACTATGTTTTAATGACCCTCCTTATCCGCTTGTGTGTATTAATTTCAAAGGTGCCTGGACCTCAGTGCCGCTCCGCTGTTGGCAGTATTGTGAGCGAAGGGGAAGGCAAGGCCAACGAGGAGCTGCTGAAGCGCTACGAGACAGCTGGCTTCAATGTCTTCTCCTTTCCTGAGGTCACACACGTGGTCACAACCTCATTTCCTCTGAGGACCCATTTCTCTATCCTCTTGGGAGTAAAAAGAGTCTACCCACGATTAGAAAACTACATCAAGGTATTTACACCCATCTGGTACACAATCTGCCTTCCTTCACCTCCGAATCATTTTCGAAACCTCACCTAGAAATGTGATCATAGATATGAATTGAAATGTCGTGTCCGCGACTTGAAATTTTGCTACTCTGTCGCCAGCTCCTGGCTTGAAGTCATGATTGTAGCATCAGTCGGCATTTTCCTCAAGGACTAATAAACTCTTCTTTTTCATCTTTTTTGCGGTTTGGGTTGATGTTTGAAATGCAATTGAAAAAGGCCTTCTCTTACTTTTACCATTTTCAGGCCACACAAAAAAAACCTGGGAATGAGCATGAAATCACTCTACACCAGACCTGGTCACTCCGGTCCTGGAGGGCCGTATGTTCTGCATGATTTTTGAGGTTTCTCTGATCCAATACAGGTGATTCCAATCACCAGTATCGTTAACAAGCACTTGCTAGCTTGCTAACGAGGTTATAATTTGTATCACCTGAGTTAAAGAAGAGCAAACTTCAAAATCTGGCAGGACGTATGGCCCTCCAGGACCGGAGTGCCCAGGTCTGCTCTACACCCTTCCTCCGTATCGCCCTTTTCCTGCGAGTCAGCGGTGCTAAAAGTAAGACAAAGGAAACGGGTGCCATAAACAGATAACAATTATAAAGTCTCTTTGAACTCAGTTGGGCATTGTTAACTCAAGCTTAATAGAGAACATTTTGTACTTTCAATTTTATCATCGTTGCTGAACTTGCGTGGAAATGAAATGTGTGTTTTTTTTTAATCTGAGAAAATACTGGTCTACAAGTGAATCCCAAGAGCCAAGAAGAGATCCGCAGGTTCGAGAGCATTCTCCATCCGGGCCCCGGTGCTGTGGAATGCTCTTTCCCCTGAGATTTAATCTACAACCTCAGTGGAAATGTTTAAATCCAAGCTTAAAACACACTTCTATTCTATAGCATATGAATAACCTATATTTTACGTTGACAATATCAGGGGATGGTGTAATAATAGTCTGTACTTTGCAATAGTCTTTGATCTGTGCAGGCCTTTGAGACTCTTTGTAATTAAGGGCTATACAAATAAACATGATTTGACTTGAGAATGGACCGCACCTGAGGTAATCCCCCTTGCAGGCGTGCCAAGGGATTTAATTCAGCACGTAAAACAAATCTGAGAGAAGCACACAAGAAAAAAAAATACGCCGCATTACGTAAGAAAATTACCTGTAGTTTTAAATAAGTCCACTGGATGTCGTCAAAGCTGAGCACCACTCCCAAAGCTTTATTTACTGACTCCAATTTATCAACAAGAGAACATTTGAGGAAACAAACTGTCCCAATGTTATTTTTCTTAAAATAGAAGTCAATCACCTGATTAAACAATACACACTGGAAAAAAAAGCGGAAATTTATACAAGTTTTGTCTCATTTCTTTAATTGATATGAATGAGCAACAGCAAATAGGTATTACTTTGCTACTATTTTTAATTAAAATTTCTATTTGTAAATAAATAAATGTATTTGTATATTTTGAGTGTTTCAAAATAAAACAGAAATTGTGCAGGTAAATACAAATTAGAATTTTTGGACAATTTTACAGGCTGGAGGTTTCGTTGCGGTCAGGGACTTTCTAGACAAATTTTACATATTACCTATGTTTTTTTTTATTGATGGTCACTATGTTTTGTGTCTTGTTACCCAATGCTAAATGTATTGCAGCCTGGTCATCCTGAAAGGGCAATTACAACTTGTGAGGCCCCTTTTCAATGTTTCCTATTTCCTCATGCTGAGGATTTTGAGTTTTTCCTTGCCCGCATGGTGGTTTCAGATCAGGGCATGGTGTCTTTGTAACCTGTGCAGTCCTTTGAGACATTTTGTGATTAAGGGCTATACAAATAAATGTGACTTGACAAGAATAAATGCTTTGGCTCATATTATCTTTTTTTTTCTCAGGTATTGCTAAGGTATTGGATTTAAGGAGGTCGGCATTTACCAAAATTAAATGCATCAATCAGCCAGTTTTTGTCCAATGTGGCCCACGTCTCAAAGAGTTTGCCCACCCATTTAAGTATGTATGATTAAATCACATTTTAATTAGATATACATTTACGTTTCGTGTGACATGACTTTGGCCCGTGCAGTTACGTTTGCGGGTAGATGAAGATTCTAAACATTCTTTTTACGAGGATTATCATTGATTTAATCCCATCCTCATTCTTACCGGTAATTCTCCTGATCGTCAATTAGTTATGGGCATGTTCTGTCACGAGGGCAACTAAGCATGACCCTTTTTCGTCTTGCAGGTTTCTTGTACTTCAGTATCATGTTTTTGCTTCTCCCTTTAGCATCACTGCAAGTTTTTTTTCAGCATTTTATATGAAATATTGTTGTTAACAATTGACGAGCCAGATGAAAAAGCATAAGGATCGTGTGTGACCCGCTGTCACGTTTTTGCATTCCCCTAATCTAGAATCATTTATATCGCTTAAGAATTTAGTTTTACTTATTGTGAACTTATTAGCTGCAAGTAAATTCTTGCATATTTAGACAGGAGAGGCGATAAAACAAAGAACAATGAATCACAGGCTTACTTTAGTAGCGGACACAAAAGAAATGAAACATGTTACGTGTGGGTGACACAATGAATCATTGCTAAGGCCAAAGTCAAACAGACTGAATTAAGTGCTCATAATATAACACTGCCAAATGCTTCCTTTCTGTATTTTATGTTTTTTATTCGAGAATAATTACATTAGTATTGTTTGGTTATCACCACACTGTGATAAAGGCAGGTTTGGAAATAACGCATCACAAAGAAAAACCTTCCTGGAACGCAATTACTTTTCTCTGTAAGGAGCATTGTAACTCGCTATTAATAGAATGTTGACGCTCAATTGCTGTTGCAACATGGTGCGTTACTCCGGTACTTTTTATAAACAGTTAAATAATTACAATGTCGTACTTTCTTTGACTCTACATGCTTCAATCCGCCAGCCACACAATGCTGATTACAACTTGTGAGAAGGATGAGCATGTTTATTTTTCTATAAGATAGAACTAAATACAGTTACAGTGCGGCCATCTTATACAAGGAGTGTGAGGCCGAGTAATTTGTTCCCCACAGATATTCTGATATTCTCTCTATTCAAAACAAAGCTGTAATTACAACTATGCAATAGAATACTGAAATCAAGTGGTCAGTTCATATGTGCGTATTTGGTTGTGTGTCACCAGTCGCGAATAGTTAGCAGCGTGTGAGGGAGTGGCCGTGGCCTGTAGAGGAACAACAAATTCAATGGGTCAAACGTCGGCAAAGAATTTACGGCAAAGTAATGTAATTTTATTTGTACTTACATTTTTGGATCATTATTTTTGCATTACACAATATCTGGAAGAAAAAAAATAAAATTTTGGACGGAAATTGAGCAGGAATCTTCAAGTGGTTTGAAGACACAAGACAAAATGGATATGGAGTGTCTGGGCTGTGTTAATTTGCAAGCTCTCAAGTTTGCACAAGCCAAGAAATACCGCTTTTATAGGGTGGTCCGCTTGATTTATTATATTTCTTTTACCGTATTTTCATGACTGTAAGGCACACCTAGAAGCCTTTATTTTTTTTAAAAGCTGACAATGCGCCTTATAATACAGTGCACCTTATATATGGATCAATATTGAGTCGCAAAGTCTTGCAACTAAGGCAGGCAGCCGCCGACTAGATTTTTGTAGGCCAAGTAGTCTGTGGTGTAGCTGGGCTATATATACCGGTGTTTAATTTCCTAACCAATGTGTCAATCACCATTTGAATCGGTCACTATTGGCTAAAGTTATTCTGAGGTAAAGGAGCCTTTTTAGCATTTACAGGCTCTCATAGGCTAAAGCGAGCAAATCAAAGCCTGCAATTGGCCGATAAAGATGAATATGAATCACAGTCAGGTTGCTCTACGGCATGGAGAAAACATTTTTTACTTGTCTTTATTTGTAAACAGGAATTATGGGGCTAAACAGACAGCTAGCAACAAGCAACATGTATCGATGCAGATACTTCTCGGCGGATTTTCTTCTTTCATTTGTCGGCATTATTGCGTGTTTCGGAGTGTGTAAACATTTTACACGGTTGGATTTACTAAACTCACGGATGTAAGAAAACAATGGTTGGGTATTATTATTGAACGTGATTGCTGCAAGATGACTTTGGTGAGCTACCCCGGCTTGAAATTTTCCCAGTATCTTGTTGCAGATTGATCTTGATGTTTCTGTAATGAGTCTATTGTTAAATTCAATTAAATTCAATTCAAAGTGTTAATTGTCATATGCACAGTAAAGAACCACGTTTCACTGTACAATGAAATTCGTACTTTGCTGTCCACACAAATGCCAGCGAAAAAGATAATAGAAACTAAGAAATGGTTGTCATTTCTTGAATCCCAAGAGTTGAAACCTCCTAATGATATGTGGAATGACGCATTTGAGTGATTGGTGACATCGTACAGACACCGTGACCGTACGTGTCGGAGACACGTACTTGCTTCTTTATGAGCCGTCGGAATGTTAAGGGGTTAAAAAATTTGACTGAACTGACTGTTTTGTTGACATTCCCACTGTAGCGCCTTGTAGTCCGGTGCGCCTTCTGTATGGAAAATATAAGACAAAAAAAAATACTTTGGGGGGGTGAAGTTTGTAACCCGGTGCGCTTTATAGTCGTGAAAACACAGTACTATTTGGCTTTGAGTATTTATGGTGATTTGTAACTAGATGGTTACTTTTTGGTGTCAGTAATCTGGGGGGTAATGTTATTTATCTTTGAGTCAAATGACTAGTAACTGTAACTAATTACTTTTTTTCAGTGATCACCTTACACTGGATGAAGGGCCTTGCTGTGTGCAGCTTAAGGGATCCCATGTAAATGAGTCATTGGGATGTGCTTACTTGTGTGTCGAATCTTGCGATTGTTTAATTATGCAGGGCGCGACAAACAGGTGGAAGCACCACAGGTTGTCTTGAGTAGTGCTGCTTTCTATCTAAGGAATGTTGGCTTTGCCCCTATCTGGATGCTGCAGCCGCCATCTGCTTGGACGCTGTGTAAATCTGGCAGCCCTCCAGTGGCGCTTAGACGGTCTAAGAGGTCAATGTAGATAGCCGATGATCAAACCTGCCATCTTCTTCTTCGCCTAATTACATCTTCATTTTATCTCCGTTTCCGCTCGCTTAGCTGAGTTTAAGGGAGTTTTTTTTTTTTAATTACATTTTTGTTTTTATCTTTCGACAAGTGATGATTTTTAGTGCTTATCTTTGTTTATAAAACTCAAACTACAAACACAATTTAGAAATCAAATCTTGCATTTCATTGTACAAAAATAAATAAATCCTGGAAATGTTTGTCGTAGACAACGCCAACATTTGTTGTACTTTTGTTACAAACCCTATAAAGAACTGGGCCACATTGTACATAAAAATTCCCAAAACCGGGATGGGATATGTTGTTTCAAACAACAAGCAATCATTGGAAGTTTAAAACGAGCTCTTTTGTTTCCTTCCTCCAAGGGTTTGTTCACAGCAATTGATTTGTTGTCATAAAAAAAAGAATCCTTTACAAATGGCATCTTGGCATAAAGCAAAAAAAAACACATTTAGAAAAGAGCAGTTTACCAAACCTGAATATCAGATCGAACTATGTCATGTTTATCACCTAACATCCAGAATAAAACACAATGAGGGATGAGATGTCAATTTCAATGTATGAGAATCGTGAGCGGCTGAAATACTTAATGTATTTTGCATCAGCTTCTCGGCACCTTTTTATTGGAAATATTTCAGCCTCAGAATTCTTTGAACTCAAGGGAGGGATACATAACTCAACAAGGGAACACGATTGTAAATGAGAATACATGCCAGCATGAGAACAAGGCAAAAAGACTCCAGCCCCTATCACTGATAACAAGATAAAGTTGCTCCCCTCAGGCAAAGATTGGCTAGCTTAAGTGGGACACTTTCTCCAAGGGTTTCAAGATTATCTCGAACAAGGATGATACTTTTTTCAACTGTAAGTTCCTTTTGATAATAAGGTTTGTGGCAAAGGAATGATAACTGTATTTACAGACGCCGCTCTACTTAGAACGAGATCCAGACAATCCTCTGTTTGTATGTTGCTTCAGTGCTATATTTTGTGTGTTTAAGGCTTGTACAAGTAACCTGTATTGTTTTGTACTAAAAAATAAACATTTCACAAAATAATATGCTCTATAAAGATAAATAAAATAAAGTGTAACTTACTTTTGGAAGATAATCTTCAAGAGGTTTTCCTCCGTGTTAGAGAGTTGCCGAAAAAAAGCGATCTAGCCATTTTCTCAACCGCATCAAGCTTCCATTTTGCAGTTTCATTTTAAATGAAATGGCTCGCCTCTTCTTGACACTTTACACCAACCATATTGAATGGATGCACAAGATATTAAACAATAAAAACGTCAAAGTTCTTAGTGCGCTCGTTATAGTATAGACATAGACAGTATAGAATGTTTACACACAATCCAAGACATTTTTTTTTCTTCCGGGTGGATGCTGGGTGACGTCTCACAGTGCCACACGCCGGTACTTGGAAAAAAAGGTGCACACTACACACAATCTAACTTACAGCAAGTATTTTTCGACATCGAAATTTTTTCTTGTTAAACATTTAACAATTGGAATCCTTTCGCGCTTTCGGTGTAACATCTGTTGTTGTTTCGATTTGAAATGTTTTGCCTATAGTCACTGACACCCTTGTGAAAGAGCTGGCACACCAAAAGCACAACACACCCCCAAAAAGAAAAGGGGGTAATGGAGATCAGCTGATGCCAGGACAATTTATCTTTTTATATCTTGCTTCTTTTGTTCTCGGATTCAGCCAATGTTTTATGTGTGGGCCAATACCAAGATCAATTACTTTATCACTCCCTTACAATGCAATCTCGGGGCTAGCCTTTTACATTGGTTTCTTTTGCTATAAGCACAGATAAACTGTGTAATTAGTATATATGTTATTGAGGTCTGTTAAATGCAGAGCAATTCTTGACACTAAAAGCCCAGAGTTAACCGTAAGTAACTTTGTGTAAAACGTTTCTAATTGAATGAATTGTGGGGCGGCACAGCGGATGGGTAGTTAGCCTGCAAGCCCCACGGTGCGGAGGCTCAGGGTTCAAGTCCAGCTACTGCAGCCTACCCGTGTGCCGTTTGTCTGTTCTTTCCATGCCTGCGTAGGTTCCGGGCACTCTGGTTTCCTCCCACATTCCCAAAAACATGCATGTCAGGTTAGTTGGCGTGAATAAGCGAGTGAGTGTGTGCCCTGCGACTGTCTGGCAACCAGATCAGGGTGTCCACTGCCCACTGCTCGAAGATGGCCGGGATGGGCTCCAGCACCCCCGCAACCTTACTGAGGATGAGCAGGGCAGATAATGGATGGATAGACAAATAGATTGTAATTTCTGCAAGCCTTTATATTTAAAATAATCAGTGGCCTATAACTCTAATAAATACTTGCTGTAAAACATCATCTGGGCTCAAGTCCTGATGATGTTAAAAGGATTTGTAGCACTTTCTTTTTTAACTGTACGGCGCATTTTCTCCATTTTAATCCGCAACAAGGTGTTCTGATTTTGGAATCAGGCTCAGTGTTCGCAGTTTGAAGTTTGCCTGAGACATAATAACGAGGCCTCAAACCTCACTGATTTTTTTTTTTAAAGTCAATTTTGCGAGGGAGTTACGCATTGAAATTCAGATTGCAGTACCTAATATCTGATTCTCTTACATCACCCAGAATGAACCTTGACATTTAGGGCAATGTCAGTAATTTGAAATGAGGAGATTTTGGAATGCTATAGTTTTCCTACAAGTGTGTATATCAAGAGACCATAGTTGGGATTTGCTAGTCTGGGTTCGTACAACTGTTTGAAAGCCTTGCAAATGCTTGAATTTTAATTTTGTGTATACAAGGTCAGGAAAATGCTTGTATTTTGAGTGACGTTCTTGAAAATGCTTGAAAATGTTTTCATTGCAATGTTTTTTGACAGTTTGACTCTATAAACCATCCATTTATTTAAAAAAGCACCAAATCCCAGAAAATGAAAAACCATCCATCCATCCATTATCTGCACCGCTTATCCTCAGTAGGGTCGGGGGG
Source organism: Urocampus carinirostris (assembly GCF_059441175.1). NCBI lineage: Eukaryota > Metazoa > Chordata > Actinopteri > Syngnathiformes > Syngnathidae > Urocampus > Urocampus carinirostris. Next base: position 18,855,447 of record NC_142354.1, read on the forward strand.
GCTGGAGCACATCTCAGCTATCTTCAGGCAGTGGGCATGGGGACACCCTGAACTGGTTTCCAGCCAGTCGCAGGGCACACAAAAACAAACAACTCACTCGCTCATTCACACCTATGGACCACTTGGACCGGCCAATTAAAATGCAAAACCTTAAAATATAAATGAAAAATATACTACTGTCACTACAGGGATCAGACAATACAGTACCATAAATAAATGGTAAATGCAAATGAATTAACTATTTAAATTTATATTCTAATCAATTCAGACACTGACTCTCTGTAAAAAAAATCCCAAAATACAAATTAAGATATGTAAAACAAAAAGCAAAAGATCTGCAGTCTCTAAGATCGAATGCACTCTGCTTTTGCGCAAACTATAAAATAAGTCAAAATTTGGCTCATTTTTCGGTTTTTGTTTTCCGTATTGAATTTAACTATTACCCAACACCTAATAGCGCGCTCTCTGTTTGTTAACAATTGTGATGTAGCCAAGATGCACGTGCACTGCTGAAGCGTAACGGCTTCATCCTAGATAGAAACATCTGAAAATAGCAAAGTATGTGCTAGCAGCATGATACTGAATTTATTTTACTCATCAAAGTCAACACAAATAAACTTTCTTTTGATCAGTGCTGGAATTCTTCCTTTGAAGGTGCCGGAATTTTTTTTAAAAAGAAGCCTTGAAAGTGCTTTAAAGGTGCTTAAATTTGGCAATGAAAAAGGTGTACAAATAATGGCTAGCATTCAATTTGTTTCATTAAAGTTCTTTTAGTTCCTATATTTGAAGTTATCAAAATGACAAATTTCCTTTTGTTTTTTTTAACATCCTTGCTTTGAGTAGCCAACATGTTCCCTGACCAGTGTTTTTTTTTTTTTAAATCATGTGTCATACTGTATGTTTTATATAAAATGTTCTGTTGGATAATGACTGACTTCAGTGTTTTGTGAAATATTTAATTCTTTGGAGATTATTTTGTACTCTTCTACTTTTAAACAAGATCTGTTTGATGCTCTGTGAGATTTCTGAGCATTGTCCGTTGTGTCGTGAGTTATAGAAGTTGGAACAAGCACAGTGGGACTTTATCTGGGGTAGTCTAAGGCATTTAAAAGGGCAGCAGCTGGTGCCAACTAGAGTGAAATCGAAAGTTTAAGATCACTAGGATGATTTAAACACTAGAGGTGCTTCGCTTCAAGCAGAGACTGCGGATGTGGATGTTAAGGTTCGTACTGGTGGAGTGTCGTTGATTTCCTACAGACCCTCTGCATTCTGATAAGGAATTTCAGGGCCATTAACCTGTACATCTCTTCTGAGCGTGACAGCAAGGGCTGAGCTAGCTTTCACCTGCAGATGGGGTACAGCTATGACTTCTTGACAGCCACAGCCACCTGGAACTGCTTTTGGTTACTGTGGCATGGTACTGATGACTTACTGTAGTGGTTGACTGAGCTGAAGGCTGGAGGAACACTCAGCCATTTGCGGAAAAACCTGCTACAGACTCTGTCCATTACTTCAACTCTGGTCATCGGTAAGTCGTAGAGCAGAAATGGTCAGGGAGGCAATGGGTACCAATGTTGTAAGTCTAAGGCCCAATCCCATTTCTCTCACTCGGCCCTGAGAACCCTCCAGTGAGGTCCCTCGATAGAGGAGTGCCCTCCGCGAGTTGAGTGCAAAGTGGAGATGGTTTGGACAAGACTTGCAAGGTTCCACCCCTGTCCAGGAGATGGCGGTAATATTAATTGGCTGTAGACCTTAGTGACGTAAAGGCCTACGTCACATGTAAACAACTCGAGTCTCAACCTGTAGTGTGTCAGTTGGAGAGTTCGTGCAACGTTAAAAATGCCCGCTACAGCTGTGTTATTACCGATTGCCTGAAAGCTCATCATCTTTTCCGTGTCTCCAATCAACGGAGGAGAAATGTGCTATACTGAAGACAGCTTCGGCGCTATGTAGTGCTGATTCATCTTTACAAGGTACGTACACTCATTAAAAAAAATGACCCGTTCGGTCAAATACAGTAAGAGTTAACATACAATGCACGTTCACATAATACCCTATGTTTGTGTAGACATAAATGGCAATCTACTTATTAGTATCTTAATGCCATTTTATGACATATAGTAGGGGTCTTGAATGTGTGACATGACGAAAAGTAAACAAACACAAGAACAGTCCACCTGACCCTTAAGCTGACATAATATCGTCACCAAACTTCCCTGTACGACCCAAAAACCTTAGTTCATAAGGAATTTAATTCAAAAGAGTTGTCATTGGATATAAAAAAGGTCATTTCAACATTTTTTTCATGATGCTTACATCACAGTTAAAGCGGTCTTTTTCTTTTCTATGCCCACATTTATGTCTAAATTGTTTGTTATCTATTGTGTTCCAGAGTGGCTGTCCCATAAGCGTGGACAGGTTGGACAGGAATGTTCCCATCCTGTGCTTATGGTTGGATGTGGAGTCAGAACTCATTCAGGACTTAAGGTTGAGCAAGAAGGTTATGTGGGCCCTGCAGGAGCTGCTAAAGAGGGAACAGGGCCGTGGCTGGAGGTCCTGATCTACGTGTACTGGCTGGCCCACGCTCTGTCCTACCGTGTGGTGTCACGGGTCTTCAGGGTTCCCAGGTCCACCGTACAAAGAATTGTCCACAGTTAATATGGAATAAATTGCCCAAAAGCCATATTTTAGGCTCTTTAAGTCAGACCCACATTTGCATTATGTGCTTTTCTGCATTACTATTCAATAAACATCTTCATTTTGAGTAACACCTTGGTGGTTTATTTCATAATGATGTGAGATACTGTGTGTGAACTATGTGACTGTTGGACAGAAAACAACTACAAATCACTCCAGCTTAAATAATAGTTTACTTTCAGAAAAACAAACTCACATTGGGCCAAAATACATAATAGTAAATAAATAATGTGTCACAAATTTTAACAAAAATATACCAATACTTCCATGAAGCTGGAAAACACAAACTGGAACTTCATTGAGTTCTTAATAAAAAAAAAATATTTTCCTTTTATAAAACAAAGGGAAACATTGCAGGGATGTCACTGTTCTGGAAATTTGTCCACGAGCTTCCCAAAAAGGACAGGAACCGCTCAGTTTTGGCCACAGTTTCTTCGAGCCTTTTCCTCACTCCGGCAGACTCCACTTTCAAAAAGTCAAGGAGTGTATCGCGCTTCCTTTTTTTTCTGGGTGATTTGGGGTTTGGCGCCGGACTAGAAGGTGCCAACGACGTGCCCGGTGGTGTGGATGGCGTGGTAGCTGTGATGGTGACCAGCTCTTCCACGGGACGTTCTACAGTGGCCTTTAGGTTGGGTGGAAAAAACAAGAATTACTTAATGCTGATGTATTGTACAAAAACAACTGTGTATAGGATGCTCAACAAGTTGATGTGAGACAGGAAATTATAGGATGTGTTCTGGATAATTATTTGATAGTGAATAGATACACAAAATTGACATGTTATTCTTATGGCTGTATGAGCCTTCTATTGGCCAGCATCACATATGCTTTAGAATTGTCTCCACATTTGGACAACATTTTGAGAAGGTAATTAATATGTGTTTACAGAGAAGGCAGTGGACTATGTGATAGTAGTTTGTTTCAACTGTATTTCCACGTGAAATTCGGAGACATTACTCATAATGCATGATGAAAACTAATGCATTCTGATCTCACATGAAAGAATCATATTGTAAATAAAACACGACACCCGAAATTGTGTGCAGTAAACAAGCGCTTATGTCCAGAACGGTATTCTGACTATGCTCCTTTAGCGACTGGCCATGTACAGTAGATGTAAAAGCACGACTCGTTTAAGATAAAAACAGGGATGGGCTGAACCGTGATTTTCTGCACAGTTATCCTACTTTACAGTTTGTAGCGTGAAGATTTTTTTTTTGCCAGCTCCCTTGGTAGATTAGTGCACTTCGTAAAGTAGCGATTTTGCAATGTTCGTGTTTTAACGCGAAAATACGATTTTCTATTGCATTTACGTCTAACTAAGATATCTCAATACATTTTATTGCAAATACATGCGTGGTTGTGGAAAACTACTTACATTTGTGCGGTTCCTTTTCGGGCATGTTTGTTGATATTGAGAATTCGCAAAGCCTTCTGGGTAGTCACTTCGCTGCCAAGTGAGGTCGAGAGCCCCCTCGGTCTTGAAGTGGTTACGACATGGTTTGAGGGCACTTCTGCCTCCGTCTTGAGAGTATCGGGACACACCCCATTTTCACGTGAACGCGCAAACCGAGTGACTAGGGCACATAGCGAGTGAAAGTGCGAAGAATGGGACTCAGCCTAAGGTATGACTCGACCGAGGCTCAAACCAGCAACCTCTCAGTCCCAGGACAGGTGCCCTACACCAAGGCCATTGAGCTGGTATGTGTTTATACAACTGTTTTGCCAAACTATTTACCAATAAAAATGAAAAAAATCATAGGATTGCATATCTGTCAACCTCTGCTTCACTTACTTACAACACGGCACCTATTAATCACAGCCAGACAGTCTTATGTGGAATACTGTGATAATATTGGAAACCTATGATGAGGTTGTTGTTTGCTACAAGTGACGGAGGCTAGAGCAGACATAGGCAAGATGAGATCAGTCTAACAAAAGTAAAATGTATCTTTTTAGTCAATCTATATACCACTGCCATATCCCCTTAGTGGAAGGTGGCCAGGGTCAAGAACACAATCGCATTCATCAAACATTCACTCCACTTCGACCTTCCCAGCCTGCCACTGAACATTTTAGAAAAACATTTAAAAAAAATAATTCGTACAAAAATTGTTATACCGCATAAACACGGCGTGAAATGAGGAAAAAACAAGGAATGAAAACTTGGGAGAAATTGAAATGTATGGTATTGGCCCATTTTATTCCAAAATGTGTTGTATAACATTTCTAGCCAATGTCGTAAGCAGTTACATTCTTACAGGAACACTAACCCCTAATTATCAAGAAAATCCTTCCATTAATTCAATAAACTGAATGATGAACTTGGTTTCTCTCAAATAAAGCATGCGGAAGATGTCTAACACATTGAATATCCCAAATGGTGAGACCTTTTCAAAGCAGCTCATCAGCATTTAGCAGATCCGGCTTGCCAAGGCACGGATGATTTCTCCCTAACATACACTTTGTTTTGCCGCCCTATGGTCAGGCTTGATATTTGCCTAGTCAGACCATCGATCAGCCCACAAGTCTTTCTTCTGCAATTTACCCCTTAGGTAGGGAGCTTTATCATGGATGAAGCAATGTCTTGAGATTTGATTGGGTTGCACCGGCCGAGCCTTCAGACCTGTGGTGAGGATTGGAAAAGGAAGATAATAATTCTGACATTCACAGAGAAGAGCAGACTGTGGAACATTTGTTTGCTCGAGGGCTCGAAAGTTGATTGCCAGCACTGAGCTTCCGTGCTGAATATAAAGCAACTTTACCTTTGTTCCTCGATAACGTGTTTATTTTTAGCAACCAACACACACAACAACACACTCATGAAGCTTCGCAAAGTGCCACCTCTTGAAGTTTTGTGTTGGTCTCACCACTGCAGCGGAGCAGAGTGGCGCAAACCAGGGCACATCTGTTAATCCTCGGGGCTTCTTAAACATGCAGACGTTTGGCTATGATGTGAATTCAGAAAGGTCAGGGAAGGTCAACGGGTTTTTTATGCTGGACAAAGACATGGAGGCGGTGTTGTTTGCTGGGAGATGAAATATCCACAAAATATTGAAATATTTAATACACGCAAGCTGTTTTTCCATGAGGTTTTTGAAAGAGAAGTCAAATTTGCATAATCTCTGCGAAAAAAATAATTTAGACTCTTAGTGTTTCTATTGATGCACAAACCATGGAAAACTCCTAATAAATAGCGAAAGGTTTACCAGATGAGCCGGGACAAACATGACAATATAGAAAGTGGTCTCAAATAAGACGTCAGAATAACTGTGGCGGCTTGCATTGATCAGTGGCAATACTTCATCTGCAATGTTGTTACACTAACTTACATTGCATGTATTGCTTCTGCCTACACAGAATTAACGAGAAGATGAGGGCAATTCATCCAATACATAGTTAGCATATTAGAACTGTGTATACTGTACATCCCAGCTGTGATTCAAAAGCGAGGAAGACTATTCATAGGGATATCTACACATTTATTTTTGGGTTACATATAGATAGATAGATAGATAGATACTTTGTTCATCCCCGAAGGGAAATTCACATTTCCAGCAGCATCCCTGAGCTGAGAACAATCATATAGCTACATATTAGGTTTTATTATCCTATTGATGTTTATTTAAGTACAGACGCTCCCCTACGTACAACCGTTCGACTTAGAAAAAACGGGAGATACATTTTTTTTTCGGGACGTCGAAAAATAACAGGACATTGCTGTTGAATTTGTATTGTGTGCACCTTTTCCGAGTAGAGGACAGTGCAGCAGTGCTTCTTTCCGCCACGTGGCGCTGTGAGAGGTCACCCAGCAGCCACCCCGAAGAAGAAATTCGGCTTCTACTTCCTTGTTCGTGTATGAACATACTACGTGTACTGTATCTCTAGCGCGCTAAGAACTTTGACGTTTTTATTGTTTAATATCTCGTGCATCCATTCAATATGGTTGGTGTAAAGTGTTAAGAAGAGGTGAGCCTTTTATTTTGAGATGAAAGTGGAATAAGAAAGCTTGATGCGGTTGAGAAAATGGTTGGCTCACTTTTTTTCGGCCATTTTTTACCATGGAGGAGCAAGTCTTGAAGCTTATCTTCCAAAAGTAACTTCAACCTAACTTTATCTTTATACAGCATTTTATTCTATGAAATTTTTATTTTTTTGTACAAAACAATTCAGGTTACTTATATAAGCCTTAAACATACAAAATACAGCATTGAAGCAACTTACAAACAGATTCAATTTACGAGCCATCGTCCGGAACCTATCTTGTTCGTAAGTAGATCAGTGTCTGTGTGCATAAAAATAATGACTTCTGCCACACAAACATAAGACACTTCACATGATTGATTGAATTACAGTTTTTCCTTGCCCTCGTGTAGGTTTTAGATCAGAGGATGGTGTCATAATAGTCTGTGGTTTGCATTAATCTGTGGTCTGTGCATCCCTTTGAGACTCCTTGTGATTAAGGGCTATACAAATAAACATGACTTGACTTTACTTATTAACCTTTGCGAGAAGGTTCTTAAAATTTATGAGAGTCTAAAAAGCTGTTTGAAACTGTTTAAAAAAATGTATTTTGTTTCCATTACCTATTATTAGGTCACACAGTATCTTTCTGTGTCTTGTCTTTACTAATTTTCCAACCCTATATAATTTGCCATTTACGTTCTGTTTCTAGTTTAGTTTTTAAATGTTTTTCAAGGATTTTTTTTTTTTTTTACAACATAATTTTAATTATTCGTAACAGCGATAAAAATTCAGGCCACAAAACTGAATTAGCGTTCCCTCCTTATTAGGGAACGTTGCATCATGAGCCTGCGAGCGAACACCTCCCACATGAGGCTTGCCGGTGTTCGCCCGTTCAAACATGACTTTCATCTCCAAGGCTTCTGGGATTGTACTGTTGGTTTTAAATGTCATATCTGCATGTGATTGATCCGATTCAATCTTGAACCTGACACTCACTATCAAGATCACACCTGCTGAGTTTAAATGTAATTCAAGAGTTGGTTATTTTTACATATAGGGCCAATTGTTCAGTGTCATGGAAAATGTAATCATTATAGTTAACTTCTTAAAGAAATATTCACATCATAAAATGTTAGAAAATATTACATGTTTTTGCATTATATCTATATATTTATCATTGGTATATTCCAATTATTTCCAGAGATAATGAATTTTGACGACAGTCTGTCTCAACTGACTTCCTGAGCTCTGATGTGAAGTGAAGCACACTAGCAAGCCAGTCAACATATTAGTATACCTGTTAAGTAATTTTTACGAGTTATGGTAGTTATTGTGAATAAAGTCCAGGCGTTGTGTTGCTGGTGCGTGCAGTAACGGTACAACAATTGGGGAGCAGCCAAAATGGGAGAAACTGGCAAAAATAACACAACTAAGAGGGGCTAAACCAGCTGGTATACTGCAGGCTAGCTGGTTGCTAAAAACGTAACCAGGATCGATCGGCGGAAAAACGGGAGGCTGGCTAACCAAAAACATGCAGTAAGCAGTTAGGATGACCGCGAGCCAACAACGGAAAACGTTCACGGCAACAAACACCAACCCAGCCGGGAATAAAAAAATCTGTAAGCCTTCGGAGCCCGCACACTAACTTGGAGCCACTTTGGACAATACTATATTTATTTAATGGCACACAACATTAAACACGAGAGGAAAAGTCACTATCATATACCTAAAATAAGGCGAAGGCAAAAAAAGAAATGCACACTGTACAAGACAGCATTAGCTGCTTAGTGACACGGTAAGAAAAGTTCCAATTACTCTAAGTGGAAATAAGCACTATGCATTGGCTGTTAACGACAATCGCCGTCTGTTTTTAGGTGGCGCACACCATTGTTTTGGTTCTCGTTGTCATCCAGTGATGTCACAGCTCCAGGGGATGTGAGATCAAACTGTCTACTTTGAAAATGACTTCCTCCAGATCCATTGCACGTGGAATAATTTGAAAAATTTTTGCATGATTGTGGGAAGGAAAACTACGCATTCTGTGCTTAATTGAAAGAAAAGGGATCTTTAGTAATTCCTTTAACGTTCCTGCAAAATTCGCCTAAAATCCCAATCCAAGACATACCTAAAGTAAATTACATTTTTGTCCCAAACTGAAATAATCATTGCAAGTGCTACTAACATTGAGTAATCTGAGTTAGAACACATAAAAAAAGGTTTTTTTATCTCTTAGCTGGAAAACAGGCCAGACAATAGCTTGAAGCCTTACCTGGTTCCTTGTCAGATTTGATCAAAGTCTGTAAAACTAAACATTCTATTTGACACAGTTATCTAAGGGTAGGTTTAGGTGTTTTCAAAAGTGGCCATTTGGAGACGGATCAGTTTACAACACAAATACCTTAGCAAATGTGTATTTTACTTCGGTCAATTTTTTTAGACATTGTGACAGAGTTGTAAACATTTGAATTCTCTTTCCACGTCTCGAGCCAGGGCATGGTTTTTACATTTGAAAAATTTCGTTGCACGCCACTAACCAAAAATGTAGTAAAATTACACTGAACAGTATGTTTAATTACAATATAGTTTATAATACCCTCAGTTTTTACAGCACAGACACTTGACAATGACATAATATCTGCAGAAAATGATTCATAAATGTTTTATAAAATTTAAAATTTTAAAAAATGACATTGGATAATTTGTCACGGCACAATTGACGATCTCTCACGGCACACTAGTGTGCCGCGGCACAGTGGTTGAAAATTACTGCTATAGGCTAAAGAAGGTTTTATCCTTTTAAGCAATACAGGCCTGTTTTGGCTTATGCGGGCCGTAGAATGTGAAACAAAGCCTGCAAGTTCTGAGGGTAACAGCCCATATAAAATAATCTTACCAGTCTGTCTAAACAGACAGCTAGCAACAAGGAACGTCCAGCGGTGCAGGGATTCTTTTTGGCTGATTTTTTTTTTTTTTTTTGAATCTGTCGGCATTATCATGTGTTGATGTAGGGAGGCTATGGTTGCGTACTATCATCGAATTTGTGGCTGCAAGACGACATTTTTGGTGAACCCTAACAGATTTATAGTTTTCGGGTATCTTATTAAAGTCTAATTGTGATGTTTCTGTAATAAGTAAATTTTCAAATGGTCAGTTTAGTTTGTCCAATGATATGTGGCGTGACATATTTCAGTGACTGGTGAGATCACGTATTTGCTTCTCACCAATCCTACGGCCCGCCGTCAGAACGTTAAGAGGTTGAATAACCGTTAAAAGTTCTTTTAAACTGTCAGTGATCTTTTGGTTTGATGTCTTTAATGTGATTGAGTAAGGTGTGTTTTTGTTGAGAATTTTGTTTGGCCTGTGTGACGTCATTGTTTTGCACTCTCTACGCTGCCTTATTCGAATGACGTTAAGGGTGTGAAAGACTCAATAATTTATTGATCTCATTTCTGGTTGTTTTAATTGAATTTAAGGAGCTCACAGACAATGAGGCACTTTGCATGTTGATAGATTTTGTCCGATCAATGTCTGTCGCAGATGTCTATCCTCCTAATTTCTTTATGCAAAGAGGTAGGCCTGCTATTTAAGTCCATGGTGTGACAGGCACAATGCGAACAAAGTTGATTTAAAATGTGTCCTGTTGAAATTTTCCATATTCCCATCTTTTTAATGTACTGCTCATCCTTTTAAGGCCACTAGTAAGAGTGTTCTCATACAGATTATCATAGTGGTTTTGAAATGAGAAATAGTCGATTCAGGTTGGCAATGTATACTAATACATATTTATATATTCATTAGAGTTTTGAGAAATTCAGGTTACTCACGCCAAAAGAGTTTATTCCTTAAAAAAAAAAGTTTTTTTATCGACCACCTACTCACTGGCTGCTGCATCCAGATGCTGATAGAAAAGCAATAGGGGCAACTGGAATTTACTGCTTGGATATAAGTGCCAGGATCAGATATTTTGGATGAAATCAAACTATTTGTGGTTACTTGGAACCTATATTTACTATTAATATCCGATTAAGACACCCTTAATCACCGTTTTCCTTACTGGCCACCAGCGGGGCACAGAGGCAGAAAACCATTTATACTTAAGGCCATATTTTGAGACTGCAAAAACCCTATATTCAATGGAAAAAATAATAATGCAAGGTGGCAAGCAGAGCAATAAGTGACACAAACAACATTAAGGAAGACTAGAGACTGTATTCAAACCACAGACGTCAAACTGGGAGCAATTCACCAGCTACCTTTTTTCTCAGCTGCTTTCAAGGGAGTTTGTGAATAGCAATAAGCAGCAATTTTACACTATTCAAGTTAAAGTGTGATGGGATTGGGCTCCTGTTAACCAAGGTGAAGGTGGTTTTGGACTTCCACTTTGGAACTAAAGAATATTGTGTAGATAAAGAAGAGGCTTAGGGAATTAACGTCTTTATTCAGGTCACTGACTATTAGGCAGTCCTATTACAAATTGTCTCAACCGAACACTTCAATAAAGTGAAAATTGCCGCTTGAGTGACATCAGGGTTTATTGTACTGGCAGTGAGTTCTGGTACTCATTATGTCTTCGGGATCTTAAATTGACTTTCTCACCTTTTGGGTTTTTATGGGAGATGTAGACCATAAGATGTGCAGATTGCTCTTGGATGAGAAAAAGTACAGAATATGTCTACTTTGCATTTTTATTTATTTATTTATTTATTTATTTATTTTTGGGGCACATGAATTGTAGCATCTTAACACTCGCATTGGTGTGAGATTTGCATCTCTAAAATCTATAATGATTACTGCCATGAACAGATGTTTAGTTTCTAATGTGGTTAAATGTCAACTGCTTTGAAGCCCACAACTGTAAATAATGGTTTTATTGTAAACTTTGCATTACAGTAAAAATTCTTGTCCTATTTGAAATGTCTAATGGTCTGTTAATGTGTAGTCCCCCCCAAAAAACAGAATCCCTGATTGAACATGGCTTGACCCCTGACTGATTTGATTTTTATAATTATTCTCGAGGTTATATTTCACCTTTTTATGTTTTAGTTCTGTAGTTTTTTTCCCCTTAATTTTAGTGTTTATTAATGTGCCGGGGCATCTACACTGGTAGTGTGTGGTTCACCTGCCATCTGCTGCCATCTCTATCAGTTTGGATGAGCCTCCCTCAGGTCTCTTTCTTCACATGGTTGGTCTCTGCCTTGCCATAAATCGATGTATTTTTTTTTCCATTTGTACTATTATTTATTTTGTTTTTATACAACACTTTAAGTTGCAATTCATTGCCTGAAAAGTACTTTACAAATAAATTATGATTTAATTTAGTAAATAACTGGGCAGCACGGCACAGTTCTGAAGTCAATGGATCAAATCCAGCTACCTGCCTTTCTGTGCGGAGTTTGCATGTTCTCCCTGTACTTGTACTGGATTACTTCATGTCGTTTCCTTTTTTTTTTTTTTTTTTGCCACATTCCAAAAACATGCATGTGAGGTCAATCAGCCAGTCCAAATTGTCCCTAGGTGTGAATGAGCGAGTGAGTCCCTGTGTGCCCTGTGACAGGCTGGCAACCAGCTCTGTGTGTCCCTCCCCTGCCCGAGGACAGCTGAGATGGGCTCCAGCACCCCCGCCACCCTACTGAACAAAGGCGGTGCAGATAATGGATGGATAGTAAATGACTAGTATAGCACTCTATAATGGGAAAAAGTTGTGCATGTGTTCTGTTCGGTAGCTTCGATCTTCTGTAGCAGTAGCTTTGCTTGATGTCAACCTTCTCTAGAGAATACAGTCTTTGTTGGCTAAGGCCAGTGTTCACATATACAGTAACTTTTTCTTTTTGACTGTTTTGTCCCCATTTAAAATAATCTTTATGTAATCTGTGGTGACCCATTCTTTCTACAGTCAGAAGGATGCAAAATGCCCCCTGGAATCTACAAAACATTATCAAATAAATCTCTTTTTGTAGCACCTTTCAGGAAATGCAACTCTGTTCTATAAAAGCAGTCAATGTACAATAAGATTACTCCCCCAATTTGTTCGTCATGAAATGTCGCCATGCGTTAATGTCTGTCGGTATTGTGAAGTCTTATCATCACCACTTTGTTTGCATTTTGTGTTCATTTGTTGAGTGCATGTGGATTGATTTTTAATGGAATATAATCTATATAAGAATTTTTATAGAGTTGTATCGAGTGATGTTACATTTTAAAACATTGTAATTTTGTTTCCCTGTAGGGGCAGTGGTCTGTAGATTGCGCTGTGTGGTTAACAAATTATTACATTCTCTAAATAGCTTACCAGAATGGAGTAAAATGAGCCTGTAGCTTGGTCATGAAATTCACATTTCAAGGCAACAGAAAAACTTTTTTGACTTTTTTATGGTCCTGCTAACTACTTTATAAATTGGATCCAACTTATGTAAACTGTATGGCGCCCCCACTTAACAATTTTAATGTAATCCCAGTATTATACATTTACTTGGCTTTTGAGGAAAATAAGACGCATGAAAAGCCTTTGTGTTGTGTATAGGCTAAGTGTATAGGCATGTTTTACCAAGGGAGATCAGAATTGGCCGGTTTTAGAGCACTAAAAATACACTGCACTGTTTGATTTATTTATCTAAGGGAGCTTGACATACTCACTGGAGGGTCCCATGCAGATGTAGTCCCCCAGGCTATCAGACCTGAAAAGAGAAAAATACTTGCATATCCGTTTCCTCTTGTTGACCATCAGGCCATCAGTTCCATCTGAATTTGCTGCATGTGAAAAAGCAACATTTCTGTCTTGGCCTTTGGAGTTTAAAAGAAAATTGACCAACAAAGCTGCAGGATAATGTTTAGTCCAGGAACAAATGTGTTTAATGGTTTCTAAAATATGCTTATTTATGCTGCAGATTGGATGATGGTTGTAAAAGCTTGAACAGGTGGGAACCCTGATACTTTGCGAAGAGCAGATGACTATTCTCAAAAGTGCCTCATTTACAGACAATTGAAGCAATCCTTTTCGTCCCATTTCCATTCCCTTAAGTGAGCTGGGCTTTAGCACTTTCATTGTTTTGAAAATGACAAAGTGCTAGCTGTTGGTAAAAGTGTCATTCCTGTGTTGTACAGTCTTCGAAGAAATAACCTTCTATTGACCCTGGTTGTCTTTACTGTCTTTAAGTGCTAGCCCCAGTCCCAGTGGTCCTGATTCTGCTGTGTATGAAGAAAATACAACAAAAATCAATAGTGCATGAACCACAATCCCCTCCCCAATTATACCAGCACGCCGGGCAGTGTCTCAGGGATTCTGGTACAGGTCCTATTATTTGGCCTTTGTCCCCTTGGCCTTTCCCTCTGATGGGAAGCAGGAGAGGTCTTGGGTATTCAAAGATGCTCATTGATAGCAATGACTGTTACTCTTCCTATATTAACAGTTTTGAATTTACAGACCCAAAAGAAAGTTCAGAATTACCTCATGTCAGCTGACTCTCAAAGATGATCTTAACTGTAAAGTGGATGTAAAATGTCTACACACAGGGTATGTTTATTTTTAGGAATAGATGGATTGAGATCAGTCTTCGTTCTCATGGCTAGTGACGAGCTAAACCGTTTTACATGACACTAAGGAAAATCCCCATCAAAAGTATTTAAGCAAGAGTGTTGTCATTACATGAGTAAACATTATTTCTGCATTTTAACTACTATACATTAGACAAAATATGTTTGTTTGTTTTTACAATCAATGAACTACCATAGTTGTTCTCTTCTTGTGCCTTGTTTCTGCGTTTTGTGTGTTTTCAAAATTTGCTTGTTCCTTGCCCACCAGAAGCATGGACTTAATCTAAATGTGTGTAGCACATTCGACGTTGGGTAAGAATTCTGTTTTGCATTGTCAAAAGAAAATGATGAGACAATGTTGGATCATGTGAACTTAATACTATGCTTTAATTCAAGTATTCACAGTTACTGGGTTATCTGATCACACCGGGGTATAAGCTTTGTTATCTGGTATGTTGGGTGGTATGCGTATTAAAGGTCACTGACAAAATCCAGAGTGCGGGTTGGATCGGGGTAGGGACTCATTGTACCTCACGCCTCGCAATTTGGTTTGCAAGTAGGCAAGAGCTCCAGTCAAACAGGCAGCACAGTACCAAATCCTGGCCCTCACACAACCAAAAAGACTCTAACCCAGTCCCAGTTGAACAAACAACCAGAGAACCTTGCTTGACAGTGCCCGAGCCTAATCGGGATAGCGGCAAACCCGGTGGAACACTGCCAGCAACCTCAAAGAAGCCTCCAGCCAGCCACAGCCAATTACTCCTTCAAAACACTAAATTCTGTGGTCCTTGTCCCGACTTGAGGGTCCCTCGCCTCTCAACCGAGGACATCCAGACTGTGCCTTCACCTTCATCTAACCAGAACCCGAATCTCATAATTCTAGGTATTGGTGTAGCGTTAAGGGGGAATTCTATCAATTTGTTTTCTATCTAAATACTGTAGTGCCAGTTAAGATTCCAACTTTGATCTTTTTTGTTTTATTTTCTTATTCCTGTTTTGTTTTGTGTTTTATTCAAGTTTCTTCTGTAGCTGGTTAGTAAAAGAAAAGTTGAACGATCAAAAAAGGTAAAAAAATAAAAGAAAACACTTAAAGTTCTGTGTAGCCTATCTTTAAATTATTTGACTGAAAAGTGTTTCATTTTTTCCCTTATATAATTATCTGAAATTATTGTGGCGCTCCAAAAAGGCGAGACGAGTTTTGAAAAAAAATAAACTCGCTCTTTCGTTTAATTGGTTAATCGATTATTTGTTCAAATAATTTATTGACCTCCCAATAATGCGACATGCGTATAGACCCATTTACGGGATTTTCAACATGGTGACAGTAAATAAAACAAAAATATCACTGAGAAACTCATATATCTATGTGAGGCTTGTTTATTTCGTAAGAGAGAGCATGTATAATTTGTTTCAGCATTACAAGACTAAGGTTTTTTTTGCGGCACTAGCGCAGAGGAAAAAAATCAAGCATCTATACGAGGCATCAGACCTGCTCAATGGACTGATATTAACAAAAAATCCGGTTGTGAAGAGTGACTCAACCTTGTTTATCTGAATATTAGCAGTCCGAATAACACCACATTTGGGACTGGTCTTTTACAAGTCCCTACAAAACTGTAACATCAGCAATATTCTCATTCATATCTGATTTTTTTCCTGCATGTATATTTGCACACAGATCTCGAAACGGCATTTCTTGTGGCATACAAAATAAGGCCAAGATGCTTAAAAGTTTTTTTCCATCATCAAGGTAACCTGTTCTGTGGACCACGCAATTTGAAAAATGTCTTCAATGGCGATGTAGGCTAAATATAAAAAAACTGTTGCACAAGTGTGCCCATTTTTTTTAACTGATGTGACTCATTCAACTGTTTTTTTTTAAACCTCATTTGAGGTGTGCAGGCCATAGGCAACATGAATTGCATAACAGATTCTTAAAGGTTGATATCGGTGTCATTGATAAATATTTTAAAACTTGGCATTTGTGTAGGTGTAAGTAGACTTTTTACATCCGCTTTGGCATCTTAATTGTCATCAACACCTCCTCCAGATTTAAAATCTGCAAACAGATTTGATCTCTCTAGCAACCTTTTTTGTGTATTGAGAGCTTGATATTCAGTTTTGCCATTGATCATACTTTAAAAAGGATCCAAAACATATGAAAGATGATTTTGAACCGGGCGACACATTCTGTCAGTACAACAAACAGAGGGCACTCCAATTTATTTTTGGTTCATCCCATCTAAACCTTTGTGCTACTATTAATATTCTCCTACTCCTACTCATCAGTTTCTAAAAACAGTCAAAACCAGCAGACTCAAACCGCCATCAATCAGATTAATACTTGATTTTTGTTTTTTTGTGGAAAGCTTATCAAATTGGTTAAAAATGCATGAAGACAAAACAAATCCACAACTAATTGACTTAACAAAAAGTACCCTTGAATTATATATGCAGTTGAATGAGATACTGTTTACAGACAGTGCAGATCTTCAATTATAGCAAGACAGGGATTGGTGACAGTGTATTACTGGACATACCTAAGCCTTTTTTTTGTTGCAACATTTAGATACAGGTATTTAGCATTAAAACTGGCGTTATTTTATACTTCTGGACTAGAGTAAGAAAACGAAGTGAAACAATCATGTAAGTGCTAATGATTTGGGCCGTTTGTTGGGTATGATCAGTTTAGAAGTAATTACAGTGAAACTTCAGTAGTTGCCCACAATCCACTGTCACATGTATGGTTACCTTAGAAATACCGTATTTATTCATGTATAAGGCCATTTTTTTTATTACAATATAAAAGAAGTTTTGTTGCGCGTTATACACAAGCTTTTACCGTATCGCTGACCAAAATTGAAAAACATTGGATGCAATAGAAATCGTACCTGGGTCGCGGCAATGAGAGCGCCGAATCTTAACCACTATTCCACCAGTGATAAGACGTCATCTTTATCTTATTATCACACTATTTTAGTTAAGATACCCGAGTAGAAAGTTGTCCTGAAAGATGTAAATAAACACAAAAAAATCTCGACGAGGGCAACAACTCTTTGGTGTATCGGATGATGAATTCGACTTTGAAGAACATTAAATAAATATAATGTATATTTTATGTTAGTACCATTTTTCCGTAGTGCAATGGTGAGCTCATTCGCTTAATACGCGAAAGGTACCCGGTCGGCTTGCAAAGGGATGGGCGCTACCAGGCACTACTTGCTCAAGACACACCACAGAAAATGGAGCCCCAACCAACCAACCATAATAATAATAATGGTTTGATTGTACGATAATATCAAATGCATTTGCGTATGTCATCTATATCTCAACCACAAAGTTTGAGTGCAGAAAAAGATAGACAACACCGATTATTAATCCAAAAAAATACGTGTGTGCGTAATACACTAGTACAAATTGTATTCTTAATTTAAAATGTTGCTAATAATTACAAATATATTTTATTTATTTGTATACTGCATTTGGGGCAGCACGGCGGCGCGGTGGTTAGCGCGTGTGCGGCACAGTTCTGAGGTCATGGGTTCAAATCCAGCTACCAACCTTCCTGTGCGGAGTTTGCATGTTCTGCCCCTGCTTGTGTGGGTTTCCTCCGGGCACTCCGGCTTCCTCCCACATTCCAAAAACATGCATGTCAGGTTAATTGGCCGGTCCAAATTGTCCCTAAGTGCGAATAAGCGAGGCAACCAGTTTAGGGTGTCCCCTGCCCACTGCCCGAAGATGGCTGGGATGGGCTCCAGCCCCCACGCGACCCTACTGAGGATAAGCGGTGCAGATAATGGATGGATGTAGTATTGCATTTGTTTTTTAATATATATATTTTCGTTTTATTTTGTAATGCATACAATGTATTGTGGATTTTATTGCCATTCACTTGTTAGTAATTTATGCATTTTATTTGTATATACATTTTTATATTTATTTATTTATTTTTATCTTTGCAGTTTTGTTTCTCCATGACACGAAACACCCACATTTGTAATCGTGATCATTTGGTTAGCACCATTTTTTTCACCATCTGAGTCAAACAAGAATAGGAATTTGTATATGTTATCTGTTAATGCCTCAAAAGTATTTGAGAATAGGATTCATTTTAAGTAAATCGTCAAAAGATCAATTGAACTATAGGACTTGAGTACACGAAACAACTTGCCAATATGTGTTAGCCTTACAAAGCAGGCTTCCTCGGCTTTGATCAAGATCTCAATGCTCACAAAGCTCACATCCTGAAGTTTAAAAGGAAAAATGAAGTATGTATTTGCAGAGGACAGAGAGGTTGATGTTGGTGAAGTTTTCCATTAAACCGCAGCCTTTTCTAAAATGCTGCAACTTGTCAAATCTTTTGAACTTAGAAGTTCCACTTCCAATTCTTTTGCATGAAATCTCTGACCTTCCATTATTTAGAACAAAAGAAAAAAAAATGAAAATGGACACATTACCAACCCAGCACCCCTTAATGTATTCTTTCCTTTTAGTTGCGACAATTTCTGATGGCTTGTGTCTGTCATGCAGCCCGACAGCATGCGCACCAGCATGCATTATGCAGCACCTGTTCTAAGAGAACCTTCGATGCATATGGTTGGGGGAAGTTTTCTGATAATTGATGTCGAAATCACTGAAATGAATGTTCCTGCATATGGCAGAGCGAGGCTTGTCATAACTGAGACATGCCGATAACGAGTACGTGGTGGAATTTGAAAAGGATTTCGGATATTTCCTTCGGGAGTGTACTTTATATTTGTGACTATGATTGTGTAGTTGATGTGTGCATCTGGATCCTACAAGTAATGCATTTGAATAACCTTACTGTCTTCAATTGTGCTTCAGTCAAAATGGGCTGTATCAGTAGGGACCGCAGACATATTTGTCGTCTTTGGAGCTGTCAAAAAACTGTTGAACAATCTTGGTTTTCCAAAAGCTTGAGAAAGTTTTAATGCCTCCAAACATAAAAGTTTCAACACTTTTCTCAACAGACAGACAAGGCAATGGCAGTAAAAATGCACTTATGTACAAACCCATCAAATTATTTTTTTACAATGATTTCTAAATCCCACTAGTCCAAACACAGCATTCCGATTAAATCAAGTCATGTTTATTTGTATAGACCTTTATCACAAGGAGTCTCAAAGGGCTGCAGAGAAGATTACTGTACGATATTTCCATCATTTGGCTTTTTTGTGATTTCCATATGGAAAAACACGTGCCCATATATTTATTTCCTCCACGTTTTTCAGATTGCTAGCTTTTAAATCAAACTAATGCACGTTTCTTTTTGGATAAAGCATAATTAGCGTATATTTAATTATTTTGCTACAACAATGTCTTTTTTTTCATGTCCTGAAAACATGACTCATCATCATATTCTGTGTTTTAAACTACCATCTTATAGCTGAAAGCTGGAGACATCTGTTGAGGAAAAAACGAACTTGTTTTTATATGCAGATGAATTTTTGTAACACAATTTTGTGTTTCTGCCGGAGTGCAACTCAAATACAGCAATTTGGGTTAGTGGAATATGAGGCAAGTTGCAAAATGTATTAAGTAGATTTCACCATTTAAGGATCCTTTAACTGATTGGATCATTGGGGCACCAATTCCTGTAGTGTGTCTTGGGCAAGTACGGCCTGGCTGTGCCCATCCCTCTCCATGCCATATTTGGGGGTAGGGGTTTGCTCCTCTGCATGAAACGGATAGCACCAGATTCCATGGTTAGTCATTGGATAAGATTCCTGATCTGACCCAGAAACAGCACCTTCATCATCTGGTCGCCGTTTTTGTCCGTCTAAAGTGTCCGCCCACTCTTAAGAGATGTGTTGGACGTTACGGCGCACTTTGCCCCCAAAGCCTTCTGGCACGTGTATGACAATACTGATGCCTAAATCCTAAATCATTTGGGAAGACGTTTTTGGGGCCGATCACAAAGGGAATAAAAAACTTATTTCCGAATTTTAGTGGGCCATTTTGTTCATATTCATGTTGTACAATATGCATTATAGGGATCGAGCGATATAGATTTTCAGGGCAGATACCGATTCTTAGTATTGAGATGAGGCCGGTAACTGATATTTGGAGGCAATGTTCATTTGCTGTAAAAGCTTAAAAATTGGCATGAGAATTTTCAATAATGCAAAAAGAAACAACGAATATTTGTTATAAATTCAAATAAAACTGAATAGCTTTCTTAAACCTTTAGCATTAAATACATTTAAATTGCCACACAAAATGACTAATGTTTCACTTGAAACAAAAACTTAACAGTGGAGAAAACAAACTAAGGCTTAGCAGCAACTCATGTAAAGGTACATAAATAGCTCCCTGATTTTTTTTTTAAATAAATAAATAAATGATAATGTCAATAAAACCTACATGACTTAAATTAACCTAAAACAAAAAATACATGAAGCAAAGATAATTTCAATGGAGCTTGCGAATTGAAAAGTGTGGGCACTCCTGTTTTAGAACAAGATTGATGAACTTATGTCATAAGAGCTAATTAATCAGTCTTCTCAAGGCTTGCACGATTTTGGGGGAAAAAAAACAATAGCGATTTTTCACACCAGTATCGCAATTTCGATGCGATTTTTGATTTGAAAAGTCCATTTTCTGTGCTAGTTTTTTTTTTAATGTGAGTTATTAATCATAGTGTGCAGTGTTTCCCATAGAATTTTGTGAGACCCCGGTTGGTGGAGGGACTAGGGCAGATGGCCCCTAGGGTGATTGTTTGATGCCTCGACAGTTGTATTACTTAGCGCCTCCAAGTAGTAGAAAAAAATATTTAATTGAAAAGAACAATATTGATTTAAAAAGAATAAGAAATAGATAGATAGATGGATAGATACTTTTTTCATCCCCATAGGGAAATTCACACTTCCAGCAGTATCCTTGTGTTGAAAAATAAAATAATTAACATAAAGATATAGAATACAAAAATACCCAATATAACGTTTTGCTATGGAGTATTTAAATAGTGCTACAGAAAATACACACTGTAATAAAAATAGGGTACTATGCAAATGTGGGGGTGGGGTATAATGTTGGCTTTTACGCCCCCGGCTGGAGTCAAAGAGTCTCATGGCATGAGGAAGAAATGATCTCCTCAGTCTGTCCGTGGAACAAGTCTGTCGCTGAAGCTGCTTTTCTGTTTGGAGATGGTGCTGTGTAGTGGATATGATGAATTGTCCTTGATTGACTGCAGCTTGTTCAGTGCCCGTCTCTCAGCTACAGTTGTCAGGCTGCCAGCTCTGTGCCCAAAACAGAGCCCGCCTTCCTTACCAGTTTATTGAGACTATGATATAAACGTGCATATTCTTTTACAAATACTCGTTGCTTGAGAAATTTGCATTTTTTTACATAACAGGGGTCAATTTTTAGCCATCTTGCTGTTACGGGTAACCCAAAAAATTGAAAAAGCCTAGGCAAAAAAATAGTATAGTTTGTATTCTTCCTTGCACTTGTTTTTGGTTGCACTACACAATACAGCAATATCTAATCGTCCAATAACACACATTGTCCCTTTAATGTAAGTAAAGCCCCTGCAAATTATCATATCACTTATACTGTTTCACATTAATTCATTTGTCGTTTCACATTAATTCTTATTGTTTTTTGCTAGATCTTATTTTGTGTAGCGAATTAAAAAATATTTGAAAACAGTGGAATGTTTTTAAACAGCTTTTCTTAGGGAAGACCTGAATGGGCTCAGTCAGTTTCACCTGGAACCTGTCTCATGAACAGTGCTAGGAATCAAATGGTCTGAACTATTTTGAGGCAGTGGAGTATTTCTGAAGCTGCCATGTTCACATTTTTGCTTCGTTTTACTTTTTTATTTTTTAATCTTGCGTTTTTCATCATATTTAAGCCCATAATGTCCTTTATTATGGAAATTGTTTTTTTAAAAAATGCTATAATTGTTGGGGGTGCTTGAGCACACCAAAAACAGGCTGGTTAGGCCCATGGGTGAAAGTTCACTGTAGATTTAAAGATAACGTCATGTGGATTGCACCAATCAACTATACTCTCCCCACCACTCAATGGAACGTAAGAGCACAGCGGCAAAACAAAACTATGTTCATCACCCAATTAAGCAATTAACCAAAAAAAGCACAGTGATCGCTGGAGCCAGGGCGTCGGATACAAAAACATGTTAATTAACCACTAAACCAATTAACCCAATTAGAGTGAGAGAAGATAAAAGCCACAAGCGAGGACCCCAGAGCGTTTGCCCTAATGTATAGTGCTATTCTAGTTGACCAAACACTGTTTTCATTGAAATTACAAACTATAAATTCTTGAAAAAATGCAGATCGTAGCAAGGGAGGGAGTGTTAATAATCGGCTGGTCAAATGATTAAAAAACACTGATACCGATGTCTGTCGAAAAATCATCCCGCCCAGTAATAGATCAACCTCCTATGCATTGGATTTCCTCGTGGCTTTCATATTTTTTGTTGAGAAACAAACTTTGGCAATGACGTTATGTCCTTGGATTTTATGACATATTAAAGACCCTTCTTCGTGTATAGGCTTTGGGATGTATATGTCTTTATTACTGCACATAATCAAAAGTAATCATATCAAATATTTTAAGTAGCAGCAGAGGAAAATAAGTTATGACCACAACTGACCAACTTAAATTCTCATTTAGATATTTGTAAACAATAGATTTACCCAATCTACAAGTGGTTTGATAGTTACTGTACTGTGTTTTGAATACAATCTTTAGAAAAGTATAAATATATATATATTTAAAGAGAGAGACAGAGAGAAGGCTTGTTGCACTAGTGCTGTATTCAGTCATATATCTTTCATGGCTAGAGTGTGGAAGTATCCTGCATCTGATAAAAAAAAACTTGCATTGAAAGGTTATCAAGTAGTGCTTTTCCTTGATTGACATGAATTGTCAAAACAGGAAATAGCAGTCTTGGATGATAGCTGTTGAGATTGCAATACAAGACAGCAGCAGACGTGTTATTTCATCAAGATATCTTTTCTCAGGTACATGCGAGTAGGCACACTCGCACAATAGGTGCTATATGTAGGAACTCAGCCCACCACACCTTTGGAGTTGGATTAACAGTTTTGCCTGCTCACACTTTCAGTGCGTCTGAAATTAGGTTTGTTAGCTCTGCTATCTTGTAAACTTTCCCACCTGAGGGCTCGACCTGATTAATTATAAAATGTTTACCATTGTTGTATCAGGTTACTTTGACGTTGATGAAAATAACAATCACCTTGCATTGCACCCTTTACAATATACAGTACTGTAGAGTTCCCCATACCATAAATTAATGGATGCATTTCCTTCAGCAGTGAGAAAAAGAGCGGAGCGTCCTGTGTCTGCATAGCATTGATATGGGGCACGAGCTCTGGCATTATTGTTATTATCAGGGGTTTGTTTGGCCGCATGGCGGAGCAAAAACCCTCCTCAGAGAAGTCATTGAATCCCTTTCGTCGCATTCCTCAGCCGAGGGATAGGGAAAAGGAGAACAAGGGCTTGGTTTTTCCATGTTTCCAGGCTGGGGAGACGAGGCTGTCATTTTGGGCCTTGTCCCCAAGCAACCTAGGCCGGCAATAATTTCCAGGACGTGTAAATTTAGAATCTAATTTGGTTGTTACCGATTCTGCCAGCAGGTTGTGCTCACGTTTTTTCCCACTCGGATTAACTCGATATAGCCTTATATTGTGTTTATCACGAAGGAAGCAATACTCTTAACATATTTTAATTTTAGCTTTAAAATATCGATTTTTCAGTTCATTGATATGGACAATAATGATCAGTCGAGAAGAAAACTAGTAGAGATGCACAAATAGATGATGCACGATAATCAAGTAATGTAAATGATCAAGAATTATTTTCAACCGTGTCGGAAATGAAATATCAATCGCCTACCTTTGGTTCAGACAAAGCAGCACATGGGGGAAGAAAAATGGTAGGGAGAAGGGGTCGGATAGGCGGAATGGTTAAAAAATAAACCCCCAGACAAGTCTCTCAATCCCTTTCGTCACGTCCCTCTACCCACCTCAACTGCTCACCCAATCAAATTGTTCTGTGGGTTTTTATCATAAAGTGTCTCAAATACATTATTCAATGAGCGTCCACATAAAGAATTCTTTAGCGATGTACAGCCAAAACGTGGTCTGTTGGTGTGACACCTTGACTGTTAACTGTTAATTAAACTGTGCACTTTAGATACCGCACCGAACAAAAATCATATTTACGCCGTTGTTTTGGCTATGCACGCATCAATCCTGACTTTTTCCTTGTCAGAATAGAAATGCTACAAAGGAAATTTTCACCTGTAACATTTTATCACCGAGCTTATATACACATGTAAAGAGCCACATCTGGCTTGTGAGCCATGGGTTCCTGATCCCTGTTCTCCGAGAAACAATGGGATTATCTTAGAAATATAGAAAATTGTGATAAACATTATGGTCAACTCAAATATCCCGTATCAAAATATCTGAATATTATGAAAAAAATACAGTAGTATGCTGTAAGTCATAATCAGCAATGTTAAAATCATAAAGAGCTTGCAATATTAAACTGCAGTCAAAAGACAGAAAATATTCTGCAAGGTGGCATTTTCACAATGCCGCTCTAATGTCAATCTGTGGTTGGTGCCCAATAAAATATAACGGTTACAAAAATCTAACTTCTAGGTGACACTTGGAACAAACTCAAAAAAATGTAGTCTTTTTATTTATCGTAAAAGATGAATGATGTTGAGGAGAAAATGGACACACTTAATGCATTGACAGCATTTCAATGAGATTTATGACTCATTTAAAAGGATAACAGTTCAGGTCAATATGTTTTTATTGTGATTGTCATATGTAGATAGATAGATAGATAGATACTTTATTCATCCCCGAAGGGAAATACACAATGTGTAAGTAAATGCTATGTTTTTACAGGAAAAGAAGCTGTGTGCGCACCCATTCTTGGAGATTTATAATGAGGACATGATCCATTTCATGGCTCCGTTGGCTCGACAAGGAGACTTCTACGTCACCGAAGTACGTCTAACAGGAAGGAGGCTTCCAGAACAAGATGAATTTGACTCCGATTCGGAAATTTCAGGTAATTTCAGTCCCATGCTTGACTTTGTAAACCTGAAGGTGTTTTTATCCTGGCATTGAAATTGTTGACACCCTAACCCTTATTTCTAGTTATTTGTAGTGTGATTAATTAAATTACTCTATTTTCCAGACTTAAAAACCTAAGATTTGCCATAAAATTCAAAAGTGTGCCTTATAATCCAGTGTCACCTCATAGACCACAAATACTGTAAATAACATTCGTAATGCATAATTACAATGACATACTTCTACATACAGTAACCGTTTATGACTGAATGAATTTACGTCATTTGTGAAACCAGATTTTCTAATATTTGTCTTTTTTATTTTCTGATGTTTTTTTACCGTAGTTTTTATTTCATGTGACTTAAATTCTGGTTCGCCTTTTATGTGAATAAATATTTCACAGAGGAATATTTTTGGATGCGTGCCCTTGTTATCAGGTGTGCCTTATTGTTCGGTATGATACGATAATAGGGTTATAATTTGACATTTTGAAAAGGATTTTATTTTTCTTTTGATAAATTTGAGAGTACAAAATAGTTGCTGTTTTTGGCGAGAGCTAAAATGTTTAATACCAGTACTTGGTGCATTCCTTTTGCTACAGTGTTGTGTCATCTATGTAATTTTTTGGTAGGTCCCCAGACAATATGTGACATTTTGAGTTTTTCCTTGCCCTCATGTAGGAAGGTTTTAGATCAGGGGATGGTGTAATGATAGCCAGTAGTCTGTAATAGTCTGTGGTCTGTTCAGCCCTTTGAGACTCCTTGTGATTAAGTGCTATACAAATAAGGATGATTATCTATATAATCATAATTATTATTATAATTAATATAACTGCCATTGTTATTATTGTCATTATTGTTGTCTGAATTATATTTGGTGATTACTGGCATATAGTCAATAAATGGATACAACTAAATTAATCTAGTATTTTTTTTAAATGATGGAAGTAATGACGGTTTAATAATGATGATGAAGAAACTGTGTCGCCCTGAGCCAATATAAATATGTATATTAATAAGTATTTTTTACATGTAAATACACAGGGGATGAAGATGTGGGACGCAATTGTTAAGGAAGTCTGGGGGTAGGAGACTAGGTTGGAGACTTCTTGTGATTAAGGGCTATACAAATAAACATGACTTGACTTGTTTTCAACTGGAATCTCACAGAATGTCTAATAAAACCGATATGTATTTATTTATTGGCCATTTAACATTTTTTTAATATTGAGGCTATACTGATATTCAATTCAATGCAACCCATTGCAAATAACCTTGACTTTTTCAAGTGGTCAGTAGTATATAACATAAAGCTAAAATGACATTAAGTTGTGGTATATGACCTCTGAGATTTTGGACATTTTTTCAATTACTTTTTTGTTTATTCGGAGCACGCAGCAGGGTTTTTCGTTTACACCACCTTAGGTGTAAATGAAAATACTTGACACGACAACCTCAGTGGGGGTGTCCTTCCTCTCACCCAAGACCCATCAGCAGTTGAACACCATATGGAAAATTTGCTTTCATTGTAAAAATTGCCAGCATGCTTTTCCGCTATTCCATTTGGCAGTAATTTATCCTCTTGAGACTTTTTATGCTTCTGAGGGAATGTTTACCAAGCTGCTGCCGCACGAAGCGCGTCCATCCCATTACGCATTGTGTAAAAAGTGTGATGGGAACAACAGACACTATTTCTTTATTTCTATTAAAAGTAGACATGGATTTGAACTTGATGAATGAAACTTTTTTGATTCCTCTACTTTTCTTCTTCGACATGGCTACCATCTCCAAGGTTATCACATGAAAATGGGTTTAATATACAACCCCTAGCAAAAAGTATGGATTCATCAGTCTTGGACAAAGTACTCACTTTGACATTTTATTCTGTTAACTAACTCAGATGAAATGAATGAAGAAAATGAAGCATGGACTTGATGAGTGACCAACAGTATTCCTCATCAATCTGGTGCCAACTCTTTTTGGTTGCAGTTGCCAGATCGTCTTTGCAGGTCGGAGCCTCACTGTGCACAATTTTTTTTCAATTTCCACCACAGGATTTCAATTGGGTTGAGATCTGGGCTATTTGCAGGATATGACATTGTCAGGATGCGTCTTTCTCCAAGTAATGCTTTCAATTTTTGCTCTGTGGCATCATGCATTGTCATCTTGTAAAATGAGTAAAAAGAGTTTGTCATCCTCAAACTTTTTTTCAGTTGAAGGAATAAGCTGTCCAAAATGTCAATGTAAACTTGTGCAATTATTGCAGGTTTGAACCACATCCATCTCCCCAGTGCCTTTGCCTTACATGCAGCCCCATTTCATTAAGAACTGTGGGAATTTTGATGTTTTGTATATCTCACCTGAACAGCACCAGAGAAAATGTTCCTGCATCATCAACTTGTCCAATGCAGATTTGTGACACATCACTGAAGATAACCTTCATCCAGTCATCCACAGTCCATGATTGGCTCCCTTAGCCCATTGCCCTCTTGTTATTTTGTGTTTAAGCATCAACGATGGTTTCCTTTTATCTTTCCTAAATGAAAATCCCATTCCCTTTAGGCGATTTTGCACAATTCTGTCACATACGTTGACTCCAACTTCCTCCCATTTCCTTTTCATTTTTCTAGTTGTGCATATTATGTTTTCAAGACATATGGCCTTTAGTCATTTGTCTTGACGCTTACTTGTCTTCCTTAGCCTACCAGTACGCTTGACTTTAACAACGTTCCCATGCTGTTTGTATTCAGCCCAGTCTTACAGCTGCTGTCAACAGCCCACACCTTGGGCAACCATATGAGTAGAGTCCCCTTCTTTAAGAAGTTTAACAGTCCTGTCTATGGTCTCAAGAGACATCTCTCTTGTTGGAGCCATGATTCTTGCCAATCCACTTAGTCCATGAGCCCTCCAAGGTGTGATAACTGCACTGTTTTTAAATGTTGACTAACAAGGACACTGATCTATGTTAGGTGCAAAATTGAGGAAAGGAAATTGACTTGGTGTATCCTTAGTTTCTACTCCAAATGCACTGATTCCATTTTTTTCTCAGAAATTGAGTGATTCCGTATTTATTTCCCTGCACTTGCTTTACAAAAGTAACATTTACTGACCATTGCAATGTTTTTCTTAATTTCTTTTAGTGTTTCTGCAGAATAAAATGTCTTACTGAGGGCTTGCCCAAGACTGGTGATTCCATCCTTTTTCTAGGGGTTGTGATATTGATAGGGTTAAGGTTAGGGTTAAAAAGAAAGCTGCAAAGTAATCCATCCATCCATTATCTGCACCGCTTATCCTCAGTAGGGTCGCGGGGGTGCTGGAGCCCACCTCAGCTATCTTCGGGCAGTGGGCAGGGGACACCCTGAACTGGTTGCCTCGCTCATTCGCACCCAGGGACAATTTGGACCGGCCGATTGACCTAACATGCATGTTTTTGGAATGTGGGAGGAAACCGGAGTGCCCGGAGCAAACCCACGCAAGCACGGGAAGAACATGCAAACTCCACACAGGAGGTTCGATCTCATAACCTCAAAACTGTGCCGCACATACGCTAACCACTGCGCAGACGTGCTGCCCCTGCAAAGTAATATTTGTTAGAAATATAAAACGGGATTGTACCATGCTGCGGTGATAAGCATAATTGTGGTAAATTGCAAAGTGTTGAAAACAAGAATAAGTACCCTGCAGTGTTTTTTATATTTTATGATTGGTGTTGTCCATGAAAAATGTCCATGTTCTGCAATTGGAGATTGCATGGGGGGTCTAAAATAAAACAGAAAATGGATAGATGCAAGGCCTGCTTTAAAATTGTATAATTTATTTAAAACTGTAAAACGACGGTCTGGAAGGTATGGTTGCTAACCAGGTGTGGCTCTTTTCATGAGTACTTTTGGCTTGCAGTTAAAATTCATTATTTCAACGCCTTGAGGAGTGGAGTGCAATACCTTGTTTCTACCCCTAGTGTCAGGAACGCTTTACCATTTAAAGTCAAGTCATGTTTATTTGTATAGCCCTTCATCACTAGGAGTCTCAAAGGGCTGCACGGACCACAGAGTATTGCAAACTACAGACTATTATTTCACCATCCCCGGATCTAAAACCTACATGAGGGCAAGGATAAACTCAAAAACCTCGACATGAGGAAAATGAAGAAACCTTGAGAAGGGACGGCACTTGAGGTAATCCCCCTTTCAGGGTAACCAGGCTGCAATGGGTGTTGCAATATACAGACATTGTCAACATGAGATATAGGTCATTCATATGCTATAGAATAGAAGTGTGTTTTAAGCTTAGATTTAAAAAGTCCCACTGAGGTTGCAGATCGAATATCAGGGGGCAGAGCGTTCCACAGCACGGGGGCCCGAATGGAGAATGCTCTCCAACCTGGGGATCTCTTTTTGGCGCTGAAGCATTTTGTACCAGTTTTTTAACTTGAAGCCCGGTAAGAAGAAATGTCAATAGGATTTTTTTGTGTTTTGTTTTCAGCTTATGAGATGCATCAGAACATGCATTTGAGTGTGACAGCCACATTTGATCATTTTCTGGATATTTTTTCTCGTGTAGTTTGCACGAGTTGTGAAGAAATGAAGGATCTGGACTTTTAAGATAAGTGTTTATAGATTTTAAAGATGTTGAAGATTCACATCTTTTAAACAGAATGGAACCCTAAGGTAAACACATTTGTACGCTACCCGTTTGCTATATTTTGTGACATTTTGACAAAAGAACTCTGTTCGCACCTTGTTTGGAAACTATTACTCATCTAAATATTTTGCATTCATGGCTCTTTGAGTCACAAAGGTTCCGAACTCCTGCTCTTAAACAATGGTGCACATATTTCTAGATTGTTTTAATGTATTCATTATTTTATAAACCTGCTATATCCCATTTCCCCATTACATATCGTAAGGCAACTGTTGTTTAGGTTTTCGACATCTGGGGTGGCCGTGGCCAAGTATCTCACTCACTATAACCAACCAACTTTGGCCTTAAGAACAATAAGATCTCATCATTCTGAATTAAAAAAATAATCAAAATAAAAAATAAAATAAAATTGCAATAAGATAACTTTTTGGGCAAAAAGGTGATCATTTCAACTAGTTCACTGCTATTGTTAGCTATAAGCTAAGAGTTTGAGTTAGATTTGGCCTTATAGTTAACCAGTAACAGATTCGGAAATTGCTCCTTCACTTAAATCTAATAGTGAAAGGCTTTGACGTTGATGTACAAATCATCTTTTATTTCCCCCTGGTGTTTTCAAAGCAATTATTTTGAATCAGGTCATTTATTTTTTTATGATTGTGTATCAGCAAAAGTGTTACTGTATAAAAACTAGGGTTCCACTGATCACATTTTTCCAGCCAATCACCATAGCACCATCAATTTTTACTTTTTTAATCGCAACTGTCCAGTGACTATTTTCCATTGACGAGGTTATAGGCTCTTTCCGTTGTGTTGAGTACAGGAGTGGCTTCATCATGGGGATAACACTATTTGAGCCCATTTCCTGGACACGTCTTCTTCAGACCACTGTCTTTGAAGTACCCCCAAATTCTCTGCTCTTCACAATGCTCTTGAAGCTGCAGACATCTCTCTTGCTATTGCAGCGTTTCCTGCAACATTCCTCCCTTCAAACATACTTTTTGTGAATGTGCTTTTAAACCGCACTCTGGTGAACATCTGGCTCATTGATAAATTCCTTTTGTGTCTTGGCCACCTAATGGAAGGTGTCAACGATGATCCTCTGGACAGCAGTCAGATCAGCAGTCTTCCTCATACTTGTGATTAATTTACTAAACCAAGCTGAGTGTTTTTCAAGGTTCAGGAAACATTTACAGGTGTTGGGAATGAGTTACAAGATTGAAGTGATTAGTCGAATAGCCCACTGTAATGTTTTGGTTTTGTCTACAAGAAAAAAAAGATTAATGTTCCAGTTCACAATATTACATTGAAATTTTTTAGAACAATGTAAACTTTGACTTTTATTCACAAGTCAGAATGCAGCTCACATGGCCGTGTCTCTGAAACCAAACATGGCTGCTCACTAAACAGAAATATCCACAGGAAATGGGTGAGGGATGACATCGAAGAAACAAAATAAAAGGCAGACTGAGATGTGCTGCACAATTTTGGAATTTAATCTGCACAACACTAATCCACATCCAAACAACTGAAAATGCAGGTGCATGGATATCGATGCATGAATTTATACAAGTTGCGATAGTGTCCATGTATTGAAGCACTCAATGTGGCTCCTGAGTTCTGAAAGTGTCCTGTCCTCACATAAACAAAGCCCTTAGCTTGTCATGAGTGGATGTGACGTCCAGGCTTGCGATTCGGGATCATCATTTGACAGGCGGCCATGCTCCTGTCACATTGTTATCCATTTAGTCGAGTCGCCCGCTCGAACTTTGGCCGGTCCACTGAACCATCTGGTGTGTTTCCAGAATGCACACCGATTCTGTCTCGGGGACTAATCAGACCTCGAGTTTCTTGCATTGTGCTGTGCGGGATCTGTTTGACAGACAATCGCTAAGCCCAAGTCCTGTCACTTTGTGTTCATGTCTGTCTGACAAAATTGGGTAGGATCACAGGCTGTATGAAAGCTGATAAGGATATAGACATATGCGTTTGTACAGGATCAAAGTACTGTGTTTGTTCTATAACCCCACATCTGAATACGAGAATATGTTTTAAGGAAACTTATTTTGTAAATGGATAACACGTTCCTTACTTTAAGTCGCACCTGCTGTTGTTGAAAAAGTAGATATTTGCAAAGAAAGACAGTAGACAGAAAGTTTTCAAAGTGTTTTAATAACAAACACATGGGGACAAGGCACTGAGATGCAGCCCCACTAATGCCACAGCTAAAACAAAAATGGTTGTGCACCATTAGAGCCTCCCCCGTGTTATGACGTAAAACCATTTTTCTGGGTGGCATTTCCCTTTTAATCAGGGTCATTGGCACATGTGAAAACTCAGAGTCAGAGTAAGTCCAGATGAAACCTTTAATACTGATATGGGCATACAAAATTGCTGAATCTGATTTATTTTGCATTTTTCACATCTAGGCTAACCTACATGACCCACCTGTGAAAAATATAGTGCTTATATCTAAACTCATTCCCCCTACGCTTTGCTGGACAGACACACCGACAAGAGAAAACTAAACTCATGGGAGATAAAAGCAGCAGAAACACAAGTAGCACAGCGCCAACAAGGCTGGTCTGAAAAAAATAAAATAAACACACAAGGGTAAAACTCAAAGAGACGTAGAAATACAAGGACCGCAAAAACGCTCGGTAGCAGAACACTAACAGGAGAAAAGCATAGTCCTGCTGGTTAAACTCACTGAGAGTTGTTCTTATTTTCCTCCTGTGCACTGAGTTCAAGGAAGTCTTCATCCTCAGATTAGAATAGTGTCAGGACTACCAGCGTCTCACCATCGATTCATCAATGTTTACGTGGCGCAGCTCCTTTTCCTTCTTTATCAGCTAACTCGGAGGCTTTCAACTTGAAAGCTGCATCGTATGCTTTTCTCTTTGCATCTTCTATTATGAGGGTCAGTTTGTGCTAATTTTAGCCATGTAAAAACCGCATTACAGAAAATTATACTTCTTGTATGATGTTTTAGTGGACTCTAGAAAAAAAGGCTTACATTAGCCACATGTTGCATAAGCCGTTGGCTTGAAATTGTGACAAAAGTTGGAAATTTCATTAAATATTGAGTTTCTAATTCATTTATTAGAAAGAAACATTGTCTTGATTTCAGGATCACATTTATTTCAGTGTCTTTTTCCATGACTCTAACATTCAAATTTTTGGGGATAAAGTATAGCTTTATCCAGATTTGTGTTCTTTAGTTGAAGAAAATGCATCAATTTCTAGCACACAAATATAAAGCTTTACTCGGGTTTTTCCTTCTTGCACAATTTTCATTATGTGGTTTGCTTTTAAGCGAAAAATAATCTAGCGGTGTACCATTAGTATGAGTCTTTCTTTCTTAGCGCAGTGTGCATGTTTTTTTTTTACTATTTGCCCACATGCAGGTGCCTACGTCGTGTAAATTAAGCATTTAAATGAATGTTGGCTTTTTAAATTGTTTATTTACATACCTATTGAAAGATTTCCCAGTTTCGTTTTATTATTATAACTACCAGGCAGGTATTTAACATTCTTTGAGTTGATGTGAAAATAGGCTGCTATTCACCCTTTAAGTGAATGTTTCTGTGCTTGTGACCCAAGTTTCTCCAATTTTGCCCCAGTCTTGAATCCTGTGTCAATATAGAAGAAGCATTTTCAAAGCTAGCTCTGTATTTTTAATATTGTCTTCTTGTGTGGCAGCATCCATTGTGCCAGTTCACCAGTGAAACGTTACTGGTGCATATAAGGACATTGCTGAAATAAAACTTAGTTTTTCATATTTTTTGTTTTTTTTTGCCCAACAGGATGCAAAGATTTTCTTAGATGGCCCATTCATCTGCCCCAATTTCAACATTTCAGGCAATTGGTGATCAGCCAATTTAAGCTGTTGATTTCTCCTGCTGGAACTAATTTAAGTGCTGTTATATAAAAGGACTCGCATATTATGCTATAAAAAAACAAATATTTGATAGCTTTGTAAATATTATTCATGGTTGTATGACCAAACAAAACAGCAAAACATTATCACCATCGATAACCATCTGTCACAGTTGCCCATTGCCCTCACTTGGCCCCGCCCGTTTGAAACCGGCTGCGGCTTGTTGCCTGATTGGCTTTCTTCCTATTTAAGCTCAGTGCTCTCACTCACCCCTGGTCATTCCGCCAGTGAACCTCTCCATACGCAAGGCTCGCACTTTAACTCTGGCTCCCGGCTGTCCCGTTTTTCATCCATATACCACTCGTCTGTTCCTGATTCCCCGTTTGTCTCCGGCTATCGACCCATTTTGTCCTTTTGACCACGCTCTGATCTCCTGCTCCGGCTACGACCCGTTTTTGACCACCGATCACGCCCTGATCTCCCGCTCCGGCTAACGACCCGATTTTGACTGTTTAACCACGCTACAGTCTCCCGCTCCGGAAGATCCACTTCCCCATTCTGCTCACGCTCCGATCCCGTGAGCAGCCTTGCTTCCCTTGTCCAGCGGGCACCGGATCGCTGGCGTTTGTTTTCCTCTATTTCTCAATAAACTTGTGAGTAAATGTTGCACATCTGGGTCCTTCTCCTTTTCTGTTTTTGACACCATCACTGCCTAAAACAGACGTCTTCAAACACCTGAGGTCAAAAATTACATTTGGTGGCAATCTGAAGTCTGAAGCTACCTCACGCATAAATGCAGCCTGGCTAAAATGGAAAAACACTACTGCAGTGATGTGTTACAAGAAAATCAGTGACTACTCAATCAAAATTCCACATTCCTACATCCGACGTATAGCATTGTATGGGTCGGAATGCTGTCCAGCAACGAAAGAAGAAAAAAAAAAAACGCCTAAATGTGACTGAAATAAAAATTCTCAGTTGAATATCAGGAATCACTCAACCATGTTACAAATCACAGCATGGAGTAGCGCCAATTACTGACAAATTGCATCAATCTTAATATGGTATGGACACGTCTTAGGAGCCAATGAAAACATTTTTGCTAAACAATCATACAATCTCCATGTAAAAGGAAAGAGACCGAGAGGACGACCAAAGCAACAATGGCAAGATACACTTCGCAAAGACCTTAAAGCAGTGAATCTACATCCCGACCAAGCTCAAGATCAAAGGAAATGGGGACGAAGAATGTCAACATCGGAACATGCGACTCTGTAGGGCAAACGCTCAAGAAAAAAAAAAAAAAGTTGTTTGACCTAACGAGATTGGAAATGTAATGATGAGCTTTGCTGTTAACTAATTCAGTGCCATTACGTGTAAATACGTTTTCAGAAGCATTGTTCCTTATTGTCACAAAATCTAAACATTTTTTTTTGTCGTTTTTTTTTAACTATTTGAAAGGATTTGGCACAGCTCATCAGTAAGTAACAAGCCTCTGGGAATGATTTCAGTAGGAAAAACCCCGTTGGCTGGCAGGATTGTCTTTGATCAGATCTTTGTCCACACATCGAGGAAGCACCCACCTCCTAGTTTTGCTTACAGTATCCAGCAATTTATAGTGTATAGGCAGCCCTCGATTAGGCATGCTGAAGCAGTGTTGTGAGAAAAGCGAATATATGGAGGACAGACAGATGCTTTAACAGTTCATGCATCGTCCATGCATTAGTTCAGTGTTATTGCAATAACATGTTGTTTTGCAATCCATGTCCCCCTACATTGCTAAGATATTGGAGGTATCACAAATGCAAAATTCCCGACTAATGGAAAGTTCTGCTTGAAATACCTCCTTTCACCAAAAAAAAAAAAATCTCAGTTTTCCTGGAAGGTTTTTTTTTCAGAAACTGTTGTCCTATGTCTATATGCATACTGAACTAAATTTTCTGTAGGCCTTCAAAAATAAGTAAAAATCGCAAAAATTTGGCTGGCATCCGCACTTCCCATGAGTTAAAAGAAAATTGTGACTGACTTAAATCGAGATTTGCAGGTTTAAATCGAGATTTGCAGGTTTAACTTTTTAAGATATCATTTTTATTTCAAATAACTTGACCTAACTAGTGTCGGATCAGGGAGATTTAAAGCCCCATCATCAAACCTCAATTACCAGATTTTAGTGACCAGCAGCGTCAAACCGCTATTCGGCTCTCTTCATTTCAATCTCGAAGCATTGCAGATGTTTTGAGACTTTCTTTCTCAAAGCTGTTTAATGATCCGTTCTCTTTGCATGCTGATATTAGCTCGCCTCTCCTTTCTTGTTTCGTTGGGAAAGGTTGCTTCATGCCGCGTGCTTATCCTTCTCATTGGGTCGGCTGCTAATGACAGGCTTGTTGCCTATTTGGACATATTGATTTGGAAAAAGGGTTATGTGAAACTCTCCCTGCTATACAAAAGGCTGAAAAGGGCAGCAACCTGGTGGACAAAAAAAAAAAAATAATTGATTTGTTTTGCAAAGGGTAAACTTAAAAAAAACTAAGGTAGGATATAGACTTTAAACATTTGCTTGGTCAATGAAAAAGGTTAAAAAACAATGTGATAATTTTGACCTAACACATTAAGCCAAGAGGCAATGTTATTGTGGTAAGATAAATGTAATCTTGAGTTCATATTTACCCTTATGTAAAATAGAAGAACAAAGAGTTCACTGTTCTCGGATCCCTTAATTGCCAAAGTAGTCGGAGCACCAATTCTTGTGGTGTGTCTAGGGCAAGTACAGCCTGGAGGTGCCCATCCCTCTGCAGGCGGATTTTTGGAGTCAGGGTTTGCTTCCTCTCATGAAACAAATGGTACTGTTGTGCATGGTTACCAGAAGCAGATGGAGTATTCTGATCTGACTCGAATACAGCACCTTCATCATCTGATTGCTGTTATTTATGGTGTAAAGTGTTCTCCCGCTCTTCAGAGATAGGCCAACATCAGCATTGACAGCCAGTGGCATGTCACAAAACCTATACCTAAGAAAAACTACTTACTTCATTTTAATTTTTTATGTATTTTTCCTAAATGAAAGTTATTTTTGTACCCCTAGAAGGCACTAAATATTACACATTGTACTTTTAAGTAACTGCGGGAGGTAGACAAGTTTTAAGTGTTATATTTGTTGATATGGGACACAGGCTAAGGCATTAATTCCTATTTTATAAATGTTATCAAATCATCTAATGTCACGCAGATAAATAAAATGTGCTGAAAGAATGAGCTTTTCTCTGTAGAGCAGGTTTGACGGTTTTGCTGAAATGTGTCTTAAAATATAAGGTATCTCTACCTCTCAAAAGAAAATTGCTATTATGGCTTTTTGGTTCAAAAAGATTCCTGATCCCTTGGTTCAACTGTATCTCCACTCCACCTGTACGTCAATAACGTTGCGAAAGATGAAATACAAAATAATAAACACAAAGTCTTTCAACAAACTACTATACAAACTCATATTAAACCGTTTGAGTATTCATGCTGTTATGAATTAAACTATAAATTGATAGGGAAAAAAAACTATTATGAAATAAAAAATCCTTCAATGCACAGGTGAAGAGGTGGAGAGATGTTTATCCAATCGGAATGCACTATGCAAATCATTCTTTCTGTCACTGCAGTCTAAAATACTGTAGTAATGAGATATGCTCTAGTGCTTTTTCGTGTGTACTATGGTGGAAAAATGTCGAAGCCCTCACTGCTACGATCCGGGGTTCAATTCCTGTTGCAAAAACATTTTGCGATTTTAATCAGCAATACTGAGTGCAATGATTAATCAGTTGATATTGAATGGAGAGCCTAACGGTTTTCGCAGTTGCTCTTACTTCAGTCTCAATTTAAAGCACCTTATAGTCTGGCGCGCCTTGAGTATGAAAAATATCCGACTTAAGACTTATAATTTGATGCGCCTTACAATTAAAAAATACCATATATATATATATATATATATATATATATGCACAGACGCTGCCCTACTTATGAACGAGATACGTTTCGGAAGATCTTTCGTATGGAATGTATGTTTAAGGTGTATACAAGTATGTTTAAGGCTTGTATAAGTAACCTGTATCGTTTTGTACTAAAACATAAACATTTCATAAAATAATATGCTCTATAAAGAAATATAAAGTTGAGTTTACTTTTGGAAGATGAGCTTCTAAACTTAGGCGACTTCCTCCTCCGTGGTAAAAAGTGGCCGAAAAAAAGCCATCCAACCATTTTCTCAACCGCATCAAGCTTCCTTAGTCCACTTTCATTTCAAAAGAAATGGCTCGCCCCTTTTTTACACTTTGCACCAAACATATTGAATGAATGCACAAGATATTAAACAATAATAACGTCAAAACGCTGGAGCTATAGTATGGTATGTTTACACATGAACTAGGAAGAGGAAGCCGGATTTCTTCTTCGGGGTGGATGCTGGGTGACCTCTCACAGCGCCACACGCCTGTAGGAAAGAAGCACTACAGTACTGTCCTGTACTCGGAAGAAGGTGCACAATACAAAATCTAACTTACAACAATGTCCAAGTATTTTTCGACATCCCTAAGAAAATGTTGGTATCTATCGTTTTTCATAACTCGAATGAAAGTAAGTAGGGAAGTGGCTGTATTATGGATGGTTGTTATGAAACAGGAAAATAATAGTCTGGGCTTTAATGTTACCGTACAGTGCTTGCATCCAATTAAATACAGTTGTGATCAAACCAGAAGTGCAAATATCGCTATGCCTTCCATGCACAAGTATATTGGTGCAATCAATGGCTATACTTTAGGGAGGGAAATAATAGATGAGTTGCAAAACAAGTCAAATTGGAGCGGGCAGATTGCACCCGAATCTCCAGGATTTATTTGGGTAGCTCTGCTTTCTTTGCATTTGTTTACGAAAACACTCCGACCATCTGTCCCGTCTCCTCCTTTTCTTTTTGATGGCTTCTCTCCAGGTGCAGACTCCAACAGCGAATACAGCTCGGGGACCGAGTTCCTCCTGACGGAAAGCCGGGAGACGTCACCGGCTCGCTCTGACTCCGTCCAGAACCGCGGGGACTCAAAACCCAGAAGGGGATCGACCCACGAGCGTTCCCCCGGGAACACTCGCTTGGAACAGAATGACCGAGACGAGCGAAAGCAGTTTTGTAAAGACCCCGAACGGGTCAGCCTTGCCGCCGTCCCGCAGTGGTTTGGTGTTGTCAGCGATGAAGAGTGAGTGTTGACCCAGCAGTATTAAAGTTGTATTCGGTTACCACTGTAGTGTCAGTTTTCTACAAAATAAAAAAATCCAATCTAGTGCTTAAAACGGGGACCTATTATTTGTTTATTTTAATTGTAAGCATTTCAGAACCTACTTGATTAAACTAATCTATTTCAAATCAAACATATAAAGAAATATAACATGTAGATGTCTGCATGTATTTTTATTCATAAATGGAAAAAAATACACAGTTCTTCAGGATCACCCCCCTTGAACACATTTTTTAACCCAATGCGGCCCAAATGGTTGCCGGCTCTAGGTCATTTCTAAATGCTCAGAAAACAAACCAACTAGTTTACCCAAGTATTATACACCTTACCATTTGTTGGGCATGGTTTCTAGTTTCACTTGTTTAACTTTTCCATCAATAAATGACTCACAGCGGGGTATCTGTGGGAATCTGGTGGGAACATCAGAGGTCAATGACACCGGACCCAAGAGAGAGGCTTGCCTGGTGAATGATATCTGTTGTAGTTCGGTTCTGATGTGTGTTTTTTGCTGGAGATTTTCCACAAACTCATTCGCGAATGCCTTTATCGATTTTTGCTTCCTGCACTGGCTCTCAGAAAACGAATCTTTCCCAAGTTGTTTTGTCAGACAAGTTCCAAAATGCTCTATTCATTTGTGTATAACTCACATTTTTTGTACCTGAATAAAAACTCAAGGTTTGTGTAAGCGTTATACCGTAAATTCCGGACTATAAAGCGCACCTGATCATAAGCCGCACCCACTACATTTCGGGAGGAGAACCGATTTTGTACATACACAAGCCGCACCTGTATATTTGCCGCATGCGCCCACATTGAAAAAACGCAATACAAACACGAAATTTTGGTTTGAACAATTTTATTGACACTAGTAACATCAACACAGCCGGCAAAATGAACGGGAAACTATACCGGTAATTAACATTTAATGCAGACTTGCAGAGTCCAGGTGCCCGTTGAAAGTAATCCAAGGAAAAAAGTGTATATTTCCAAAGGTAAGGGTGGGAAAAATATATATCCACTATTGTCGGCCGCGTCCACAAACACGTCTCACCTTTACTCCACTTCCCGTCAGCCCACGTTTGCCCCGCCCCTTCCTTCTCATTTGCTCGAACAAAACATATCAGAATAAGTTTCTAAAATAAATACATTACAAAAATATACAGTTGCAAATACACATTATACATGGTTACACATATTTACAAAGAAAGACGGTACACCAAGAGAGTTTTCAAAGCTTTAATAATAATATTATAACTTTCATCCCAAACCGTGCCTGTGAAGGGTAGCAAAACGCTACCAGGAACACGCTCGCAACACAGTATACAGCTCTGTTAAAAAACATACCGTACTTGTAGTAAGCACGGTAAACCGTCCTCATCTTCCTCCTGGTAGCTGACGTCATCAAAGTCGTCTTCCTTCAATATGGGAAAGAGACTTTGTCATATAGAT
Organism: Urocampus carinirostris; assembly: GCF_059441175.1. NCBI lineage: Eukaryota > Metazoa > Chordata > Actinopteri > Syngnathiformes > Syngnathidae > Urocampus > Urocampus carinirostris. Next base: position 18,895,975 of record NC_142354.1, read on the forward strand.
GTCGTCCCACGCTCCCTTATTCATAAACACACTAGCATCACGCTCGCATAGTAGGTCCTATGTCGGACTGCTCGACTGCGTTTAGCTTGAAAGTTGCGTCATGTGCCTATCTTTTTGCAATTAGCATTATGAGGACATGTCTACGCTAATTTAATTTGTGCACAAGCTAAGAAGTTGCAGTTCAAATCTTACCTTTTGTACACAAGCCGTTAGAAAAATTACATAAATTGGCTGCATCACTGAATAAGCCGCAGGGTTGAAAGTTTGGCAAAAAAGTAGCGGCTTATAGTCCGGAATTTACGGTACATGAGATTTGACGTATTAATCAAAGAGAATTGACTAATTGAATCTTATTGAGACTAAGCTAAATTTAGTGTCTTATTTAAATGAACATTGATTTTAGCTTTTTTGACCACACACTTTGAATTATTACTGTTTATGGGTTTCATGTCCTGTTACTGGTTTCAATCAATGATTTTTTTGGGGGGAAACTCATGGTGGGAATTAATTTTTGGTACTTTAAGATGTCAAAGTTTGAATTGTATTGCCTTAGAAAGTAGTGAAACATTGTATGCAGAAAGGTGCTGGGTGGTTAGCGCGCAGCCACACGGTGCCGAGGTTCATGGTTCAACTCCAGTTACTGCAGCCTCCCTGTGTGAAGTTTGCTTGTTCTCCCCGTGCCTGCGTGCGTTTTCCTCCGGGCACTCCCACATTCCAAAAACATGCATGTTAGGTTAATTGAGTGGTCCAAATTGTCCCTAGGTGCGAGTGAATTGTCTGTCTCTGTGTGACCTGCCAGTTCAGGGAGTCCCCTGCCCACTGCCCGGAGATAGCTGGGATGGGCTCCAGCAACCCCCGACCCTACTTAGGATAAGCGGGCAGATAATGGATGGATGGATTAGTTACATAAGGCATTTCGGGAACAAGCATTATTTATTTTTCTTTTCATATATTTATATATTTTATGGAGTTTTTCATTAGAATAGTTTATGCGCCTTTGCTCAGAAGGGTGGAGAAACACGACAGAGTTTACTACGAACAGTTTACTACGAACACTTGTAATCATTGCAGAAACTTACTTTTGATGATTGAATCAATTTAATAGCATACAGGGTATTAAAGGTATCCATTTTTCAGTATCAGTATGCACATCACCGGAGCAGGATTTGTTGATGTATTTAATGGGTTTTCAAGCCCAACAAATTTGAGAACCCCCAGGGCATGTAATTGATTAAATCGCTCTTGTTTGTACAATTATCACTGTCATCTCTTCTGATTATCCTCGCTCATAATTCCACTCGCCGCTTTAATACTCTCTTTAGTCATCCAAATGATATCTATTTTTTTTCTTTCTTTTTTAACCTAATGTCTTCCCGCCCATTCCATTTCTTTTTGTTCGGAAATAATCGTGGCAGCGTGCAAGACCACCTGACGACCCGCAGCAGTCTGTGATGTCTGCAGTCATATCCATTGCCTTCATCTCAGAACAAACAAGAGATCACAGCGAGCTTTTCACAGTGAGACACTTGACGGCTGTGAGTGCGCAGGCGGCGTACACTCCATCTCATCAAAATCGCTTTTGAGCATTTGGGTATCAACAATGTTCATTTCGGACTATGCACCAATGCCACATTCTCCTCAAAAAACAGTGAAAGAGGACAGTTATTTTTCTTACCCCGCATGTTCGAATCAACACCTGGGTCACGGGATGAGACGGTTAAAAATGAACGCTCGAGTGAGCAGTTTTTATTGCGATGAAACTAATTTTAAAAAACTGAATATTCTGGGTGAGTGAGTACAGAACAAGGGTTATTTGGTAGAGCGCTCATCTTGGGACAAGAAGGTCACGGCTTCAAAGTGTTCTTGGGCAAGACACTGAACCCCTAATGCCGTTGATAAGCATGGCTGTCCCCGTTTTTATTGTGTGAGTGTGTGAATGGATAAGTGTGAAGCATATTTTAAAGGGCTTTGGGAGGTTTTCAGTGACTTGAAAAGCGCTATATAAATACAGACCTAATAAGATCCCAGAACTGTATGTTAACACCCAATGTAAATATCTTCTGCCTCTACATGCCCACACTTCCTTGTGTAAATATTGTGTAAATTATCTTTTTTTTAATTATTATTCTCGTAGTAAAATTTGAAACTGGAGTGCCACGTCCAATTTTGTTGTCACAATATGTTCAACCCATTTTGTAACAATGATAATAAAGATATATTCTATTCTATTCTTTTACCATTTGGTGCCACTCATGTGCGCAATGTCCACAACATTCAAATAAATAGCTACATTTTCACTCGTTTTCTATTTTTTCCATCGGCTATTTGTTATTTACCAAGATATTTATAAAATGAAATGGAAAAACAATTTCTGAGCTAGCCATATTGTATTTTGAATTTTGCACTGTATAATATAAAATTTAGTGCTTAAAAAAAGGACACAATGTATTACTTTGTCTTAATTTTATGTGTTTCAGTGGACTCCAAGAAATAATATATAACACGTTCTTGTAAATGTCTGCATGTTTGTTTATTCATACATTTGTATCGCCACTGCTATTCACAAAAGACTCATCTCCATTTTTTTGTCATTTTTTGCATGAGTGGAATGTTTTCAATAGAAGACCGAAAAAATTATGAGTCTTTTTGAAATGTCAGCGACAATGAGAGAGAAATTAGATACGCCTACATTATCTTTTTTTTCTGTATTGTCGAGGTATTGGGTGGCAGACTGCTTCAGTGGAGACAAAAAAATGTAATTGTTGTTATAGCCCTTTTGTCAATTTTTTAACCCAAAGTGGCCCACTAATCAAAAAGTATGCCCACCCCTCACATACAACACTGTAGAAATGTATACCAACTAGATTAATGGATACATTGGCGACAAGTCAATAAAAAAAATAAAAAAGGATATTTGAATACATGGATAATCATTAAGTGCATTGATTACTATCAAATGATTGACTTTTGATGTGATAATTTAAAAGGATATAACTTTTAAAAAATAAACTTACAATTTTGACTACAGACGCTGCCCTACTTACAAACAAGATTGTTCGTAAATTAAATTTGTTCGTAAGTTGCTTCAGTGCTATATTTTGTATGCTTAAGGTTCGTATAAGTATGTTTAAGACTTGTATACATAACGTGTTTTGTTTTGTACAAAAAGATAAACATTTCATAAAATAATATGCTATACCATGGGTGGCGAACACGTGGCTCTAGAGCCGCATGCGGCTCTTCGCCAATAAGAATGCGGCTCTTTGCCTTATCATATTTTCTATATAATGTGCCTTGTTTCATGTTTAGTTTTTGTTCCCTACTTAAAACACAATTGAATCCATCAGAGTTAATAACAAAATAATAAATAATATTTTGAAATAAATTTTGAAGATTTGCTGTTTTTTTTGCTGCTCCGGACACATAACTGACTGCCAATCATCTGCGTAGGTTACGCCTAATGCCGGTCAGTGCGTGGTGTGGCTCTTTGACTCTCACAGTTAAAAATTTCGGCTCTTAGTGTCAAACTTGTTCGCCACTCCTGTGCTATACAAAGATAAATAAAGATAAGTTTAACTTACTTTTGGAAGATGAGCTTCAACAGTTAGACGACTTCCTCCTCCAAGGTAAAAAATGGCCGAAGAAAAGCGTTGCGACCATTTTCTCAACCGCATCAAGCTTTCTTATTCCACTTTTATTTCAAAAGAAACGACTCGCCTCTTCTTTACACTTTACACCAACCATATTTAATGGATGCACAAGATATTAAACAATAAAAATGTCAGTTCTTAGCGCGCTGGAGATAAAGTATAGAATGTTTACACACAAACTAAGAAGAGGAAGCAGATTTCTTCTTCGGGGTGGATGCTGGGTGTCCTCTCACAGCGCCACACGCCGGTAGCAATCGAAAGAATCACCACTGTAATGTATTGTACTCGGAAAAAGGTGCACACAATACAATATCTAACTTACAGCAATGTCCAGATATTTTTTAATATCCCTAAATTTGTTTTGTGTTTTTCGTTAGACGAATGATCATAAGTAGGGGAGCGTCTGTATATGCAGTGCCACATTTCAATTTTCTATCAAATTCTAACCCATCCAAACTCACCTCATATTTCCATCACCGGAGACTTGACCGATGTATGAGTCACTCTTCGATGCCTGCACTGTTGAGTTCAAGCTTGCTGCAGAGTACATCTATTATTTCTTTCCATTTATTACTTTGCACAGTTGGAAATAATGGGAAAACATTTTAGCTAAGCCTTTAAGAGATCAAAGAGATGTAACACTCTTTTGAATTGAAATAATTATGACATCGGTTATATCACACAGTAATTCCACTTTGAGGGGAAATAGAACCAAGCAGCGCAAATGATTTGTGACCTTGCAGGAAAAATAACAAATACTGTATCTAGCTTCCAATTATATGAACAACTAAACTCTCTCACGATGCTCTTCTACTAGAGTCCATTCTCTTCAAGTATCAAGCATTCTCTTTTTGACTGATTTCAAAGGGCTCTGTTTTTGTGTATTTCAGATTCAGATTCAGATCTACTTTATTGTCATTCCAGTACACGTGTATACAGAACGAAATGTCGATACATCTGACCCGCACAGTTTCCTTGAATGTACAGATATAAATAAAATGTTGTATTGCGTTGTAGTATTGAGTGCTAATAATATACTAAATAACTATGGCTATGTATAGTATTTTACAGTAGCGCAAATAGTGCAAGAGGAGTAGCTAACCAGATGTGCAAAATGTGTCGTCAGGTAAACAAGTCAGGTAAACAGAACAATAACACTGTAACAATAACGCTGTAAGTACAATAGTGCAGAGAAACAGATGTGCAAGGAGTGGCTAGCTATAAAGAACTCCCAGTAGTGCAAAAAGTCAAACAAAACCCACAGATGTACAGATTAGCAGCAGTTTAGATTTACTATGTGTTTGAGTGACCATTTAACAGTCTAATGGCCAGGGGGACAAGACTATTGTGGAACCTGGTGGTCCTGCACCGCACACTGCAGTACCTCTTCCCAGAGGCTAGCAGAGTGAACAGTCCATGATGGGGGTGAGAGGGGTCCCTGATAATGTTCTTAGCTTGGGATAGGCAGCGCTTCTGGCCAATGTCCTGAATGGAGGGAAGAGAAGTCCCGATGATTTTCTCTGCTGTCCTCGTCACCCTCCTCACACTACCCCAGTCGGTAGCGCTGCAGCCTCCACACCACACAGAGATACAGCTGGTCAGGATACTCTCTATGGTGCCCCTGTAGAATGTGATGAGGGAGGGTGGGGGCAGGCGGGCTCTCCTCATCCTCCGCAGGAAGTACAGGCGCTGCTGTGCCCTCTTAACCAGTGATGCAGTGTTCACGGACCAGGTGAGTTTGTTTGTGATGTGCACCCCTAGGAACTTGATGCTGCTGACAACCTCCACAGCCTTGTTGTTGATGAAAAGTGGGGCATGGTTGGGCTGGTTTTTTCTGAAGTCGACAATGATCTCTTTAGTTTTGTCAACATTCAGGACCAGGCTGTTGTCCCTGCACCAGCCCTGCAACTGCTCCACCTCCTCTCTGTAGGCCAGGTCGTTGTCGTCCCTGATGAGGCCCACCACTGTTGTGTCGTCCGCAAACTTCACGATGTGGTTTGTGGCGGACCTAGGGACGCAGTCGTGTGTCATCAGGGTGAACAGCAAGGGGCTCAGGACACAGCCTTGGGGGGAGCCCGTGCTGAGGTTGATGACATCGGAGATGTTCTGACCAATCCGCACTGACTGGGGTCTGTCAGTGAGGAAGTCCAGCAGCCAGTTCCGCAGGGGGGTGTTGAAACCAAGGAGTCTCATTTTGTCTACCAGGTGTTGTGGGATGATGGTGTTGAATGCTGAACTGAAGTCCAGGAACAGCATCCGCACATGGGTGTTCTTCTTCTCTAGGTGTGTCAGGCTCAGGTGAAACGCAGAGGAGATGGCATCCCCGGTGGAGCGGTTTGTCCGGTAGGCGAACTGAAAGGGGTCGAGGGAGGAGGGGAGACTGGAGGTGATGTGCTCTTTAACCAGTCTCTCAAAGCACTTCATTATGACGGGAGTCAGTGCAACGGGCCGGTAATCGTTGAATGATAAGATCTGGGGTTTCTTTGGCACTGGGATGATGGTGGCAATCTTGAAGGTGATGGTACTGTGGCTTGGTCTAGCGAGGTGTTGAAAATGTCTGTTAGGACACAAGCCAGCTGATCGGCGCACTCCCTAAGGACCCGCCCTGGAATGTTGTCCGGGCCTGGAGGCTTCCGTGTGTTGACCCTTCTCAGGGTCTTCCTCACGTCAGTTGAGTCCAGGTGGAGCGCTCTTTCGTCCTGATTTGGAACCGCTTTCGCTGCAGGGGTGCTATTTTGTGCCTCGAACCTCCCAAAGAAGTTGTTGAGGTCATTCAGAAAGTCCATGCTAGTGTCCTGCACTGCGGCGGTGGTTGGCTTGTATCTGGTGATGGCCTGAATGCCTTTCCACATATCCCTGGTGTTAGTTGTGGTGAGGAAACGGTCCTGGATTTTTTGACTGTGCGATCGCTTTGCTAGTTTGATAGCACGGTTCAGGTTAGCCCTCGCTGATCTCAGCGCCTCCTCATCACCAGATTTAAAGGCAAGGTTCCGTACCTTTAGCAGTTTGCGTATCTCAGCAGTCATCCAGGGCTTCTGATTGGCACGGGTGCAGATGGTTTTGGTATTGCTGACGTCTTCTGCGCATTTACTGATGTAGGCTGACACAGACATGGCGTACTCATCTATATTTATTTTGTTGTTGTAAGTGGCAGCCGATTTAAACATGTCCCAATCTGTGCATTCAAAGCAGTCCTGTATTGCCTCCATTGCCCCCTCAGTCCACACCCTCACCTGCTTCACTGTAGGTTTTTCTCTGGTCAGCAGGGGCTTGTATGCAGGAATTAGCATAACAGAAAGGTGATCTGATGAGCCAAGGTGGGGGTGGGGGGCTGCTCTGTATGCTCCTCTGATATTTGTGTAGGCCAAGTCTAATGTGTTCCTACCTCTTGTAGCAAAGTTGACATGCTGGTGGAAATGCGGGAGAACTGTTTTCATGTTGGCCTGGTTAAAGTCCCCCGCCGCAATAAAAATGTACTCGGTGTAAGCATGCTGCAGTTCACTCTTATCCATTACTTTACCTTTTTTCACAAAGGTCGTTCCTGGAACCCATCTCAGCGGTCTTTGAGTAGGGTGCACCCTGTACTGGTAGTCAGCCAATCACAAGGCACTCAGAGATATATAACTGTTTACACACTTATACTTAAATACATGTAAGACCTGCTATTTACCCTACCATGTTTGTTTTAGAATGCCAAAGGAAACCCACTCAGCTACAGGGAGAACATGCATACTTCACTTAAAGAGGGTGGTAGTTGGAATTGAATCCACAACTTCTAAACTCTTTCTTAATGTCATTTTTAATCATTTCGGGTTTTTATAGAAATATTCTGTTTATCAGAATACTTTAGGGTGTTTTTTTCTGGTTTTTAAGAATTAAAAAAAATCATTTTTCCATCTTATTTTTTCAAGATTTCGGAAATCACCACATAGCCACCCTGTATGTATTTCAAAATATTTTTTTTCTATCCATGTAGTAAACCATATATAGATACCGGATAGAAATGCTTTATTAAGCAGACCCTAATGTGTGGTCTCCTGAACAAATTCCTGTGTATAGTCGATCAACTATAATAATACTATGTATGTTATTCAAAAATGGCACTCTCCATTTGTCTTAAATCCATATTAAAAAAAAAACTTGATTCTAATTAGACACGGCCATGGTTGCTTATAAACGATGTATATATAGTATTATTTCCATATAATGGAAAAAAATTATCCTCAAATAACAAAAATACATGTATATAAAATAGCCCTTTAAAAATTAGAAGGATTTTCGTTTTTCTTCAGTTTTGCAATACGTTCCAATTCCGCCTTCACATTTTAGATATTGCATTTCAAGATTTCAGTTTTCTACAGATGAAGTAGTCAAAGCTCTGTGGTGGCGTTTACAATTCTTAGCAACTCTCCAGGACGGGACTGACACGGGGGCGTGAGCTGAAGATCTCAACTGCCTATGCAGAGATGAATCTGTGGGCTATTTTTTGGGGTTTCGATGATAGAAAGGAGCCCAGTTGTCAGAAATGTCACTTGAATATTACAATACTACAATAGAGTCATGATTACCGATATGCTTCACCTGAGCCCGCTCCTTTGGCGCCAACTGCCTCGGACTCTGATTGGCTCTCTGTCCCTGTTTAACCCCACTCCTATATGTCCCCTGTGGTCAGTCCTTCTGCGAACCTCAGTTTATACTTAGCAAGCCTTTTCCGACCCTGACTCCCACCTGTTTTTTGCTCCCGTCTGTCCCCCGGTTTCGACCCGTTTTTTATCCTGACCACGTCTACACTACCGTCCTGGCTTTCAACCTCTTTTGTCCTCGACCACGTCTCTCCTGTCCGGCTACTGAAACGTTTTTCCGTTCCAGACAACGCCATCGCTCGCCACGGAAGATCCACTTCTGCGTTCGGAGCAACCTGCTTCCCACATCGGGGGCGCAACCCTTTCCCTTTCTTCTAATAAAACTTATGAGAAACGTAACACAAGTGGGTCCTGTCTCCGTTCTGGTCCTGACATATAGTGCAGTTTTCCGTTGTTTGTCAATACAAATATATGAATATTTTTACTAGCATGTCACTCTGATATACAGCACAGAAACACCAAATCAAACTAAAAAAAACAGTTTAGTAGTGATTGGTCCATGTTGAAGACATAAGTGAAAAAGTTATTTATTTGGCTGCATTTTATTAGACAACCACTAGATATCAGTTATTTTTACACACAGAGACACCATATCATTTAGTGTTCAGTTTTTTTGTTTTTGTTTGTTTCTTAATGATTAATAATGGTTTTGGTGCCACCATGTAGTTATTGGTCTTTTGTAAATATTTTAATATGCGAAATCAGGGGTCTTAACTAATTATGCGGGGGCCGCTGTAGCTAGGGTCTGGGTTAAGGGTGGGTCAAAAACTCAGATAAAAATATTCCATTCCTAAAATATCTTCTAAAAATATTAAATTAAAAATCTAATTTAAAAATTACAAAAAAAAAATCGGAATTAATATATTTTATGGAGCCGGCACGGCAGCTGAGTGGTTAGCGCGTCCGTGGCACAGTTCTGAGCTCATGGGTTCAAATCCAGCTATGGCATTCCTGTGTGGAGGTTGTATGTTCTCCCTGTGCTTGGGGGAGTTTTCCTCCTGCCACATTCCAAAGACATGCTTGTAAGGTTAATTGGTCGGTCCAAATTGTCTCTAAATGTTAACGAGTGAGTGAGTTGTGCGTTGTTGAGTTGTGAGTTGCCTTGTCAAGTCATGTCCCATTTATTTGTATAGCCCTTAATCACAACGAGTCTTAAAGGACTGCACAGGATTACAATCACACCATCGCCTGATCTCAAACCAACATGCATTGGGTAACAGTACACAAACACAGTCAACATTAATAAAAGAGAACACGAGGTAACATGTTGAAATGTGTCCGGAAAGTGCATGACAGCAACAACGCCTCAAGCCTGTAAACTAGTCCGAAAAGTCCATAACAGCAACGACACAGCTTCCCATCTCTGCCGGCTGGTCAATGCAGGCATTGACATGCTTCAGGTCCAGATGCTGGTCCTCTGACTCATTTCGAATTATCCTTCTCCCTCGTATCACCACCAGCCAGACAGTTGGAAAAAGACAGGACAATACAAAATATGAGGTGGGCATCAATCATAAGCTATTGAATAGTGTTTATAAGTGTCTCTTAAGTCTAGATTTGAAAAGTTCCACTGAGGTTGCAGATTTTATCTCCAGAGGCAGAGCATTCCACAGCACCAGGGCCCGGATGGAGAACCCTCTCGAGCCTGCAGACTTCTTCTTGGCCCTTGGAGTCACAAGTAGACCGCCATTTTACAAGCGGAGGCTCCGTGAAACCAAATCTGAGAGATAAGAGGGTGCAAGTCCATGCAAAAAATTATGTTAGTTAAGAGAACCTTAAAGTCACATCTTAAGTGGACTGGGAGCCGGTGAAAGTGGGCCGATACAGGAGTAATATGCTCAAACTTTTTTGCCTTAGTCAAGAGTCTTACTGCCGCATTCCGAATCAGCTGCAAACTTTTGATGCTATACATCGGGAGACCAGAAAGCAATACATTACAGTAATCAAGCCGAGAAGTAAAAAACGCATGAACTAGAACCTCTGCATAAGATTGGGACAGCATCGAACGAATTTTCGCAATATTACGGAGGTGGAAGAAGGCTATTCTAGTCATATTTTTCACGTGTAACTAATATTATTATATATAAATATATATATATATATATATATATATATATACCAGAGCCATGTCCCCCTAGTGTTAGAGCCCACTGCCCGAAGATAGCTGGGATGGGCTCCATCACCCCTGCAACCCTACTGAGGATAAGCGGTGCAGATAATGGATGGATGGATGTCAGAAGAGGCTTTGATACACACATAAGACAAAAGAAAAAGGCTGTGGTGAAACAACTGATAAGCCCCTTCAGTGTCCAACTTGATGCAATCAAAATAGACACTGGGTAGATCTTTGTCTTGTTTTTCTTATTTTATTTTATTTTTCTTACAGTGCCTGTGCTGTCGGTTCTCCAAAACAGTACTGCTAATTTGTAAAGCCCACCAGACTTACGTTTGTTAAGTTTGATCCTTTGACAACGGCATTTCACCAAATGCCAAATTTTGAGTAAAAATCAATCTTGATTCTGATGTATATGCCATCTCTCATTCAGTGATAGAGACTAGGCCTAATAGACATATAGCATGTATACGAGTCAAACCGCTGTACAAGTAAACACTGATACATGTCGGAAAGGAACGCAAATTCAGATAATTTTAGCTACATTTACGTGTAGAGGTTTGTACAATTTTCAATCAATTGTCCAATTGCAACACTCCGAGAGCGAAGAACGAAAGTTACAAATTTAACTACGATTGTATTAGTCCCGTACGACCACCAGGGGCAGTGCTTCGTGCAATTTCACCTTCGAGTATGTGCAGTTCGAGAAATGCGTACCAAAAATTGGTCACTCCATCGGACCTGTCTCAATAGAAATGCCCATGGATTCCAGTCTCATCACAGGTGTGCTACCTTCAGAACCTCCTCACTTGGACGCGAGGATTAAGGGTGACAAGATGTTCCGGCAATTTTGTGACTTTCGTTTAATTTTGTCCCTACCGACCACCAGAGGCGGTGCTTCAAACATGGAATGACTTTTACCAGCGTAGTCATGAGGAACCCCAGATACAAACCTCACTGAGAAGCTTATGGGGGAAGCCACATCAATGCTTCAACAACCTGGCGACAGTGCTAGGCAAACGACCAAGATTTGGTAGCGTAGCTGAAAGGACACCCCTTTCAGGGTGGCCCAGAAGGTGATATCAGCCCTGGTAGAATGGCACCGCACCCCTGAAGTCAGGGGGCAGCCACAGGCGGCATTATACTGGCAACTGTCCTCGTAATCCAGCGATAAGGCGTGAGGCTCGCCAACGCTCTCCAAGGCGAGCAAGTGCGCAGCCCTACAGTAAACCCACTGACGGCTTGTCTTAGCAAGTGGTACAAATATAGGCCAACAGGAGATGGGACACAAGGAGCAGCACGGGGACAAAGCCGCTGTGTACCCCTGACCGAGCAGACAGCGCCCCGGTGCCAGGAACCGACCACACAATAAACGCCGGGCAGGAACACAGCCCCACAGACCTGCTAGGCGCGTTCAGCCCACCAGAGGAGACTATCGGCCCGCAGCAATAGCAGGGCATGCCGCACGCCACCTTAGCAGGACATGTTGGACACAGCCAAGACATCAACTGCTGCAGAAGGGCAAGGGCAGCCCCCACAAAGCTGGACACAACCCATGGGATGAAGTAGAGCATGTAGGGAAGAGACCGAAACAGGTAGCAGCGAGGATTTTCGGCAAACGCAGGTGCCAAGGGGTGGGCCGGACACAAAATCCAACAACCCAAGAGGCAATGGATTCCAATAACACTTTTGGATGACAGCATGAAAAAACCCGGATAGTGTCAAGGCAAGCCAGAAACCAAGTCGCAACAGCGGCAGGTAAACAAACTCCACGCAGCAAAAAAACTCGCAGCCCTGACCAAAACCAAAAACAAAATTATAAGACTGAAATTTAATCAAATCACTCATGAGACACCTGCAATGGAGTGAATCATTTTTGGTATACATTCTGAAACAGAGCATGCGCGAAGGTAAAATTCCGTGCTTGAAAGGGACAAAATAGAACAGGGGTGTCAAACTCAGTTTAGCTTGGGGCCACATGGTAGAAACCATTCTCTTGAAATATTGGGGGGCTGGGGCTGTTTTGGGAGGCTCGCCATTAAAATATTATTACGGGATCTTAAAAAGATTTTGAGGGCTTTTTTTCTCAATATTTTTTTCGTTCACCTAGATTCAATCCCTTAAAGTGTTTCCAATCAGTGCATTTGTAAAAACAAAACAAAACAAAAAACAATTGATTTAATTTACAAGACAGTCTTTCTGCTTTTTATCTATATTTTTTAATGAAAATGTTTACCTGAATATGGGAATTGGGCTAAACAGCTAAAGCTTCTTTATATTTCTGCAAAGACACCCAAGGGCCATTTTTCAATTTTGCATTTTTGTGTTTGCCTTCAACAGCGAGACCGTACATTTTAATTTAAGTTAAACAATGTTGCCTGGCCATGGTTTGTTGGAACATGTGCATAAGAAACAATTGCATCTATCAAGGTGTTTGTTCTGATAGAAGATTGGATTCCACTGCTTGGAGTGGTCAGTGGTCGGGAGCTGCAGTACCCAATTTGGCTGCCATAAAGTTTGAGTGACCCCACAAAAGCAGCTGTTTATCGATTTATGGGGTATTCGTTCGGGGGCCTTGACACAAAACCGGGCTGAAGACACTCGTGTAAATTTTAACAAAAAAACGATAAGTAGGTAGGTCATCTATTACCTACCTAATAGAATACCGGGATAGGTTTCCTCAATGTTTTCTGGTTGATTAATGGTAGTCAGCAAATACAGCTACAGTGGGTGCTTTGTGAGTAGCGCCCTGTTTTGGCGACATCCAGCGGACATATTTAAAACGAATCATCATTGTGGCTCATTTTTCTCTTGTGCTTCTCTCAGCATTGTTTCGTGGGCAATATAAAATTATGTGACGGGCCACCTGAGTTTGTAGACGCATTCACAGATATGAGTAATGAGCTTAGAGACTGAGATTGACAGGACAGGGAGACTAAAATGAAGAGGCGCCTTATAAGAACTCTGAAAATTAAGCCGACCTATAGATGGGGAGAGAAGATTTGAGACCGATGTTAGAAACGTAAGAACGAAGAAAAAAAAGGTTACTCCAAACTTGAAGGTTCCTCAAAGTGGAATGAGGCTCAAAAAGGGCAGCAGTAAGGTCCAACGCTGACATATTGGTTATCAGCAACATCTCCAGATTGATTCTGAGGCTTGCAGGAAAGCAAAAACTTGCTGGCTCATAAAAGTCGGGTGTGGTGGATTGAACCAAACTTTCAGACGAAAGTCAAAGTGTAAAAACACATGTTACAGGACATCAGAATGAGATTTCCTGTATTTAAAAAACAGTGAAATGCAGTAAGGGTGAGGCATTAAAGGTTGTGTCTCACCTGACGTAATGGAAAAATAAAATAATTAAATTTATTTGCTGTTCAAGTTCTTTCTTACTTAACTTAACAATTTGGGGATTTTCTTTTCCAAAATCACTGAATTTCCGCATAATATTATGAATATCATTACAACAATTAGTTTGTAGCATCCGACTGGGCTGAGCATCTGCAGATGCAGAGTGAGGCACGCAATTCTCTTGCCTCATGGCACAGGGCGAGCCTAAAACATTAGCAAGCTTACAGCAAGTCAAGCCATCCAGTGATTTTTCTCTCTTTTTCATAATGAAGGATTACCTTCAGATTGATGCTTTTATTTAAAAGAAACAGCGCATACACCTAATTTAAGAGTTAGATAGATAGATAGATAGATAGATAGATAGATAGATAGATAGATAGATAGATACTTTATTCATCCCCATAGGGAAATTCACACTTCAAGCAGTATCCTTGTGTTGAAAAATAAAATAATAAAATAAAGATATAGAATACAAAAATACCTAATATAACGTTTTGCTATAGAGTATTTAAATAGTGCTACGGAAAATACACACTGTAATAAAAATAGGGTAATATGCAAATGTGGGGGTGGGGTTTAATGTGGGCTCTTACTCCCCCGGGTGGAGTTAAAGAGCCTCATGAAATGATCTCCCCAGTCTGTCCATGGAACAAGACTGTAACAGTAGTCTTTTGCTGAAGCTGCTCTTCTGTTCTTCTGTTTGGAGATGAAGTTAAGGTAAGTCAGTGGAATGTTTATTTTATGCTACAATATATACAATATAGGGGGCAGCACGGCGGAGCAGTGGTTAGCGCGTGTGCGGCACAGTTCTGAGTTCATGGGATCCAGCTACCAACCTTCCTGTGCAGAGTTTGCATGTTCTCCCCGTTCTTGCGTGGGTTTCCTCCGGGCACTTCGGTTTCCTCCCACATGCATGTCAGGTTAATTGGCCGGTCCAAATTGTCCCTAGGTGTGAATGGGCGAGTGAATTGTCTGTCCCTGTGTGCCCGGCGACTGGCTGGCAACCAGTTCACGATGTCCCCTGCCCACTGCCCGAAGATGGCTGGGATGGGCTCCAGCACCGCCGCGACCCTGAGGATAAGCGGTGCAGATAATGGATGGATGGATATACAATATATTGCTTTCCTGCTTTGTCAATTTACTAATGAAAGAGTCGTAGGTTTATTGATTTGTAAATATGACCGTACCATACCAGACACAAACCTCACTTTTTGAAACTTCCTCAAGATTGATGCTAACGCATCATAGTGATGATCAATAATCCTTTCTTCAAATAAGTTCAAGTGCTCAACATTCAGTATTTGCTACACAGACACGAATACCAAGAACTGATATCACAGAGAAATATTGATGCATACCAATTTACTTCAAAACTACTGTGGACATGCCTGGGGTCTCATCCCTGCTTTAAACAAGGCAGAAAAGAGACCCCAGGCATGTCCACAGAGAACAACAGGACACCTCTAAACTGCCTCTGATCGGCAGGCTCAGGTCGACCTAGGAAAACTTAAACTGTTTTCCTAGCACATTGCAGTAACATCCCTCTGGCCAGATATGATCGGAACATTTGAGGCTTCAAAACATCTGGAACCCACAGTACCTTGGGAAGAGCGCACTGAGGAAGCCAAATACCAGGAACTGGTGGAGGACTGCAGGGGCTAGAAGATCTTCTATGAGCCAATAAAAGTTGGCTTCAGAGGCTTTGCTGGACGATCTTTTTGAGAAGTCCTATGAGGGTTGGGAGTGATGGGGGAATCCAAGAAGAAGGCCATTATATCAGCTAGTAAAGCTGCAAAGAAAGCCACAAGTAGTCTGTGGCTCAAAAGGGCAGATCCATGGACTGCTACTGGGACACATGTTTTCCCCGTGCTAGCGTGGGTTCCTCGGAGAACTCCGGTTTCCTCCCACAAGTGTTTTGGGTTAATTGGCCGGTCCAAATCGTCCCCTAAATGTGAGTGAGCGAGTGAGTTGTCTGTCTCTGTGTGCCCTGTGACTGGCTGGCAACCGGTTGAGGATGTCCCCTGCCCACTGCCCGAGGATAGCTGAGATGTGCTCCAGCACCCCCGTGATCCTACCGCGGATAAGCGGTGCAGAAAATGCTTGGATGGATGGATGTCTTATAATTTCATTTGTGTTTATTTAGGTCGTGTACTTTTGTATAACAGCTTTGAAGGTTTTTATGGCGTTGGCAATTGGAGCTGATGTGAAATGAAGTGAAACAAAATAAGAACAAATGAGCTTATTTACTTTGCCGACTGTTTCCTTGAGTTCAAGTTGGGGTGAAGGGAGCAAACAAACTCATTAAGAGCAGCCTCAAAGTTATCGGCGCCAATGAAGGGAACACATTGCAACGTTTACTCCACAATAAGGCTTGGCAGGGGAGTTGGCAAGAGTATCCTTTGCATAAAATTCCTATCAAGTATCTTGAATCGCTTACTGACATGTCAACATTAATAATTGGTCTTTTTGTCTGAATTTTCAACTTTCAACTCAAGTTTCATATCAACTGCTTGTCGCTGTTGAAAATATATTCAATTATCCATCCATCCATCCATCCATTATCTGCACCGCATATCCTCAGTAGGGTCGCGGGGGTGCTGAAGCCCATCCCAGTTATCTTCGGGCAGTGGGCAGGAGACACCCTGAACTGGTTACCAGTAAGTTGCAGGGCACACAGAGACAGACAACTCACTCGCTCATTCACACCTAGGGACAATTTTAACCAGCTAATTAACCTGACATGCATGTTTTGGAATGTGGGAGGAAACCAGAGTGCCCGGAGGAAACCCACGCAGGCACGGGGAAAACATGCAAACTCCACACAGGAGGTCCTATCGCATGACCTTAGAACTGTGCCGCACACGCGCTAACACACGATGTTTCTGACGCGCTATTTTTCACTGAATGAGCATCTGCGCATGGTTAAAATGAATTGATTCATAAGTGGAGCGTCTGTCCCAGTATTAATTAATGAACTGCTGGAACTTCGGATGAATTGTTTTATTTTTAGTGTGTGACGCAGGAAATCCTGTCAAAATATTTCAAAAAAGATCTAGTTTAATGCTTGGATTGTGTGACTGTAATTGGGGAAGTTGTAGACCACTTTTTTCCCTACCGATACTGATACTCTTAAATACTGACAGTCAGTCATCTACTGTGTGTCAAGACCAGAACGGAATCAGGACCCAAATGCGTAGCATTAACCACCAGTTAATTGAATAAAAAGAAGAAGGGCAGCGCCCGCAATCCAGTGCTTGCTGGACGTGGGAAGCAAGCCGCTCACGCAATCGGATCGTGATCCGAATACATAAGGGGATCTTCCGTAGCAAGAGATGGCGGTGTCAAGGATGGAAAAACAGGTCGATAGCCGGGACAGTAGAGCATACGTGGTCGAGATAAAAAAAAAACGGGTAGTAGCCGGAGACGGGCTACTACAACCACTTTTACCTCGTTTTATCTCTTTTTTAGGGAATGTAATGGCAAACATATAACCAAATCCACTTCGTCTTGCATTTGTTGGGAATGTAATACAACATAAACCATTCCGTCTTTGTTTTTGTTGTGAACGTAATCGAACGGTGATGCACACCGTATATAAATCACTTTTGAGAACTGTTATGCACTCTACCGTAAAGCTTATTATGCAGAAATAAGCTTGATGGTAGAGTGCATAACAGTTTCAATACGAGCGATTTGAATAGAAAAATAAACATGTTACCTGCTCAAATGTGATTTGTCTACGGCGTGCATTACCGTTCGATTACGTTCACAACAAATACAAAGACGGAATGGTTTAAGTTGTAATACATTCCCAACAAATGCAAGACGAAGTGGTTTTGGTTATATGTTCGCCATTAAATTCCCTAAAAGTGAGATAAAACGAGGTAAAAGTGGTTGTAGTAGCGAGGGCATGCAAATCTCGGCAAGGATGCATTTCTCGGCATAACACCGGCTCGGCAGCTTTTATGCCCATGGTCCACACGAGAAAATGAGGCGGAAATGACGCGATGAGGAAGCGGAACAGTCGCCGGCGTCTGTTTTGCGGGCATACCACCGATGAACAGCGGGTTGGCCAATTTTGCTCATTTTCCATCGCGGGCAACCACGTCCAAAAAAAACCCGCAAAATTTTACCCGCGATACAGACGCAAACGGCTGTGTGACCGGGCCCTAAGAAAGGTGAGGAATCAGCCCGGAACTACACGACAGGAGTTGGTCAATGACCTGAAAAGAGCTGCGACCACTGTTTCCCAGGTTACTGTAGGTAATACACTAAGACGTCATGATTTGAAATCATGCGTGGCACAAAGGTTCCCCTGCCTTAACCAGCACATGTCATGGCTTGTCTTAAGTTTCCATATGACCATTTGAATGATACAGAGGAGTCATGGGGGAAAGTTTTGTGGTCAGATGAGACCAAAATAAAACTTTTTGGTCATGATTCCACTAAGCGATTTTGGAGGAAGAAGAATGAAGACTGCAATCCAAAGAACACCATTCCTACCTTGAAGGATGGGGGTGGTAGCATCATGCTTTGGGGTGTTTTAAAAAGAGGATGACTGGGGCTGTGTACTGTGAAATTTTGGGGAACAACCTCTTTCCTTCAGTCAGAGCAGGGGTCGGGAACCTATGGCTCGCGAGCCATATATGGCTCTTTCTATGAGTATCTGTGGCTCAGAGACAAATTTGATTGCATGCAAAATTTCTCCATCTTGTTCAAAACTTGAGATGTCTATCCTATTCAGGTACACGCAAAGCCAAACCAAAGCTAAATAATAAAATATTACTTCGCAGTATATATAGGGCACGTTTTTCACTCCAATTTACAGTCAAGGTGTCACAAAAAAAAAACAAAAAAAACCTTGTTCTGGCTGTACAACGCTAAATAATCCGTTATATAAAACATCACTATATTATCTGTGTTCAGTGTTCAGATACCTTATGATGAATCCACAGAACAAACTATGAATACGCCAAAACACCGGAAGAGAACTTAAAGTTTTTTGATTGGGTGAGTGGGAGGGATGGGTGGAGCTATGCAAAAAGTGCAAGCACTCCCTCCCATCTCTCGCCCTACGCCGTCTGCGCCATAGATAAGCACATCAGTCTCCCTGTTTGCAGAATGTTGTGACGTTTTTACAAAATAACTGCTTACATCTGGTTTTGAAACCAAAATGTATGAAAAAAAGGGTCAAAATGAGTTTAACCGATCTTGAGTAATTGCAAGAAAGAGACAAGTTTAAAGTGGTATGGTTGTTGATTCTGGGACACGGGCTCTGGCATTATTCTCTTTTCATAATTTTTATCAAATCATCAAAAGTAAATGTGCTGAAGACTAAGCTTTTGTCTGGGGCGCGGGTTTAGCAATTTAGTAAATTTGTCTCATAATATATGGTGTGGCTCTTTCCCAAAATAAAATTGATATATTTTGCTTTTATGGCTCTTTGAGTCAAAAAGGTTCCCGACCCCTGAGTCAGAGTATTGAAGATGGGTCGTGGCCTGGTCTTCCAACAAGACAACGACCCGAAGCACACATCCAGGAAAACCAAGGAGTGGCTCTGTAAGAAGCATTTCAAGGATCTAGCATGGCCCAGCCAGTCTCCAGACCTGAACCCAATCAAAAATCTTTGGAGGGAGCTCAAACTCTGTGTTTCTCAGCGACAGCCCAGAAACCTGATGGATCTCGAGGATATCTGTGTGGAGGAGTGAGCAAAGATCCCTCCTGCAGTGTGTGCAAACCTGGTGAAAGACTACAGGAAACGTTTGACCTCTGTAATAGTAAACAAAGGCTACTGTACCAAATATTAACATTTAAGTCTTCAAATACTTATTCGCAGCTATATCACGCAAATAAATCGTTAAAAAAAACATGCATTGTGGTTTCTGGATTTTTCTTTTTAGTTTATCTCTTTCCCAATGTACATGCATCAATGATAAAAATTACAGACCCTTCCATGATTTCTAAGTGGGAGAAATAGCAAATTAGCAGGGTGTTCAAATACTTATTTTCTCTACTGTATGGGAGAAGCAAAATACATGAACTTCTATCATAATCAATGTAGTTTTATTTGTTTTTTTTAACCACCAGGAGACTTGAAGTCAGGCATATCAAACTCAGTTTAGCTCGGGGGCCTGATCTAGACTTTATGTTCTCAGGTGGGCCGGATCAGTAAAAAGATGTCAAGGCCAAATAATATGCATTTTTTTTCAGTAATATGCTTTACCATTCTTTGTAGCCTATAATGGTTGGTTGGTTCCCTTAACCACTAGGGTCTTGTGGTGTGTCTTGAGCAAGTAGAGCCTGGTGGCGCCCATCCCTCTCCAGACCAACATATCTTTTCACCCGGTCTCGAAACGGGGACTTTTCGCGTGTTAGGCGAATGTGCTACTATCACAGACGATAAGGGATCTTTTCTAAGCACAACACATTTATTCCCAAATGATGGCAAATATTGTTTTCATGTTTGGCATTGAATGTGTTAAAATGTTTATTTTATATTAACAGTTAAGTAAACGGCAGTAAACGGGCTATAACTTCGGATCAAACTACTGGGCTGGGCCTTCTGAAGATGAGAAAATACCCCACAATATTGTATTTAACACGAAACCAGACTGCATATCAGGTCTTTTACACCTTTTCTGCCCTATAGCAGTGGGAAAAAGCATTTAGTTTGTACTTATCTAAAATAAAAAATCATAACTTTTGTTTGAAATGTGCTAGAGACTTGCATTTTTTGACATACACAGAAATTTAAAGTGGGTTGGATTAAACCATGAAAAGGGCAGCTCTAAATAATACACATTGTCCCGTGTTGAAATAGTCATTTTCAATTACGATTAAATAAAAAAGCCCACTTTGATTTATTGTTAAACCTCTTTGACTGCTGCCTCATTTGAACACATTGACTGTTGTGCCTATTTAAGCAATGGTTAGTTTTTAATGACAACACAAAGAAGAGCGTCTCGTCCTCGTCCCTTTTGTTTCAGTCCTCTGTTATTTCCCCTGACATTAATTGGCACAATCCTATCTTAAAGTCTGAATTTGCCACACACGCCACCCATCATTGTAACATAAACTACAATCGTATTTCTGCAAAAAAATTGCTCCCTTTGTGTAAGTTGAGAGAATGACGCAACAGGCAGGGACCCGCTTGTCATTTTAATTGCTAGCGCGCAGGAAAAAGGCCTGATTCGGTTAACCCTTCCTGCGTGGCTATTGTCCTCGGATATAATACGCATATGCGTTTGAAGTACGTGAAGGTGGACGGCGGGAGGTGGGGGGACGCGTTTGCATATTAGAATGGAACAAGAAAGGAGAAATTGTGCTTTTAATTGTGTTTGTGCAGCCGAACGCTTCGCTAATTATGCAACAGGAATGCTGCTGGGGGATGGGGGGGAAAATGCTCACTTAGCCTAATTATGCACTTTTCAAGCAACCCTAAAGGGACACTGTGGAATATGTGACCTCTAGATCAGGGGTCGGGAACCTATGGCTCGAGAGCCATATATGGCTCTTTCTGTGAGTACCTGTGGCTCAGAGAAAAATTTGATTGCATGCAAACTTTCTCCATCTCGTTCAAAACTTGAGCCATTAATCCTGTTCAGATACACGTAAAGCTAAACCAAGGCTGAATTATGAAGCAGTACTTCGCAGAATATATTGGGCACGTTTTTGACTACAATTTGCAGTCAAGGTGTCACACCAAAAAAAAAAACTCGTTTTGGCTGTGCAACGCTAAAGAATCCTTTATATAAAAGTTCACTATATAATCTGTGTTCAGTGTTCAAGGCAAGGCAAGGCAAGGCTAGTTTATTTGTGTAGCACAATTCATACACAAGGCAATTCAAAGTGCTTTACAGAAATGGCAGACAGGTTAAAAACACACAATAAAAGATAGATAGATAGACAGATAGATAGATAGATACTTTATTCATCCCCGCAGGGAAATTCACATTTTATTGTGAAATTCACAAGACATTGAAAATTGAAAATGTGGTTTTTAAAGTTGCATTAAAACCACAGATAAAACATAACAAAATCAATGAATTAAAATAAGGGAAAAGAGAAGAGTGAGATAAACTAAAAAGAAAAATCCAGAAATCACAAAGGATGATTTTTTAACGATTTGTTTGTGTGATACAGCTGCAAATAAGTATTTCAGATACCTTATGATGAATCCACAGAACAAACTGTAAATACGCCAAAATACAGGAAGAGAATTTAAAGTTATTTGATTGGGTGAGTGGGAAAGATGGGTGGAGCTATGCAAAAAGTGCAAGCACACCCTGTGCCGAAGGTAAGTACATCAGGCTCCCTGTTTGCAGAATGTTGTGACGTGTTTACAAATAACTGCCTGGATCTGGTTTCGAAACCAATATTTATGAAAAAAAAGGCTCAAAAGAGACAAATTTAAAGTGGTATGTTTGATGATTTTTGGAACACAGGCTCTGGCATTATTCTTATTTCATAATTTTGATCAAATCATCAAAAATAAATGTGCTGAAGACTAAGCTTTTGTCTGGAGTGCGGGTTTAGTAATTTAGTAAATTTGTCTCATAATATATGGTGTGGCTCTTTCCCAAAATAAAATTAATATATTTTGCTTTTATGGCTCTTTGAGTCAAAAATGTTCCTGACCCCTTCCCTAGATGTTGCTTTTTTGTGTAGTAGAGGGGTCGCCAACCTTTTTGAAGTTGAATGCTACTTTTTTGTTTCTGATTAGCACAAAGGGCTACTAGTTTGATATTCATTTGTAAAATAATATGCTATTACAATGTTATTATTATGTTATTGCGATGTTATTACCCTGTTACAATTATTAGAGGTTAAAATTGGCTCAGTCAACCATTAACCAGCATGCAAATTAGTAATCGAATTTCCTAGATAATCACAATGACCCATGCTATATTTCAGATCCAGTCCACTGGCCACTCAGGTGGTCTTAGGGGGCTACCGGCAGGTGTGGTGAAGTGCAACTGGAAACAACTGCTAAAAGCATACGGAAGAATACAAACTATGGAGATTTGGTGACAGAAAGGCACCCTTTATATATGGTTCACCTCATGAACGCTTTCTCATCTAAAAAAAATATCCACAAAATAGATTGATTAATCGTCTCCTTAAAATTTCCCCCCGTAAATTTTTCATAACTTTGCCACTGATTTGTTGTTTGATTCAATTTTTCGCAAAATAAAAGCCTGATTTGCGTAAGTTAAATAAAAAACAATTAGGTTTGTAGGTGTTTCCATTTTAGTATGGTAGCTTAGTAGAATACCCAATTGACATTGTTTTTTTGTTATTAAATGTGCTTTTATTTTGTTTGTTTGTTTGTTTGTACATGATTCAATTGTTTGTTTGTTTGTACATGATTCAAATTGAATCTTTTCTTCCGGCGCCGTCACGAATGGCAGCCACTCCAGCAGCTCCCGTGTTATTTTCGATTGTTCTCGATTGTTCTCAGCTCAGGGATGCTCGATTGTTCTCAGCTCAGGGATGCTGCTGGAAATGTGAATTTCCCTTCGGGGATGAACAAAGTATCTATCTATCTATCTATCTATCTTTTATTTTGAAATAATGATGTCCTCGTTTTTAGAAAAATTCACTTCTTGGTGTGATGTTGTCACTAATCCACCCTTCCCCATTTTCTCTCCCTGTGTTGTAGTTCCCCAACAATCATGTAAACCCAACTTTTTAAGGAAGCCTCAAATGATGCACGCCACCTTTAAATGAGAAAAAACGTTTACACTGAATAAATATAAGTCAAGTCAAGTCATGTTTATTTGTGACGCTCTTAATCACAAAGGGCTGCACAGACCACAGATTATTGCAAACTACTGACTTTTATTACACCATCCCCTGATCTAAAACCTACATGAGGGCAAGGAAAAACTCAAAACACTCAACATGAGTAAAAACTTTGAGAAGGCCCCGCACATGAGGTCATCCCTTTCCAGGATGTTGTAATAACAAATAATACACAGACATTGTCAACGTCATTCATAAGCTATAGAATAGAAGTGTGTTTTAAGCCTAGATTTAAACAGTTCCACTGAGGTTTCAGTTCGAATCTCATAGGGCAGAGCATTCCACAGCACCAGGGCCCAAATGGAGAATGCTCTCGAAACTACAGATTTCTTCTTGGCTCTTGGGATCACTAGTAGACCATTTAGACCATAAACATTGAATATATATTTAATTTCATATTTCTACTAGCTGCACGGCAGCTAAGTGGATAGTGCATCCCTGGCACATTTCTGTGGTCATGGGGTCATATCTAGCTATTAGCCTTCCTGTACGGAGTTTGCATGTTCTTCCCGTGCTTGCGTGGGTTTCATCCAGGCACTCTGGTGTCCTCCCAGGTTTCAAAATCATTGCATGTCAGGTTAATTTGCCATTCCAAATTGTCCTTAGGTGTGGATGAGCGAGTTGTCTGTCTTTGTGTACCCTGCGACTAGCTGGCAACCAGTTCAGGGTGTCCCCTGCCCACTGCCCGAAGATAGCTGGGATAAGCAGTGCAGATAATGGATGGATGTTTCCACAATGATAAATGAGTCACAGCATTGCTTGCCTCTCCTGAATGTACGTCACTTCTGAAACAGACTTGCACTTATTATTGTCAAAATCAAAAGAAATGCAGAGTTCTGTTGCCATGGCATGACTCCTTCTTGAGACTCATTTCATATCTTTCAAAAATTATGCATTTTGGGGATATTTTTACAAACATTTATCAATATACTTTCTCCATTACCTCTCATTTTGCTTACACTGACACTTTTTTGCTCGCTAGTTTTGCGATTCAAAGTCGTGAAACCAGCCCAAACTCTCCGCTTCAGGTTGAACTCAAAAGTACCGTATTTGCTTTTATTTGTTATGTTCACCTCTGCTTTTTCTTTCTTTTCTCACTTACTACACTGACCCCCAGATCCCCCTGAATTTAATTTTTGTTGTTTCGACAGAACAACGACCAAAGCCTAACGTAATGTTCTATTTTGACTTGTCTTGACAAAGAAAATGGTCACCACTTAACCTCTCAGTTGTTAGGCAGCCCCTGAGAAATGGCTGGGATTTATGATCATCCATCCATCCATTATCTGCACCACTTATCCTCAGCAGGGTCGCGAGGGTGCTGTAG
Source organism: Urocampus carinirostris (assembly GCF_059441175.1). Classification (NCBI taxonomy): domain Eukaryota; kingdom Metazoa; phylum Chordata; class Actinopteri; order Syngnathiformes; family Syngnathidae; genus Urocampus; species Urocampus carinirostris. Next base: position 18,920,860 of record NC_142354.1, read on the forward strand.
CCCATCCCAGCTATCTTCAGGCAGTGGGCAGGGGACACCCTGAACTGGTCGCAGGGCACACAGAGACAGAGAACTCACTCACTCATTCACACCTAGGGACAATTTGGACCGGCCAATTCACCTGACATGCACGTTTTGGAATGTGGGAGGAAACCGGAGTGCCTGGAGAAAACCTACGCAGGAACGGGAAGAACATGCAAACTCCACACAGGGAAGCTGCGGTAGCCGGACTCGAACCCTGAACCTCCGCACCGTGGGGCTGTGTGCTAACCAACCGCCCACCGTGCCGCCCAGATCTATGATCGATAAACGTTTTTTTTCGGTTCTATGTTTTATTTTAATTAAAGCATAAAATGTGATACATAAATTATTTATTCTGATTTTAGCATCAGGGACCTGCATAGATAGTTTGTTATTTAAACTATGGTTGCACACAGTTGCCATTATTTTGGCTCACTGGTGTTTTGACTGTTATTTCGGACTGCTCTTAGTTTTTATTTTTATTTTATTTTTAACTATTATGCATTGTTTACACCATTGTCACTTTTAGCCAATTATATTGCTATTTTTTGATTTCCACTACCTTTAGGGCTAATCTGCTTTCTTTAACCTTAGAGATTTATTATGAATAATAAATGAAACATCCTGGAATTTTCTTATGAGTTATTTTGTACAGTCCTTTCCTGTTTTAAATTTAAATTCCTTGATGTCTTCTTTCCTTATTTTTGCCTGTCTACTGATCTATAAACCTATCAAAATGGTCTGAACTGTAAGAAAATGTTGTAACTTTTTTATTCTCAGCCATTAACTCTGGCTTGAGTCATCATTCCAGGCTACGTCGAACATTTTCATGATGCATATGCAAGTAGACAGATTTGAGATTGATGTTAAATGAAAACAAAACAGGGACACAAAAAAAGACACCTTACGAGGGATGTGTATTATAATAAAAGCAACAGGGAGACCGGATTGCCTAGTCAAACGTTCATTGATCTGGTGAATTACTGAAGAGTTGTGGTAATTATGCTATCTGCAAATACCAACCTAGCATGTAATGGATATTCCTTCCCTAAAAACAGAGTACTTGCTAATATTGTTATGAAATCAATACTATTTTGTTATTTCTGTTTCGTGTCATTGTTGTGTGTACTAAAAGTGTGTAACTGCAGCTTATACACGTGTTTTTTTAGGTAGTGCTGAGAGCAATTTACCTGGCGAATCTATTCTTTTCCTCTAAAATATTGTTTTTCTACTGTTTCTACAATCACTTAATGGAAGCAAGCAAACTGCTAAAATGTAAACAACTGTTAATGTTATCTTGATAGCTGGATGTTTATTTATTGGTTTTAGTGTCTAATGTATCAAAGTACCTTAAATTTGTAGCAAATGTAGAGCAAATTATGGCTGATCCATCACAAAATTGGGGCCGAGCATAACCTCACTCTCCACTACTCCCCCTGTACCTCCACTTCTACCCCTGTTCCCCAACTCTTCCTTCCTCACGTTCCCCATGTTGTGTTCCACCTCGAACTGCTTTCCTAAAAGTAGACAGCAAATAAGTAGATAAGCGTGGTAGGGAAAAAAACATAAGGACTCTTTGCACTCAATTGGGCACTCTTAACACATACTTAATTGAGAAAATATTTAACTTTCAACTGTTAAGGACTCTTTAAACGATGCACCCCACCTGAGTTCTTCTCAGACGTCCAGGGTGTTGGTGACCTGTATTTTCCTTCGGATATAAGCATACAGTTTTGAATGCCTATTTACTACTTGTTTTCTAATCAATAAAAGCACTTCTTTCCTTTTAATTTGTAAACATGGTTTAACGAGTAATTTAATTTCTGTAGAGACATAGACTGTCACAGCAAAACTGGAAAAGAAAATCCAGGCCACGGAGATGCGATGCTACAGGAAACTTCTGGGGATCAGCTACTTAACCCATGTGACAAACGAAACTGTGGTATGGTTACGTCACAAGATCATAAGGATTGACCAAGATAATTCTCCAGGGCACAGTCCAAGGGGGCAGGAGGAGAGGAAGACCGAAATAGAACTGGGCCGACAACATTAAGGAATGGTGCCAACTTTACCACGACCCAAGAACAGGCCAGGAACTGTCAACGTTGGAGAAGGCTGTCCATTTAAATCCCCATGGTGTCAAGTCAAGTCAAGTCATGTTTGTTTGTATAGCCCTTAATCACAAGGAGTCTCAAAGGGCTGTACCGATTACAGACTATTAAAACACCATCCCCTGATCTAAAATTTACACGAGGCCAAGGAACAACTCAAAAACCTCAACATGAGGAAAATGAAAAAAACCCTGAGAAGGGACCGCACATGAAGTAACCCCCCTTCCTAGATGACCAGGCTGCCAAGGGTTCCAAGATCCGTGATGATAGACTGCAATGTTAAAATCTGTAAAATGAATATATTAGTAAGAACACTCATTTTTCTATTCTCAGTTTTACACTTTTTTAAATGAATGTGGACTACCTTCTCGCCGTCTTCAGAGTTTTAATAAGACGAAGGGGTCTCGCGTACCTTTTACTGCACAGCCTTGCTTAGGTGCAGTAAAAGGAAAGGAAACCTTGTACAGTGGAACCTCGGTTCTCGACCATAATCCATTCCAGAACCCTGTTCGAGAACCGATTTGTTTAATCACCAAAATCATTTTTCCCATTAAAAATAATGTAAATCGTTTTAATTTGTTCCAACACCCTGAATGTTTAACGTAAACATGAAGCTAACCCAGGCTAATCGTACGTTCGCGTTATCGTAATCCTCCGTACGAAAGATTACTCTAACATGAACGTGTAAAAAAAAAATCAGGTCGCTTACAAGTCATTTAGCACCACAAGTGGCTAGCGCTTCATTGGAAAGGGGGCTCTGTTCCAAAACCCTGAATTTTGGGCTCAGTTCCAACACACTGAATGTTTACCTGAATGTTCAACGTCATCATAGAGCTAACCTAGGCTAATCGTACGTTTGCGTTATCGTAATCTTCCGTACGAAAGATTATGCTAACACGGACATGTAAAAAAAAAAAAGATAAAGAAAAGAATTATGAATAGGATTTCTTACCTTTGTAGTGGTCAGCAGAAGGCGCATGCTGTATTCCCTAGCAAGATCGGAAACACGCACACCTCTTTCATATTTAGCTATTATGTCTTTCTTAAAGGCAATAGTTGTAGAAACAACTTTTCTTTTTTTCACCTGTCCTGGTTGCACCGACCGACCTTATTCGGAGGCATAGTTAGGGGCTAAAACACTCCGTTCACCGATATTAAAAGCGAAAGCAAAAAGAGGCAAGTGCGCACGTGGTAACAGTTGGTCACGAGGGGTGGGGCGGTCTCCACGATCTACACCCGTACGCGGCTCAGCATTGCACCCTAGTGTACGCACTCACCCATTACCGGCGTTCGAACTCCGAATTTTTGACCGAACAGCAAAGCAAGAATTTCTCGAAATTTTTGGTCGAACACCGATTTGTTCGAACTGAGAGGCGTTCGAAAACCGAGGTTCCACTGTATTTAGGGAATGTTACATGAGGATAGGGAAAACACACACACGCACACAAGAGCTTTTGAGTGCATCCAGTAATCAACTGAAGTGTGTTTGAGCTTCAATGGAATAAAGGTGAATGGGGTTGGCAGCCCTTTATGGAAGGTCTTTTATTGTATGACTACATTTGGTTTTCCATAAATGGTACTGTTTTCTCCATCAATGTTTATATATTTTCATATTTTTGAACCGTATCTATTGTTTTGGAGCGCCCCTGTTCACTAAACTGCAGTTGGATTTAGGAGCGAGCTCGTCTTCTCCCAGCCTGCGTGCGCTTTGGCTTTGTTTGGAAGCTGCTGACAGCGGGAGCGCGCGGTGGATCAGCAGAGGCGCGTTCACGTCGCACACCCGACAACCAGAAACAAGATTCTTCTGCTCTGTTTTCAAGTTCCTTCCCAACACTTAGGAACGAGAAAACCTTGCCAAGTTTTTTTTCCCTCAACAGCTGGACTTCTTTTTGCAACTCCAAGCCCGGGCGTCTTTTCTTTTGCGCAAGGCTGAATCCAGCGGTTTGACAGCTGGCAAGTTAGATATTGCGCAGGAGTTTTGCGACTGTTGTGCCCAAAGACTTCAGAACCAAGGACAGATCCTCGCATCAGCCTGGCAAAAACCTTTGGAAAAGGGACAACATCTGCGCGCTGTGAGGAGCGTGAAGCGACTCGCGGTGCGTTCGCGGTCGCCAAGAAAACCGGCACACCAGAATATTTTCGGTAAGGCACTTTTGTTGCTTGTTATTTTTATTAGTGTTCCACTCTGGACAAATATCTATTCTTATTTTTTTAAAACGAAAAAAAAAACTTGGTGTTACTGGTGAGCTTGTGACTGAAACTTAAGCAGTATTTAGTGATTTGTTTTTGTCATTGATACCAACGTATAGAGAAACAGTGTATGCAACGAGATTAGACATGGCACTCCAGAGAAAATATGTAAAAAAAACATTGGAGCGATAAATAAGATAAGACAGTCTGGATGAATAGGCAAGTATATTAAGAACGTAGTGTATACCTGTCAAACTCGGCCAATTTATATTCTTATTAATGATTGCAATTTCCCCTCATCAACAAACACAACGCGGCACCTATTGACTCACAGCAAGACAGACTACGTCATGGATCAGCAACCTAAAATGTTGAAAAAGCCATAAGAGACTACAAAAACCAACAAAAAACATGAAAAGGGGGTTTATGCATAAAAGCCCGTCTTTTAATATTTAATATTATTGCAAACCTTTTTACAGGTTTAAACATTTTTAAAATATTTTGTGTAGTTTCCTACAGAAACCCTATTTTTACAAAATGTTTTCCCTTCCTCATTCTTTTTCCAATTTAATACATTTTTGACAAATGTTCACGGAGTGACTTGGACAAAGCTTAAGAGCTGCATGCTCTGTAATTTTTGTCACTGCTAAATTTTATTTCATTACTTTTCTTTGCACTACTGTTTCGATGCACCATTTTTCAGTGCACTATTTTATGATGTAGGCCATTTTCTAAGCACTCCGTTGTAAATATGTTTGACTATTTATCACGACTGTCCTTTAACTTGTTTTTTTTTCTTTAAAGATTTTCTTAAATGTTTATCTTGGAGTACCATGTCTAATCTCGTTGCATATAATGTTTCACTATGTGGTTATCATGTACAATGCAGACAATTCTATTCAATTAAACAAGCAAATTGCGATCAGGCTGGTTGTTGAAATTGAACTCAACGCATCTCAACTGTTAGGTCGACGAGCTAGCCGGTCAGCCACCATGCTGATACTAATTTTATATTTATTTCCATTTCCAACTGACACTGGAGAAACATTGATATACATTAATAAGCAAAGGTTTGAGCATTTTCAAGATTTTGCCCTATAAATCATTGATTTTTTTGGAACAGCAATTTCCGTTTAGTACTTTAGATCGTATTGCACAATAGACAATTCAATTCTTAATGTGACTGGTTAGTTTATGACTGAAACTTAAGCAGTAATATAAACATATATATGTAATATATTCCACTCCATTGGGACATCCTTATGAGCACCTGCATTAAAGTTTTCGTCTTACAAAAAAAAAGAATGATTATTTGTATACCATGAAGCTGTTTTTATTAATGATACTTAGATAAATATGAAATATATGTGTCAATGTGTAATATGTGACTACAAAATGTTGCTATATTGCGATGTGAAACAAAAAATGAACTAAATATGCCAGATCCATGTAGTTGATCTTCATCTTATGTTGGAAAAAATAGTTCCTCACCTAAGAATGTTTTTTTAAAAAAGTTTATGTATTTTTGATTTTATGATTCAGACCAATATTGTTTTCCTTTAAAAGAAAATGTGTTTTTTTTAACCACTAAGAGGCGCTCAATAATACACACTGTCCCTTTAACCTCATGTCTCACGGATTCGAGAGCTTGACAGTGATTGATGATAAACGGCTGGAGCTGTCACTGTGGGTTTCTTCTTTACACGCGAGGCGCTTGTTTAGAGCGGAAAACAAAATCAATGTCGGAACCAAACAAGTTGTAAAGGCTACTCGCCCTGAAAAAGCACCCCAATTAAAAACACAACCTGTCAAGTAAACGCGGAGGCGAGTCACTATCTCACCAGTTAAATCTGTTCGGGTATTGTTATGCATATTATCAGTGACTCAATCTCAGCAACAAAATATGATCTTATGTATGTCCTTTTTTGCTGTTGTTTACATAGTAAATACATCAAATGTCAATTCTTGTATGTTGGTGTTTGCCAGATGAATCTCATCGTACATGCTTTAAGTGTTTTTATTCACGCGAGTAAGATCCTGTATGTGCACATCATAACCCAAATACCCAAGTTCTTCTAAATGTCGTTTACACCCCCCAGTAAGAAAAATAACCAGCGATGGAGGCGGATATATGTACAAAAAATGACATTTTCGAGGGAGTCTGATAAAAATCGATGGATTACAATTGATAAAAAACATTTCCTGAATTGACTCTCGTCTTTGATGCGAAATACAACTAGTCTCGAACTCAATATATGATAGTTTAGTAAATTAACTACGGAAATTATTCCAATATATTGCTCGGTTTTATGCTGTGACGTTTATTGTACTGCAGATGTTCTGGCTTTAAATCAAAACAAAGACAGAAGCATCACTGCTCTCTGTTTTGAACCGGTTTTAAATTGTTTTGTTTTTTATTTTTTAAGCGTGTATTTGAAAGGTTTGTCTCTATGTTAAGTACGGCGGCTGAGTGGTTAGCGCATCCGCTGCACAGTTCTGAGGTCATGAGGTCGAACTTTCCTGTGTGGAGTTTGCATGTTCTCCTCGTGCTTGCGCGCATTTTCTCCGGGCATTCCGGTTTCCTTCCACATTCCAAAAACATGCATGTCTGGTTAATTGGCAGGTCCAAATTATCCCAAGGTGTCAAAAAGTGAATGAGTTGTCTCTCTATGTGCCCTGCGACTGGCTGGCAACCAGTTCTGGGTGTCCCCTGCCCACTGCCCGAAGATGGCTGGGATGGGCTCCAGCACCCCCGCGACCCTACTGAGGATAAGAGGTGCATATAATGGATGGATGGATAATATCATTACTTTAGAAAATTTACTTTTTTTATTTTTTAGTTTGCTTTGGATTTGACTGTAATGTATCAAAAATATCATAGCATACATTGTCATGTCCTGCACGGTTGTCATAACGCCCAGCTGGCCCTGCCCCTTGACACCGGCTGACTCGCATTTGCCTAATTACTCCTGTAGGTACTTAAACGCGCCTTTTTGGAACTGCCCTTTGCCAGATCGTTGTTTACCCTTGTTGAAAACTTGTTTATGCTTGGTTATACTTGTTGTGCTTGTGGGACTTTGTTGCACTTCGGGGTAACATTCTGAGAGATTCCTGCAAGTTCTGTTTAATTCTGAAAATGCCTAGTTTGTAGTCTTGCCTATGTTTGACCCGTCTTGTTTTTTTGGTCTGGTCCGCTTGTGTTTTGGACAACTTTTCTTTCTCAAATTAAAGTGTGAGGACGTCTACGCAAATGAGTTCCTACTTCCTGCTTCCCATTCCGTTTCATGACATACATATAATAATAATAATAAACCTGGGACCAGAAAATAGTCATACTGAATATTTTTCCTGTAAATAATTATCATATTTCCTTTTTCAGTTTGTGATTAAATGTTATCCAGAGAAATGATTTTGTGTCTTACAATTTTTTTAAATGGACGATTCTCAGGAAGTACTAATATAGATACTGAAGCCACTTAAGGACAAGTAAAGAGTTTTTAAAAGGTTCATATATTTTATTGATTAAAAAGTATTTACAAAAGTAGTTTTCCATGTCAGTAAACAATGTATCGTGTTGATATTTAAAAAAATATTTGTTTTCCAGAATTACATTTCAGGAAAGGTCGCTTTGCAGATGGCTTAGAAATGGTGGGCAAAGGGTGAATTCTACGGTTTTATTAAAACAAAGCATCGCGAGGATTGCATATGTGTGTGGAAATGATGTGATTTCTGCCCACAGCTCTGAATGTCAAGGTAAAAAAATTCAATGAATCGCAGGTGAACAGCGGGAGTAACTATGACTCCCTTCAGTAGCCTATTGCCTCATCATTGTTGTCTGTTTTTTGGGGTAAATTTATATACGACTTTATGCCAATCGCCTCAACTTCCTCTGTATTTTATTTAAGCTCGGCAAATGATGTTAATGGAAAAGATTTTGAGCGTTCAACAACGTTTTAGATCGGTTCTGCAAATCAGATGAATAAAAATCAATGCAAATGTAGATACGTATGATTTAAAGCCGAATGTGTGAGTGTGTAGGTTTGGTTGTCCCTACAAGGCCTGAGCTTACCCGTGACCTGAACGAGGACAATCTCTATAGAAACTAAAATAGACGAAAGGACACATCACGGATGTTCCCGATCGGGCTGAAGCGCAGGTGGTCCTCTGTATGTGAGGCTCCCACTTAACATATTTGCACACTCTCACACAAGTTTATGCGAGTGCACTTGCCAATCAGAGCATCACCGAGAGGAAACCTACACCGACTCCCACATTGCACACCGACTGCTATCTTTGGACCAGACAATGAGGGGTCTTTTATGCTTCTGCTAAATGGACCAGTTCTATTTGAGGACCTTCTCCCGTTTGAAATTTGGAACGCACTCGGCCGCCATGTCGGGCGTCCACTTAAGGATTTGATTGAAGGCTGATGGGACCATTTGAAGGCTTTAAGTCTTTCAAATCAGAAATGTGTTTTTTTAATGACTATCATTTCATGCCCTGACTGAATTTGCACTTCTTAGGGCTTTGAGAGACCTCCAACCTCCTTTTGGCCTAGTTTACAAAGGCTAGCCTAATTGGCTGTTCCTTATGGCGCCATTAATTCACACAGCGACCTTGCCTTTGCAACCAGAAAGCTGCCATCTGCTCCAGCGCAGAAGAGCAATTAGACAAATCTTTTTTTGGGGTGCCGGACATGCAAATGGCGCTCTGACCTTGACAGGGTGAGGTCAATGTTGCCCAGCGCGTTCCTTAACTTTGCGCTCCTCTTTGTGGTACCCCGCAACTCGGATCACGTCTTCGCACTCTCGCCGAACCTCCTCGCTGGGTACAAAGCAGCGCATTCATCAATGCGCCGCTCAAGCTGCCACCCACAACCTGATGTAATATTTATCCCGAGCGGGAGAGCGAACGGAGGAATGCAGCATTCATTAAACTCTTACCTTCCTGTTGTCGAAAGTTGGAATATTCTTGGTGAACAGTTCGTCAATGCCTACAAGCAGTATTGGCTGTGTTACTGGAAAACAGTAATTAGTTACACTTTATAGGTACAGTAATCCCTCAGTTGTGGCGATTAATAAGGACCAGAAACCCCTGCGACGCACTTTCATTAAAGCCTCCAAGGGTAAAATTTACCCTGAGAGTACGCAACATTAACAAAATGACATCTATTGATCTACAAATAAAAACTCAATTGCAGTTGAATGAATGATCTTTATTTTCATCATACAAAAATACCACAGAGTCTGAGGGATTCTCCTCTCAAGTGCAAGAAAACGATTTAGGGAGTGGCTCGCTTGCTGCAAGCTAGCATCGGGTATCTCTGAGTTAAGCGGGGTTTCCACGATTATTAAAAAACAACCATTGCGAATGTAGTGTTTTCCTACGAGTTGTAGCTCCACGTCATCCGTTCCATGGGTAATGGATTTGGGATTAGTCAGATAAAGGCTTGATAGGGGTTGCTTAAGAGAGTTGTTAGCCTAGCTGTAGCAGTATGCTGGACCTGCAACCCCGACTTAGTCCCTACCCGAACCTGATAACAGTCCAGGGAGCACCTTCCGGTGATCAGCATTTCTTTGCGCTCTTCCGTCTTTCCTCAGTGTCAGATTTAACTGATGAATTTCTTGTCAACGTAACAAGCCACTGAAATACTAGCTGTAGCCATTCCCTGGGAATTGGGGGGATGAACCCATTGATTTGTGCGCCCACCCTGGGGTTTGACTTACAGCATACACCCGCCAATTACAGGCATGCACACAGGAGTTCACGCCCACCCAACACACATAGCACACCCTAACCCACTGCATTTTTCACAATGCAGTGAACAAGAAATAACCATAGCACGAAGTGGGGAGGGATCTTTGTACTTCATTTAAAAAAGTAATTCTGTTTCCCCCCCAGATTACTGACGTCCAAAAGTAGCCGTCATTCAAAAAGTAACTACCTAGTTACAAATTACCAAATATACTAACATTGAAGCCAACCCCCTAAAACTCATAATAAAAGCAATAGAAAAAAAATGTGTACACCAACCTGTCAAAGCGGTGAACTTCATTTTTTGGGCTTGTGCAATAAACTTTTGTGCATACTGTTTGCGTTGACTTGAAGACAAAACCAATTTAACATTCTTTATATTTTACAATGTACTGAGTGGTTACCGCATCTGCGGCACAGTTCTGAGGTCATGGGATGAAATCCAGCAACCAGCCTTCCTGTGGGGAGTTTGCATGTTTTTCCCAAGCTTACGTGGGTTTCTCCCTGTACTTCAGTTTCCTCCCACATTCCAAAAACATGCATGTCAGGTTAATTGGCTGGGCCAAATTGTCCCTAGGTGTGAATGAGCGAGTGAGTTGTCTGTCCTGTGTGCCCAACTAGTTCAGGGTGTCCCCCTGCCTACTGTCCAAAGATGCCTGGGATGGGCTCCAGCAACAAACCCCCCTGTCATGAATAACACGTTACAGTACTCGTTACTGAGAAAATTAATCGTGATGTTTTGTAATGCATTCGTCCCAACACTGATTTCAAGTGAAGGATTAGTGGTTGTTAGCAAGGCAATTTGGGTCATTACTTATGCAGAACCTAAAAAGTTTAAAGAGACAATGGACTTTGATAAAATAAGCATGTTTGGCATCACTATTATTCTCTAATGAGTGTACTTCATAATCATTAAACATGGCTGCAACCCAAAGAATCAAAAAGCAGCACGCTCGCCTGTGAAGGGATTCAAATTAGCATACACTGCCCGCTCCCCTGCAGTCCAACGCTCACTTATTATTTTTTTGAACCTGGCAAGTTTCCATGGCAACCCCCACTTCATTGAGGAGCACCACCATCTATGTGTCATCTCCTTGTAAGCTGGGAAAATCCTCGCCAGGGAAGTGTCTGGAATACAGTGTTGAATGAAGTACTCACTTTAACAATCATACGTTGAATGTGCCCCCACTACTCCAAACGCAGAATCGTAATTTTTGTTGTGATTTGAAAATATAAATTAAGAAGCATCATTTTATCTATTTTAAGTGGGAAGCCCTTTGCTAATTGGTGTCCGTTGAAATGAAATCAAAGATCTTTAGTCACAGGTATCGACCATACATCGTTTACCCGTTTTTCAAAGCAAAGCTGCTATTGGTCATTGAGTTATAGCAGGGGGCCGGAACCTATAGCTTTCTTCCTATGTGGCTCTTTTCATGAGTACATATTGCCCATAGATTAAAATGTTAATTGTGCAAATTTCTAAGCGTTAACAATTTTAAAGTCAAGTTGGGTGCATGCATAGCCAAAGCAACGGTGATAATATTGGCTGTTTGGTCTTGGGCACAGTCTTACCTAGAGTCATGGTTTCACACCAATGGACTCTGTTTTGGCTGTACATCACTCAGGAGTCTTTTATTATGAAGCCTATTAAATAGTGTATGTTCACTGTTGAGACACTTTGATAAAAACTCACAGAACTAACTGTAATTACCCCAAAATGCCAGCCAAGCAAACAGAACAATTTGATTGGGTAAGCAGTATTGGTGGAAAATACTTCTGTAAACCTTTTGTTTGCAATTTTTTGTGACATTTTTTCAAAAGAACTCTGCTTGCACCTTGTTTTGAAACCATACATCCATCCATTTTGCACCGCTTATCCTCACTAGGAAGCCCATCCCAGCCATCTTTGGGTAGTGGCGAGGGGACACCCTGAAATGGTTGCGAGCTAGTCGCAGAGCACACAGAGACAGACAATTCACTCGCTCATTCACACCTACAGCCAATTTGGACCAGCCAATTAACATGAGATGTATGTTTTTGGAATGTGGGAAGAAACCAAAGTGCCAGGAAGAAACCAAAGTGCCAGGAAGAAACCTACGCAGGTACGGGGAGAGCATGCAAATCCTGTGTGCGAAGGCTGCGGTAGCTGGATTCGAACCCTGGACCGCTAACTTCCATTATTGATTAAGGAAATGAAGGGTAAAATGAAGTAACTGCAGGAGGGAGACATGTTTAAAGTGGTATATTTGTTGATATGCGACACAGGCTTGACGTTATTATTATTTCATAAATATTATCTAATCATCTAACGTCACACAGATAAATAAAATGCGCTGAAAAATTAGCTCGAGTTTGGCCGTTTTGTCTTAAGATATATGGTATGACCCTCTCTCTGGGTTACTATATCAATTTAAGTGGCATCATTTTAGCAAAAAACAAACAAAACTGGTGCCAAAAGTTCATATTTGAACATTTTTATTGGAAAAAATGTGCCCCTTGGCTCAATAGGGTGAGATACACTGATATAATGTGCCATGTTAAATGTTCCGGTACCCAATTCCAAAAGCTAAAAGTACCTTACAACAAGGACTAACAGGCTCACAAACAATTTCTCCACCTGGGACATCACCTCACTAAAGTAGCGCAACTCTGTGCTGCTGTTAAATGCTTTTGCATTATTTTTTTATTGCACTGCAACATTGTAATGTGTTGTAAATATGTGTGCTTATGTATTACTTGTTTACCTTGGAGCATGGAGGTATGTCTAACCTTGTTGCATACAATGTTTTACTACATTGTTATCAATGAGAGTAAAGACAAGACATTCGTTTGTCCATCCATTCATCCATTCATTATCTGCAATGCTTATCCTCAGTAGCGTCGCGGGGGTGCTGGACCCCATCCCAGCTATCTTCAGGCAGTGGGCAGGGGACACCCTGAACTGGTTGCCATCCATTTACATGGCACACAGGGACAGACAACTCGATCGCTCATTCACACCTAGGGACAATTTGGACCGGCCAATTCACCTGACATGCATGTTTTTGGAATGTGGGAGGAAACCAAAGTGCCAGAAGTAAACCCTCATACGCAAGGGGAGATCATGTAAACTCTGCACAGAAAGACTGGGAGCTGGATTTGAACCCATGACCTCAGAACTGTGCCGCAGACACGCTAACCACTCAGCCAAGACACAAACTCTCAGAGCGCAAGAAAAAACATTTTTCTTTGGACGATTTTTACAAAAATTTTGTAAATCACGGGAAATTTTGCATGCGTGTTGGTGCGTTTCCCTGATTACTCCTGGCGCTGAATTTGGACATCCCTGGTATCAATTCACAAGTACAAAATGTGACAGAATAAGTCGCTCAAAGCAGGAAACACAACGAGTAAATCTACATCTTGCAAAACAAGTCATCAAAAATACAAGAAGTGTGACAAACACCTGGCAGTCCTGGTAAGAATATTTGACATAAATAATAGAACCAGAACAAGGATCCTCGACATGCCTGCATAGGAAACGTGCTGAACAATTAAATTGTACACATTCTAGTCACCAAGGGAGGACTGGTATAAATGAGATTATCGTGTAAGCGTGTAGTAAATGGCCTTAATTCATTTGCGAAACATACAGTATTTTAAATAAAATGATAACAGAACAGGCAGCATTTCTGGCAACACCATACTCTTCTAGTCATAAAGTGATCTCTTACTGTGAAAATGGAATCCAAGGATATTTATGGAATGCTCAGACTCAACGCAATGTTCGATAGTAACATATTTGACTCTTATTATTTGGAATTTGCATATATACTAATAGTTGAGTGCAAGGCTGATCGTACTAAATGTTTCTTATGAGTACATTCTCAATTCATCCTGACCATATTATTGAATTGAATTGTCTTTATTGTCATTGATCAATTTTGTGGAACATTATTTACAATGAGATTAGACATGGCACTCCTGGTTAAACATGATACAAATTATTTTGCGAGAAAAAAAAATATTTACAGGGTAGTGCTTCGAAAACTGGCCTTAGTTATAATAATAATGCAATGAAAAGGAATAGTGCATTGTAACAATAGTGCGATGAAAATAAGTGCAATTGTCACGGTTGCCCATTGCCTTCACTTGGGCCCGCTCGTTTGGCGCCAGCTGCTGCTCGTTGCCTGATTGGCTTCCCTCCTATTTAAACTAGGACACTTATTCACTCCTTGTCAGTCCGTCAATGAACCTCTGCACTTGCAAGACATGTATTTTGACTCTGTCTGGTCTCCTGCTTGTGTATCCAATATCAGGTTTCGACCCCGTCAGTCCCGTCCTGTCCGGTATCTTGCTGTTGTATCAAGTATCCATTATCCGGTATCAATCCCGTCTGTCCCGTCCTGTCTGGTATCTTGCTCCAGTATCCGGTATCGATCCCGTCTGTTCCGTCCTGTCCGGTATCTTCTCGTGTATCCTGTATCGATCCCGTCTGTCCTGTCCGGTTTCGATCTTGTCTGCCTCTGACTTCCTGTTTTCCCGCGCCTGACTTCTCTGTCTCACTTCATCCACCCAGCGATCGCTGAATCACTGGCGTTTGTGTTCACGCACATGACTTCCCCATTTCCGTAAAATAAAGCTAGTGTGAAAATGTTACGCGTCTGGGTCCTCTGTCTGTCCGGGTTCTGACAGCAATGATAATCAGCAGCAACAAAAAAGAAAAAAATAACTCACACGCTATAAATTTTCAAAGTTTTGTTTGGCAGCGACAAAACAAAATTTAGTCTCAAGATATGTTTTCACAACTTTGTGCGCCCGTTGATGGTGGTGATGGCCCAGGGGAAGAAGCTGTCTCAGAGCCTGTTTGTCCTTGTTTTGAGGGACCTGTAGCGCTTACCAAAGGGCAACAGGTCAAAGAGCTCGTAGACGGTGTAGGAATTGTCTTTTATGATGTTAAAGGCTCAGCTACGGTTTTGCAAGCTGGCAATGTTATGTAGACTGGCAGAGAGCAGCCGATGATCTTTTGGGCAATATTAATTACAGTCTGTGTATTTTCCCGGTCCACTGCGGTGCTCCCAGAATATCACACCGTGAAGCTATATGCGAAAATGCTTTCCACTGTGGCTTTTAGAAGGACACCAGCAGCTTTTGTTCCAGGTTCTTCCACCAGAGAAGCCTCAAAAAGTGAAGTCACTACTGGGCTTTACCCACCAAAGCCTTGGAGTTATATACTCTTTTAGAATCTGCTGGTATACAATTTCAAAGGTGTAAAGTTACTTCTGTAATATCAATTTATTTTAACTTGTGTTTTCTTCCTTTTTAGAAACATCCAACATGTCTCCAGTGTCAGGAGACCCTATCCTATAACTATCTAAAAACGCACTTTTCTGCCTCCTTGATATTCTGAGCCCGACATCCTGCTTCAATGATGCTGAGCGTCATGCTTCACCTTAAGAGGTCGGCCGCCCCAGCGTCTTTCTACTTGCCCTTGCACGTCCTCCTGCTGGAGCTGCTGATCCCAGGAAGCCTTCCCAGCATGTCCAGACTGCCGCCGCCGTCCAAGCGCGAGATCCTCATGGATGGCGATCTGGTGATCGGCGGCCTCTTCCCGGTGCACCACAAAGGCGAAGGGATGGAGGACTGCGGTAAAATCAACGCAGAGCGAGGGATCCAGAGGCTGGAGGCCATGCTGCTGGCACTGGATGAGATTAACGCCAGCGATCGCATTCTTCCTGGGCTCCAACTGGGGGCACACATCCTTGACACCTGCTCCAAGGACACCTACGCTCTGGAGCAGTCCTTGGATTTTGTCAGGGCCTCCCTCACCAAGGTGCACGACCCCGGGTTCATTTGCCCCGACGGGTCACGACCGATCCAGAACGAGGTCCCTCTGGCCATTTCAGGGGTCATTGGTGGATCCTACAGTGACGTTTCCATCCAGGTAATTGCTATTTCAAACATGTGGGAACAGAGATGCATGCACAGTGCAGTACTGCTTGTTGTCCATCAACGATTGCCCATCCCTCTTTCTGCCCATCCATTTGTCATCAGTCAATACATCCATTTATTGTTTAACTTTCTGTCTGTCCATCCATCCAAACATGTTAATTATCTATAAATCTTCCCATCCATCACCCATCAGTCCAGCTATCCATTCATCTTTTATACTGTACCTCTTTGTATCCATTGTTCAATCATCCATTAATCATTTATACATCTTTCTATCCATCATCTATCTTGACATTCATCCAAATCAATGTCAGTAAAACAAAAGAAATATGGTTTAATCCAGCCTGACCACGATACTCCATTATCATACACATAAAAACAAATAACAAAGCAGTGTCTGAAACTCATGACAAAAAGTTAGCGGACACCAGGGCAGACAACTCTGAAAAGTTACCTGCCCAGCCATAAAGTTGCCTGCCCCATTTTTCACAACTTGAAATGCAATAAGACGACTAATCGCAAAAAACCCGTTGTTGCAAAGGATCAAGGATTGATAATCAGAATATATAACAGAACAACACTTTAAAATCAAGTTTATTATAAATCTATTTATAACATTTATTGCATGTATATGACATCGCTGTATTCCATCTGCCATCACTATGTACCTGTATTCACTCATCTTCTTTCATGCAATGTTTGCGTTGCGTCGTCTGCTACCAGCCACGTAAACTCCTCTTTCCACGATGCTTTTAACGTACGTTTACGTTTTGTAGCGTCATAAATGTTTTTAGCTTCTTTTGAATATTTCTTATGGGGTTGAGGTTTTGGCTTGATTCCTAACCACTTCTCCATTTTTCCTGTGTTCTCTGTGCGCCTACTTATATGATATGCAAATGCACAACCTTATAACGCTCGGGAAAGTCCACAGGCACAAAGTTATTCGATGCAGGCTTCCAATGGCTGCCGAGTACGCAAATTGCCAAACAAACGGAAATTTCCAGACCAAACAAAGATTTCGAAATCGGAATGAAGCAAACGTTTGATTTGAAAAAATATCTTTCGGGTTTTTTTTCCTTGAAAAAGTTGTCGGCCACCCGGGCAGAGATGTTTTGTAAGTTGTACGCCCGACGTAAAAGATGCACGCCCCGGGCGTCCGGGCAGACGTTATTTCAGACACTGAACAAAGGGCAAACCTTCGAATGCGTGTGAATAACACATACCTGTCAACCTGTACGGTTTAGCCGTACAATGTATGTTTTTTTATGCATTTTAAGACAAGTACGACGTACAAGGATATCCGTACGGAAAAACGCAAATTTGTCCATCCCATGCGTCTGCCGCCTGGGGATTTCCCATCATGCATGATTCCGGAAAAAAAAAAATATATGGTGTACGATTATTTTGTATTTTGTACAGGAAAATACTATAGTTTGTACGGGCACGGAGCCGTGGAGGTTGACAGGTATAGTAACACTGGACAACAAAGTCACCTCTGATCATTATACCACGGACATTTGAAATAAGAGTCGACAAAGACTGTCAGTCATTCGTAAACTCAAAAGACTTTATGTTGAAAATCACCTTATGTACTGTACGAAAGCATTTTTAAACCCATCCTTCTGTACTGCCCCACGGGTTTTTTCACGATGCTCTCTGTCCCAGACCAGACCAAATTTACACGTATCACAGACATCTAAAATCATCGGCCAACTCACACCCAACCTCTCACACTTCAATAACTTTTCCATCATCAGACTGGCAAACACAACTGAATCACTACACCAATACTATATCCCACTACTCTCAGGGTGCAGATACAGGACAATACGATTTAGGAGAGCCCGACTTGTGAAAAGCTGATCCCCTCTGCCATTACCCTTCTTAAACAACAGGTCCCGCTGACTCATCCAATCAGGCCGTCCTCATTGTCCCACTGTCATATATGTTTGTCATTTTGCCGTTTTTGTAATATAATACCTCTTGTTTTCCCCCGGTACAATCGGTGGAAGTGAATTTCCTTAAATTAAAACCAATAAATCAAATAGAGATTTAAATTCATTGTATGTTCATCCAGGCCGCACCGCAACTGGGTGGTCAACGTGCAGTCCCATGGTGCGGTGGCCTAGGGTTCGATTCCAGCTATTGGGACCTTCCCGTGTGGGGTTTGCATGTTCTCCCCTTGCTTGCGTGGGTTTTCGCCGGGTTTTCTCACACATTCTAAAATTATGTGTGTCAGGTTAATTGGCCGGTCCAAGCTGTCCCTAGTTTTGAGTGAGTGAGTTATCTGTTTTTGTATGTGATGTGACTGTCTGGCAACCAGTAAACTATGTCCCTTGCCTGTTTACCGAAGATGGCTGGAACGAGCTCCAGCACCCCAGTGAGGATAAGTGACGCAGAAAGTGGAAGTATGTCCATCCATCCATCCATCCATCCATCTATACATCCATACATCCATCAACCCACCATCCATCTCCATCCATCTGTCGACCCACTCATAAGTGCCCCTATTTGTCTTCAATCATCCACCCATTCTGCCAGTAAGTCATTCAATCCAGCATAATTCTTGCATTGCAATTGTTCTCACTCATTAAAATTGTTTAACATCTGACCAGACTCTGAAACACAACATCGCTGACACTTATGATAGTGCTTCATTTGGTCATTTATTTCTCCCCGCAGACAAAACACGCTATTTTTGCATACACATGCTTTTATTCCCCTTTTTTATTTGTAATAAACATAACAAATAAATCCAAACGACTTCATTCCTCAACTTTGAGATCATGTAACAGTCAACATGTTTTTGTGCGTTGTAATAAACACACGGCAGCACACACAGCATTAATAATTGACGCAACACCTGAAGTGTTGGTGACTAAGTGAGTTCATGAATATGCAGATGTGTTTATGCATGCTAATCAGCTTTTTTGCCCCTCTGTGTGTAAAGTATGCAGCGCTCGCTTGACATGAATCAACTTTTGGAGGTTTGATCATGTGTATACTGTATTCTCGTATTACACAACCTTGTACGTATTGTTAATAGCACGGGTATGGAGTAGCGCTTGTGTGCCGGAATGCCCAGTGTTCATTTATTATTGACACCGTTAATTTCTTTCATCATTTTCTCTGAAGTAACCGGAAAGTTTTCCATTGATGCCTTGGCTTGAAAATGCCAAATCATCACAATTGTTATTTTTTTTCCTTTTATTACAGTAGGAAGGCCGTAAGGCTACATTTATGAGAAAAGGAAGCGCTTCATGATTGAATACATTCAGATTCGGCTCAGTCCCGGGCACGGGTCCAGTATGGGAGCATTGATGCCGACTGACAAGCATATTCATGAGAGTATTTGCCTGAAAAAGCGTTTCGGCAACGCTGAAAGCTACGGGTACAATGGCGGGCTACTTCTCCACGCCTCTGACAAAAGAACAGCTTCCACTTCAATGTGCGAGAAGCCACCCAGGCCAGGCAAAATGAAGCTTGTTCCGCACTCAATTCTGTTTTGTCGTGCGAAAAAAGAAATTCGGGTTTAATTTTTTGAAATATTTATTAGTGAAATTAAGCTTTTAACATTTTCCAAATAATAGTAATGGATCTAATTAATAAATACATATCTGTAATTTTTTTTGCTTACTTTTTTGCCTTTTACAATGTAAACATTACGAAGGCAAAAAAAAGTCCCAAAAAATGTAAATGTGTTTTTCTGTATCCCTTAAATTCCGGACTACGAGCTGCTACTTTATTGCTAAACTTAAACATTGTGGCTTTAAATACAAAGTACCATATTCTTTTGTTGTTGTGGCGAAACAAAGGAAAACAGCGAGCTGCTTTTTTCCACGACACGTGCTCTAAATACAAAACACGGCGGTGATGTCTGAAAAAATTTATGATGCCCTTCTAGAGGAAAGGTTAGTCAATAATTTTGCCAACATTATTCATATAATACATAACTAATAGCAGCAAAACATGAGGTTTAACAGTATTTTATTCAAAATTGACCAGGTACAGTGCTAGGTCAGTAGAGACATAAATCTATGAATAAACCTCTTTTTTTAGAGACAGGCAAATACTTAACAGTATATAATACAAACATTATGTGCATTTTGTGAAGTACATTCAGTTAACAAAAGAGCTTAACGATTTTCATGCCATTTTTTTTATGCGTTAACAACTGCTGTTTATTCCTTGGACTGCATTTAATTTCAAATATGTTTGTCAGGCACAGTCGGGAATTACATTTAAGCTGTCTTTTAGAGCAAAATAATTTTTTTTCCCCCAAAAATATGAAAGCCAGAAGTAATGCAATGCGCATTTTAAGATGTGATATTCCTAATTTCGGCACAATATCGTTTTTTCCCAGTGATTTAAGATCAAGTACCACGAGGTCGGACTCATCTCATAAAAGAAAGATGACGCTTTGAACCAAAAAACAATGGGATATTGAAGGTAATGTATCTGAGTCATCAGATCAGGAGGCTTCTCCTACTACTGGTATCTATGAAACCCGTACTTTCTGTTTTATGCGGGGGAGGAAACCTGAAAAAACACAACCTGGAGAAGGATGAGTGCCGGCTGTACTTGCACAAGACACACCACAGTTAGTGGGGCACTGGCGACCCTCGTGGTTAAGGGATCTGTGTGTGTGTGTGTGAACTCGCAATGGTATTCAATGTATCCATCCAAATTGAACAACAAAGTAAGTTATCAAAGATGCTACACTTCTCTTTCTGTATCGTCAGCGCCAATGTTGGGTTGCCAAACTTTCCATTAACCCTCGAAAAACAATTACAAGCGTAGGCACTTTGGTCCATCACCATGCCAACCACCAATCACTACAGCAGAAAAACACATCTGTGCTGCAATCTGACACTATTACCCATCATATGGTTGCTCTGGCGCTGTGGTCTAGAAATATACATTCTACGCAACGCAGCCCTCATTTTTTGTCCAGCCGTAGTAGTTAATATGTTTTCGTCTTCATAAACGCTCCCGTAGTCTCCATCTTGAACCGTTACATGAGCCAAAATTACATGACGTAAACAACTTGTAGTAGAGCTGAAAACGGTGTGGGGTGTCCGTTTGGCGATTCTGCAGCGAGTACAAATTTTCCACACGTTTTGCGCCCTAAAATCTGGTGCGGCTTGTTCAAAGACAAATTTGAGTTTGTTTCTAAGTTTCAGCCTGCAGCTTTTAATCAGGTGCGCTCTGTGGTCTGAAATGTACGGTAATTTATTTGAAATGAAGCTATTTGGAAACAGGTCAACCTACATAACGCATTGAGTGAGATATCACTGCCAAAAAGCTAACTCATAAAAATTGAATTTCTTTTATGTTCGTCCACGCACTGTCTTATAAATTCCATGTCTCCAAAACTCACACATACAGCAAACTGGAGCTTTCTTCGCGAACCTTCGATAACACATTCTGTGCACTGGCTCGGCTTCCAAATTAGCGCATGACAACAACTCTAGCAAGTGAAGCTGACGTTGTGTGGGGAGCTACGCCACACATTTTGTTTTTCTCGTCTACTTCCTCATCCATCGTGTCAAAGGATGCGTTGCTGCATGCCGCGTGACGGTCACCGAAAGAACAACGCAGAAAATGTAGCGAGATTTTCCAAAGTGGGAGCTTCAAAGCTCTGTTTCAGAACAAAAAGACACAAACCAGAAAAAGCAGCAATGTAACGAATATATAAATACTGTATAACAAGGACAACTAAAGAAATAAGATTGCACAATATTTTTAAAATTTTAATTGTCTTTCATAGACTCCGTTGCTATTGTGACAATGGATTTACAGTTTTTTGTTCAGGGAGAGCAACATGTTTAAATTTTGGGTCGAATTTCAATGCTCACTGTTAAGTGGGAGTTGTCATGTTTTCATGTACATCTGTAGTGTTGCCACAGTAGGAGATCACACCACCACACAAAATACACCTCGCATTGTCTTTTTCTGTAGTTGAAAACAAGCCCACACCGCACTGCGCGTCCTGTTTGCCTCTGTATTTTTAGCTTCTAGTTGGGGGTGGACTCAAAGATTTGGCCCTCTTTTCTACGTGGCAGGCAGGATGCAGCAGCAGGCCAGGTGAGGAGAGGTGGTAAAAGTGTGCCTGTCAGTTACACACTCAGGAATACAGGGAGTGCAGAATTATTAGGCAAATGAGTATTTTGACCACATCATCCTCTTTATGCATGTTGTCTTACTCCAAGCTGTATAGGCTCGAAAGCCTACTACCAATTAAGCATATCAGG
The DNA here is from genome assembly GCF_059441175.1 of Urocampus carinirostris. Classification (NCBI taxonomy): domain Eukaryota; kingdom Metazoa; phylum Chordata; class Actinopteri; order Syngnathiformes; family Syngnathidae; genus Urocampus; species Urocampus carinirostris. The sequence continues at coordinate 18,943,121 of NC_142354.1, forward strand.
TGATGTGCATCTCTGTAATGAGAAGGGGTGTGGTCTAATGACATCAACACCATATATCAGGTGTGCATAATTATTAGGCAACTTCCTTTCCTTTGGCAAAATGGGTCAGAAGAGGGACTTGACAGGCTCTGAAAAGTCAAAAATAGTGAGATATCTTGCAGAGGGATGCAGCACTCTTAAAATTGCCAAGCTTCTGAAGCGTGATCATCGAACAATCAAGCGTTACATTCAAAATAGTCAACAGGGTCGCAAGAAGCGTGTAGAAAAACCAAGGCGCAAAATAACTGCCCGTGAACTGAGAAAAGTCAAGCGTACAGCTGCCAAGATGCCACTTGCCACCAGTTTTGCCATATTTCAGAGCTGCAACATCACTGGAGTGCCCAAAAGCACAAGGTGTGCAATACTCAGAGACATGGCCAAGGTAAGAAAGGCTGAAAAACGACCACCACTGAACAAGACACACAAGCTGAAACGTCAAGACTGGGCCAAGAAAAATCTCAAGACGGATTTTTCTAAGGTTTTATGGACTGATGAAATGAGAGTGAGTCTTGATGGGCCAGATGGATGGGCCCGTGGCTGGATCGGTAAAAGGCAGAGAGCTCCAGTCCGCCTCAGACGCCAGCAAGGTGGAGGTGGGGTACTGGTATGGGCTGGTATCATCAAAGATGAGCTTGTGGGGCCTTTTCGGGTTGAGGATGGACTCAAGCTCAACTCCCAGTCCTACTGCCAGTTTCTGGAAGACACCTTCTTCAAGCAGTGGTACAGGAAGAAGTCCGCATCCTTCAAGAAAAACATGATTTTCATGCAGGACAACGCTCCATCACACGCATCCAAGTACTCCACAGCGTGGCTGGCAAGAAAGTGTCTAAAAGAAGAAAAACTAATGACATGGCCTCCTTGTTCACCTGATCTGAACCCCATAGAGAACCTGTGGTCCCTCATCAAATGTGAGATTTACAAGGAGGGAAAACAGTACACCTCTCTGAACAGTGTCTGGGAGGCTGTGGTTGCTGCTGCACGCAATGTTGATCGTGAACAGATCAAAGCACTGACAGAATCCATGGATGGCAGGCTTTTGAGTGTCCTTGCAAAGAAAGGTGGCTATATTGGTCACTGATTTGTTTTTGTTTTGTTTTTGAATGTCAGAAATGTATATTTGTGAATGTTGAGCTGTTATATTGGTTTCCCTGATGAAAATAAATAATTGAAATGGGTATACATTTGTTTTTTGTTAAGTTGCCTAATAATTATGCACAGTAATAGTCACCTGCACACACAGATATCCTCCTAAAATAGCTAAAACTAAAAAAGCCCCACTCCAACTTCCAAAATATTCAGCTTTGATATTAATGAGACTTTTGGGTTCATTAAGAACATGGTTGTTGTTCAATAATAAAATTAATCCTCAAAAATACAACTTGCCTAATAATTCTGCACTCCCTGTAAATCCAGAGTGGCCGAGGGCGCTTGGTGCGCTATTTTCATAAGGAAGGGACGCTTTGAGGAAATTAGAAATCCATCCTAGGACAATAGTATTGATCCAATCCAAGTTCTCACTTAGTATCGATAATATCCATAATTTGATTGGTCCGCCCACCTCTACTTCAAAGTTATGTGTGTAATATGTGATTAGAAGGGACACTCGTCCTGGGATTACGTGCTGATTCTCAAAATTATGATGTGACTCTCTCCTCAATTAGCGAGAGTGATATAAGAGTTTAATAAACAACACCACAAAGGAGTAATTGTGTTTTTGTTTTTATTGTAGCTCACTTAGGTGTACATAATAAACATTAATTTCTCCCGACCCACATCTATGCCCAAAGGTAGGCCCCCAACTCACAGGGAACTTCCCTAGAACGATTTATTTGTGATGGGATATTGGCAAAATTGAAATGGTCCTGGTGTGATCCTGTTTTATTCATGTTTACATTTTGTTATTTTAGCAATAGCAAAAACAAACAAAAAAAAAGAAACGTTCAAATTACCAACTAATGCAAAATTGACAATCTTGTGTCGTCATTTTATTAAAAGCTCTGTCAATTCTCACTCTAGCCCTGCAAGTGCGTCTTCTTAACTCCTCCGTAAACCCACAACGTATAAGTAGAACAATATTCTATTATCAGTATTCGGTCAAAAGCGAAGGCAATTTTTCCTGGAAAATTTTAGTCGAGGTCACGTCCACTTCACTTAAGATGGCGTCCACCACACTGCAGGTGATGATGATGAAGTCAAGGACATTACAGGGGTTTTCGAGGAAACGAGGGCATCAATGACATCATGGATGAAGAATGAATCCAGGTACTCCGCCTAAAAAAAAACAACTTTTGTTTTGAAGAGTTTGAGGATCATCTCCACAATGACGATCAAGTTGAGGATGTTCCACAGCTTAGTTACTGTTAAGATTGCATGATTATGATTCCTGATCAAAATTTAATAGTTCAAAAAAAAGTTCAACCGAGGCACAGACACACAGATTGAGTGACACTTTTTGGATGGGTGTGAGGGGGTGTTAAAGGGAGTACCAAAAAGTGCTCCGCACATAGGAGGGTGGGAGAAAATGATAACACAAAAACTCATGACTTGAAAGGAAGGAACTGGAAGTCCTGAGACAGTCAAAGAAGGGCACCATGAAATCAAGAACAGGCATATTTCAAAAAACGAAAAGCAACAATTTCGCAGCTTCTGCCGTCGGCACAGTCATTTTGAAATGGGTTATTAATAGGAGTCAGGTGAGGGTGAAAACAGGCACGGCTGATCTTTCAGTCCGTTTGCTCGCATGCACCCTCTGGAGGACTGTGGCATACATGATTCTAAAACACAGCCAGATTCAAAAAATTCTTAAACCTTATATATTATAAGAATTACGTTCTTGTCTCAGTTTTAATACATAACTCAATATCTCAATGTTTTGTATTTTGCATTTTAATTTGTGGAATGTTTACAATGTAAAACGTGCAATTACGATACCCAAAAAATCTTAAATTTAAAGCTTCTGTGTGTACTTTTTTAAAATTAAAAATAACAATAACATTGAGCTAGTAACATCAACAAATTTTGCGTTTTATTATCAATGCACTTTCAAAATATCTGGAATTTGTCCTTTGGAACACTTCTCACTCTTTCAATCTTAATGCATATGTTTCAATGATTTCTTTAGGTATGGTATATAATATATATTAAACAAAGCTTGAGCAGTTTTTTTTCAAAGCTTAGTGAGTGGGAGGTTACAGGCTGCAGGTCTTCAAGTGTCTGCCTGAATGTCATCTGCTGGAGGCTTCCACTTGACACGCACCTCTGGGACACGTATATGGACTTTCTGTGTAGGGATGGAAAAAACATAATAGAGTGAAATCGTGAGATATGAGGGAGTCTATACAGTATTCCATATATGCCGGCTTGACTCTGTCTCTTTGGATTAAAACCTTATAATAGTGTCATACCTGCAGTACTATGTATTTAACGCTGACATTTGTGAATTAATTTTTCAAAGGTTTTCATGTCACGCTGCAATTATCTTCTCCATCAGAGAGGGGAACTGAAACTTGGTGTACTAGATACATTTGTAGTCGGGGAATATGTAATGTCTGAGCTGATTTTGGACAACCAATTGTGAAGTATTTCGCATATTATCAAATTGTAATTATGTAGAAATGTAGGCCAGATGTTACCAACTTTTATAAACAATCTTATTTAACTTAATCCGGCCCTCAACTGTCACGGTTGCCATGGCACCCAATTGGCCCCGCCTGTGTGGCGCCAGCTGCAGCTTGTTGACAGATTGGCTCCCTGTCAGTATTTAAACTCTGTCCTGTCAGTCCCCATTTGTCTGTCCGTCTGTGAATCTCTGTTTTACATAGCAAGTTCGCATGTTTTTTGCTCCTGTTTGTCTCCCGTTACGATCTGTTTTGATCTCGACCACGTCTACTCTCCTCTCCTGGCTTTCGACTTGTTTCCGATCCCGATCACGTTTTTTGGTCTTCTATTTTTCGGTCCCGACACCGCCATCGCTCGCCACGGAAGTCCCACTTCCGCGTTTTGAGCGACCTGCTCCCCACGGCCAGCAATCACCGGATCGTGTGTACACTCCTTTCCCTTCTTCCCAATAAAACTGTGAGAAACGTTACGCGAATGGGTCCTGTTTCCGTTCTGGTTCTGACATCAACTCAGAAAATACTCCAAAAATAAATTAGAGGTAAGTTGTACGTTTTGGTCACTTTGAGTCTCCGTAGTTTGTATTCTTCCTCTGGCTTTTCAGTGCTCGTTTTGGTTGTAATACACAATACAGCGACATCTAGGGGTCAGGTATTACACGGTGTCCCTTTAAATGCCACACAATTTTAAGGGTTGTGCTACGGTACTTAATACCACAACAGAGCTAGAAATAGACATTCGTGCTCATTTTTAGGAATGCTAAAAAATTGCCGATTTTAAAAAAGGGATTTCTGCACCATGTTTGTTTATTTGTCTTGTGATCTTTGATAACACACTACAGTGTCACAGCCAGTGTTAAGAAAGTAACTATAGTAACTATTCTACATTAAAATTGACACAGGAAAGTAGATCACAGCTACTTTCAGGTTTTGATTACTGTACAGATCTAACATTTACTTCTGTTTAAAGGAATAAAGCCTTAATTTCAGGGGCTTTTTTGTTACTGCAAAGGCGGCCGTTTTGATATGCATTTCTAAATTAACTGTCAGGAACCAAGAACGGAGACGGGAACCCAATTGCGTTAGTTTCTTAGTTTTATTTGAAAAGAGACGTAAGCTAGCACCCACGATCCAGTGATTGTTGATTGTGGGGAGCAGGTCGCTCGTGACGCGTAAATGGCACTTCTCTTAGCGGGAGCTGAAGGTTCGCAGCGATCGGACGGACGGCAGTCCCGTGACAGGTAGGCAGAATCAATACGTCTTAGCGGGCAGGTCGATGGCCAGGGCAGGAGAGTAGATCGTAAACGCGGGGCAGAAACAGGTCGGAACCGAAGGCAGAAATCAAAACAGGAGAGTAGTCTTTGGTACTTGCTAATCTGGCGAAACACAGGAGTACGATCGGACGTCCTTGTCTGGACGCTGACCACTTAAGAAGTGAACGTCAGCAAATCAGAGAGCGCGCTCCGGCGCACCAAACGATTGCCACAGGTGTCTTCACTTCGGCAATCATGACATTAACAATGTATAATGTTGTTACTCTGTTGTTATCATGCTGTAACCAGGTTGGAATTACTAAAAGTAGGGTTAAATTTAGAAATCCAATTTATTAGAAAATCATTTCTGAATGCGGGCTACTCAGGTGTTCTTAGAAGGGCTACCCGGTGCCCATAGGCATTATGTTGGTGACCACTGAAATGAACCAAACAATCCCTCATTGCTCTGTTAAAAGATCACTTGAAACTTAAGATAGCGTCACCTAACCGTCTTTTTTCTGGCAATAGAATTAAATAATTAAGCATGTACATAAACAAATGATTATTCTTTCTCCATTGGAAAATATGTAATTAAAATAAATAATTTTGTGTACTATTTTACTAAAATTTTCTGCCAATGAGGCAAGATTTATTTCCCTCAAGACATTTCCCGTTGGTGCATTATTTCCGTAGAGGTAGATGGCCCCGCGTTGATTGGATGGGATTCAGCTGCTTGGGGAGGTCAGTGGTCTGGCATTGCCATACCTTATTTGGCCACCAGAGGGTATTAGAGACCCCAATATAGCAGACCATACGAAAGCAGATGTTTATCGATGTTGATATTTATTGGGGTGCCTTGACACAAAACCTAGCTAAAGTCATCAACAATCGGTTCAGCCGTTTCAGAGCCTGTGATTAATATAAAAACACATACATACACAAATATGGATTATTTAAAGTAATTCGTATTTGATAGATTTAGATTAGACCAGATTTTGATGTCACTTAATAACTTACCCCAAAATGCTGACCAAAACTACCAGGTTGGCTAAAGCTAACACTCTAGAGTTAATTAATCACAAGTCTAAAATATTCTGTCGTATAACTGCCATTATTGTGGATTATTCTCATTTTGGCCAATTAATTGCTGCTAGGAAAGTCTTGAATCGTGCAATGCATCATAGAGTTTAACTATTGAGAGCATAACTGATAAGCTAATTAGTGTTTAATACTCACGGATGTAGAAATGTAATTTTCCATAACTCATCTTTCACAACGCGGGTGCGGAAGCTATAACAGAGCCGGCGGACGATTTTACAGGGTTAAAATCATTAAGCTGTAATGACTTTCTAATTTATGTCTTTCTTGTTATGACGCCAAAACAAATGTGTGATACGGGAATCGTAATAAGTTTCACACTAGCCTTAAATCACAAGTGTAATATCTAGTTATCTAGCATAGACTTTGTCTACTATATAGAAGACGTACAACTCTAATGCGATCGTAACACAAGACTTCAACCACTGAGAACAGGAACATAACTGTTTTGAAATCACCTCTAAACTACTTAACAAGTGAAGGAGGAGAGACTTTTCTTCCTCCATGAGTTTGAATAAACATCCGGGTTGTGTGACGAGAAGGGTGAAAACAAGATCTGGAGAGAGCATTTTGAGGTTTTTATCACAATAAAACAAATGAATAAAACAGAAGATTCTGGGCTGTTAAGTGCAGAACAAGGTTGTAATCGTTTCACAAGAGTGCATTGAAAATGGCTGACAATCATTTATTTACCAACGGGGGATAACAGAGAAGTTAGTGGAAGTTCTGGAACCACCAATTTTTCACCTGTCCTTCATTCAAACTGAATCATGCTAAAAGAACCCAATTTAGAACAATGTAAAGACTATATAACAACAAGATAAATGGATCTATTGTGGTGACAATTGAATAAAACGAAATAAATGGGTATATTCTAATATATGGCTATCATAAGGTGCATTAATTACAAGTGAATTATTAACTTGAAATATTGATGTGAGTATTTTTACAGCTATATGCAGTGACACATTTTAATATTCTTACACTAGACGGGAAATGATTACTTGGCTACATACATGTGTTAGCTTACTAGCTAGATACCTATCTATAACGGCTATACAGCAGGGGTCTCCAACCTTTCTCAAGCGTCAAGCTTCTTTTTGTTTCTAATCAGCGCAAAGGGCACCCAGTTTGATATGAATTTCTAAAATAGCAACTTAGCTAGATGGCTTGCTAAATAGCTCAAAAAGTAACTTGATAGTTAGCTAGAAAGATAAACAGGTAAAAAAAACACAAATTGAGCTAGATAGCTTGCTAAGTGAATAAAAAGCCATCTAAAAAGCCAGATAGAAATCTAAAAACTAGATAGCCAGTAGAGGCCTTTTGGCTTGCTAACTAGCAAAATGTTAGCTAGATAGCATGCAAAAAAACAAAAAAATTTAGCTATCTAGATAGCTTGCTAAATAGCTATGAAGGAAGGAAGATAGACAGCTACAAAGGTAAAAAGGTAACCAGATAGCTAGCTAAAAAAAAATAAAAAATAAATCAGAAATATGAATAATACATTTTTATTAAAAACATGAAAAGATTCTCATTCCATTTGTTTAAAAAATTGCATAAATTTGGGCAAGTCAATCATGGTAAACTTCTTTTTAAATGAGCAACTATTCTTGGCTATTATTCTCCATACAGTTGATGTGTTTACAGAGGTATTGGACTTTGCCAGTATTTCCTGTAAGTCTGTAGGAGACACTCTAGGGTTTTTTATGGACTCTTTTAGTATTCTCTGCTGGTCTTTTAGCGTCATCTTTGGTGGATGGCCACTTCATAAAAGACAGGCAACACTGTTACATGACAGATTGGGATTAGGCAACCTTTCCTATCTTTTTTTCTAACACGGTTTGTAGGCCGGCTATATGGACAAAATTCAAAATTCAACATGAACGTATAGATTTTTTGCACACAAAGAAGAAGCGCTAATGGGCATGTGGCGTGTCTGTCTGAATCCATCACATTGACTCACTTCGTAGCCTCAAGAGCTGGTAGGGCGGCCATCGCTTGTGCTGTCTTTCGTCTTTAGGCTATCGCGTTGGAAAGAGGTCAAATGTGTGGGCATGCACGGTTAATGTTTTTAATTTCTGCGGCTACGAATTGTTTTTTTCGCTGCGAATATGTGAAGAGTGCCTCTGCTTGGTTGTATACAGCATGTGTTTGTCAGGGTAGAAACATGCTAAATCATAGGTGGCAAACTTACAGCATTTAATATATATCTACTATAATGGCCCGGCTCTATGAAACCCTGATAACTCTCAAACTACAGATCCCACAATGCAGCGCTTCTGCTGCTTCCACAAAACTTCCCAAAAATGTTCCCGCATCAAGCGAGTTAGCTGTAGCCTGACGAGCACGGCCACTTTTGGAACTATCTCCTGAAAAACAAGATGTTCGCCAGTTGAAAAACAAGCTAGACAAGTAAATTAATAGTGAGTCTTTAGTGTTAGAAAGCAGAGACGTAAAACCCAGGAACGGATTTCTATATATCACGATGCAACAGAAGGCGAAACGGAGAAAAGCAGGGTGACGTTTCTGCTTTCAACCATGACAATGGCCGAGCAAAAAGTTGATCCTGAAGACGAAGGCTTTCAAAACCGAAGAGAGGCTGAATATCTGTAAACTGACATCGCTGGTAAACCCGTGTCTTCTTTGTGGAGCTAACGTGGCCGTAATCAAGGACATTAATGTAAAATAGCACTGAACGACAGAACATCAGAGTAAGCTGAAAGCCTGAATGCAGAGCAGTAGATACAGAAAGTTGAAGAGCTAAAGAATGATGACTCCGCATGTTTTTCTCTAGAGTAAAATTCCCAAGGTGAAAATCACAATTTTTATTTATATTTTCGTTTTTTTTCATATTTTGAATTTGTATAGTTTTTATGGAGAGCAACATTTTTTGAATTGATTTAATGTCTGAGTTTTTTATGCTGGAATAACATTTTTGTCTGTTTTAAATTCATATTTATGTTTTTTTTTTTTTTTTTTAAAAGGCAAGTTTTAATGTATTCAATAAATATTTTTCCAGTTCGGCCCACAACCAAAGGTGTGATTTGAGTTTGACACTCCTACCCTCAATGAACCAAAATCGGAACACTGAAATTTACATTCTAACTTGATATCCAACTATTTCTTTGAACAGCCAGAGACTGGGTTGAGTTACTGTATACTTTTTAAAGTGTCACCATGACTTTAACACATCACTTCGTTGTGTGTGTGTGTGAATGGTTAGGTGTGAAATACATTGTAAAGTGCTTTAGGAGGTCTTCAGTGACTTGAAAAGCGCTATATTAATGCAGTCCATTTATCATTCACTTTACTCTACAGAGTTTAAGACAGAAGCTTAGAGCTATAGGTCTGCCTCTAATTGCCGGCTAGCTTAAGATCCTAGCACTGCTTTACTACAGCCCCATTATAGAACCCTAAGTGTGGTTTAATACCCTTACTTGGAACCCCAAAACCCCCTTTGAAATGTTAACTTCAAAACTCAACAATTTTTTTGACACCTTCATAAAAATCCTTAAATATATTTGATAAAACTCAGTACTGCTTCAGAACTCGATAAAACATTTGCAATGAACAGTTATAAGGTATTGTGGCAACCCGGGTTATCAGGTAGGCCTTACACTCTGAAAAACACATAACCACTGCAGGGAAATATGATTTTTTTACACGGACGTGTTCACACTAGACCCAGGCCACGTTCATACGTGGTCCAAAATCCGATACATATCTGATCTTTTGGAATGCAACTTCTGTCTGAACCGTCAAGACGCATTCATGTGACCTGCACATAATCAACAGGGAACGGATAATTTAAGAACCGAGGCAGAAAAAACACGGAGTGTCATGATTTCACACATTAATGGAAGATGAACACTTGTTTATTTTGTAACTCACAGAACAGCCAATGTTCCATCACTTAAAACTGGATTCCTAGCATGTTGCTCGACGTCGCTGCTGTGAACAACAATGGCGTTCATTTAAAAGGCGATATATTATTTTCTGTAGTGGTAGTTAACAAAATTTAAATTTGAATCACACCACAAGGGCAGCATTCAATGAGGGGGAAAGCGAGGTTTAGATACAATTGATATTTGGAGAGACAGCTCACTGTTGTTAACCTCCATGACTACTTCCGCAAACATGAGTGCATTGCGTGTGAGGTCACGTGTCCGCTTCTGCGGATGCAGACCAGTTTTGGCATTCACACAGAAGATGAAGTCACATACAAGTCTCATTTAGTTGAAAATATGAAGGAAAAACCAAAACTCGGAATTGAGCATTAAGCTCTGCAGTGTAAACCTAACCTAGTCTCCCCCACCTTGGGCGAAAACACCTTCGGCAGGAAGGGTAAACAGTTGGTAACCAAATCAAGTAAGTCTTCATACGCTCTCAAAAGCCATCGTTCTGCCTTCCTTCGGCCCAAACAAAAGAAAGTTCCTCTGTGGCCACTCGCCGCTTACCCCAGAGGTGTGTAGAGATTGAAGCATTCGCTTTACCAAAGGGTACTGTACCAAATGCTGCTCCCTGAGCAGCCAGTGGATTGGCCTCAGGTATGACCACACCTAGGATCCAACTGACTGCGGAGTTTGAACTATGAGGTAACTGTGGTTCACGGCCTACCCAAGTGTTATCCGACCCGCCCAGTAAAGCCTTCCCTATCGGATGGGTCCTTGACTTGCCACAGTATAATAAAACTCAAAAAAGAATGGCTTTATTTCCCCTGAGGTGGAATTGCTTTTATTCTGGTTCCCTTTCATATTTGGGTGAAGAGATGAGAGGTCGGTGAAAATGAGGAGTGTTTTACACAGGTAGGGTGTGGTTCAACGGCTCAATATCCAGATGCCATCTCCCGCAATCCCTATCAGTATGACAAGGCCTTCCTCAGGTCCCTTTCCTCACAGGGTTTGTCCGTGCCTTTCCGTTAACCATTGAGCGTTCATGAGTGTTAGGTGTTCCGGATGGTTGGGTGGAGATAAAAGAGAGGATTTTATTGTCTTATCGCACACTGAATATTTTTATACAGCACTTTGTGTCACGGTTGCCAAGGCGCCCAATTGGTCACCGCCGTGTGGCGGCAGGTTCTGTCACGGTTGCCCATGGACACCAGCTGAAACGCGTTGACAGATTGCTCCCTGACTACTTAAACGCTGTCTTGTGAGTCGCCTGGGGTTAGGCGTTCTTTCCTGTGTTTTTGCTCTTGTTTTGCCAAGCCCTGTGAATATCCGTTTTTGCCTGTGTTTTGCTCCTGTTTTGTTCTCGCCCTGTACTGTTTGATTTTGACCACTTCCTCATTCCGATCAATCAACTTCCGCGTCCAACGATCCCCGGATCAAGTGTGCGCTTATTCCTCTTTACCCCAATAAACTGTGAGTAAGGTTACGCGATTGGGTTCTAATTCATGTTTCCTGTTCTGATTCGTGACACTTTGAGCGGCAATTTATTACAAATACATTTTATTTAAATATCATATCAGGACATAAACTTTTGGAAGGTGGCCAGAGGTATGCAAAATAACCGTGTGTGTGTGTTCAATAATCACTCTTGCATATTATGAGGATCGAGAAGAAAAATCACTTTTTATTTCCTTTTTTTAATAATATCATTATAACAATGAGCAGCGCGTGTGCGGCACAGTTCTGAGATCATGAGATTGAACCTCCTGTGTGGAGTTTGCATGTTCTCCCCGTGCTTGCGCGGATTTCCTCTGGGCGCTCTGGTTTCCTCCCACATTCCAATAACATGCATGTCAGGATAATTGACCGGTCCAAATTGTCCCTCTGTGTGAATGAGCGAGCGAATTGTCTGTCCCTGTGTGCCCTGAGACTGGCTGGCAACCAGTTCAGGGTATCCCTGCCTACTGCCCAGAGAAAGCTGGGATGGGCTTCAGCACTCCCGTGACCCTACTGAGGATAAGGGGTGCAGATGATGGATGGATAATAGTGAGCAAAAGAGTATAGTAATAAGTGTATAAGAGTATATGTGAGAAGGTTTAGTTGTGAAAGTACGAGAGTATAGTAACATGTGTGAGAGTATAATAGTGTGTATTAAAACGACCAGTTCAATGTAGGAGACTACTTGAACTGCCAGAAGATAACTGGGATGTTCTCCAGCACCCACGCAAAAATGGATCTATTATATTGTATTATTATACATTTATTCCAAACCAGTTTTATATCTGTTTTCTCGGCACATTAATGTTGCGTTCTCCAATAGGACCACTTAAACCACGAAGACTACTGCGTCCACTAATAAATATAGATTAAACACCAGCCTACATAATCTAAAACGCAAACCCACACATTCATAAAGAAAGAGCCTTATGAATATGTATTAAGTGCAAATGGAGGTTTCTTTGAGATTTCGTTTCGAGATGTCTGTTGTTGTGCTGCACTACAGTGAACATTTAAAAATTTGATAGGCTAGGGAAACAGTGTTGATATACATTGTTACGAATCAGTGGAGTCAAGTGAAAAGCTCGGATGCAGATACAGTTAGGACCTCCACCACCATATTTACTGTATTTTCTGCACCGGCACACCAGATTATAAGACGCAACAAAAATAGTCTTTTGCCATAATTTCCTGCCCCTATTTAAACCCACTCCTGTCCGTCCCCTTTTGTCAGTCCGTCTGCAAACCTCAGTTAACACTAGGCAAGCCTTTTTCGACCCTGACTCCCACCTGTTTTTGCTCCTGTCCGTCCCCCGGCTTCGACCCGTTTTTGATCCTGACCATGTCTACTCTCCCGTACCGGCTTTCGACCTCTTTTTGTCCCGACCACGTCTACTCTCCTGTTCTGGCTTACGACTCGCTTCTGACCCCGACCACGTTTTTGCTCTTCTGTCCTGGATACTGACCTGTTTTTTCCGTTCCCGACACCGCCATCGCTCGCCACGGAAGATCCACTTCCGCGTTCAGAGCAACCTGCTTCCCGTGTCCTGCAATCACCGGATCGTGGGCGCAACCCTTTCTCTTTCTTCCAATAAAACTTGTGAGAAACGCAACGCAAGTGGGTCCTGTCTCCATTCTGGTCTTAACATTCATTTCTGGCACAGTGAATAAAAATAGTGTGATAATGAGATAAAATCTAAACGCCTTTTTGTATGTCATCTGTACCATTGGTGGTCTAGTGGTCAAGTGTCGGAGCTCTCACTGCTGTGAGTGTCCTTTTGAGAAGTAAATCATACCTGTACTCACAGCTAACATCATATTCTCACACATGCTCATTTATACTTTCATACAGACACAGTCATACCGATACAAAAACACTACTATACTCTCTCATACACTCGATTCACATACACACATTACTATACTGTCACACACATATTACTACACTTTCTCGCATATACTACTGTACTCTCATACACTACTACTATACCTTCTCACACATACCACTATACTCTCTTACAGACAATACTAGACTCTCTTTACATATTACTTTACTCTTTCTTACACATATTACTATAATCTCATACCAGCACTACTATGCTGTCACACACATACTACTACATTCTCTCGCATATAATACTATACTCCCATACACACTGCTATGTTCTCACGCATACTACTATCCTCTCATACACACACTGCTATAACCGTTCACATATACTACTATACTCTCATACGTACTACAATACTCTTACTTACGCATATTACTATAATCTCTCACTACTATGCTGTCAAACACATACTATTATACTCTCTCACATATACTTCTCTCTAACACACTTTATTATAATGGATGAAACTCCAATTTGACGTATTCACAACATATGCACACATTGGTACTAAAAGTACCTAAAGTGTGACAAGACTGAGAGGTGAGGTGGTCATTACACTAGGTGTGAAACAACCAGAGTAAAGGCACTTCTAATGGTATGTGAGAAAGAATAGTAGTGTAGTGTGAGACAGTATAATATTGTGTGAGTGTGTGTGTCTGAGTACAGTACTGTCGGTGAGAGAGTATATCAGTATGTTAAAGAGTCTATGGTAGTGTGTCTGTTGGACTAGAGTAGTACGTTTGAGAGAGTATAGTAATATGTGGGTGAAAGCATAGCATTGTGTGTAAGAGATGTTAGTGGTACGTGCGAGAGAGTTTAGTAGTGTGAATGAAAGTATAGTGGTGTGCCTGGGAGAGTATACTGTGGTACTTTTGGACATGGGTATTACCGTGCCTGTGTGAGAGTATAATAATGCTTGTGTAAGAGTATGTTATATGTGAGAGCAAGCATGTTTTACTTCTAAAACGGCCTCTCATATACTGCCGGGACCTGGGTTCGATTCCTGTTGCATACAATGCTTCAAATGTATAGTAACAGTCAATATGGCGTTTTAGATGCAGCTTACAGTCCGTAAAATACAAAATAACTGTTACATCAGTCTTTGAGTTTAACTTTCGTGAAGTCATGCTGATGTCAGACTGCAAATTTATTTGCATCCATCCGTTTTTTCTTGAGCAAATCCCAGAGAACAATGCGAAGTTCAAGATAAATAGTAAACAGATTGTTGAGCGAAAAGCCGGCGGTAACAGCAGGAGAGACTTAAGAGCAACAAAACAGCCTGATAGAAATCTTCCTGGGCGGCCTTGGCGGGTGTTGGCATTTAGCTCCGGGTTTCATGGCCTGAGCTGCTGGTAATGCGAAGCCCGACTGAGGAAACAGCTTGATACCGACAAACATTCCGGCGTTCCATTCAAATGAAATCTAGCTTCGCTTTTGCATCCAAATATTTTGCTCTCGATTGCATCATATCATTTCCGTACGTCATCTTTAAACCATCATTTTCTTCAATTGAAGTGTTTCAAATATATCTTAATGTTGTATCAATCATGAGCTTTTCTTACAGTATATGTGTTAGGATGGTTTGTGGTTCACGGATCCCTTAACTGCCGGGGTCGATGGGGCACCATCTCCTGTGCTGTGCCTTGGGCAAGTCCAGCCTGACAGCACCCTCTCTCTATGGGCAGATAGCACTGGTTTCCATGGTTACCTGGTGCAGGAGAAGCCTCCTGATCTGACTCGTATACAGCACCTCCTTCATCTGGTCGCCGTTGTTTTTCTGTGTCAAGTCTAATCCCGCTCTTCGGAGATAAGGTTGACCTTGGTATTGATAGACAGCGGCATGTGACAATACCGATACTAGATCCTAAATCACTGGGGAAAAACTTTTTCGTTCCAAATTTTAGAGTAAGCCTGTTTTGTTCATAATACGGATTCCATTACTAATGGCTTTTATAGTTCACTAATTGTTAATAAGGGGTTAAAATATTTAATCGTAGTTCATCCAACCCCGCGACCCTAATGAGGATAAGCGGTATGGCTGATGAGATGAGATGAGATGAGATGAGATGAGTTCATCCAAATTTTTTTAATTGTTTTTTTCCCGAAAATATTACTCCTGTCAAGGGGTGAGGGGAACTAAATCATTTTTTTCCCCATTTTACTTGTTCCATAATAAAAACAGAGAACGATTTCAATTAAATTACTTTCTCAATCTGTGGAAAAAAAACTATGCCAATTTTGAATGCTGTCAAATCTTAGAATTTTTCAAGCTCGAACTCTGGTTTAATGCTGGGAAACTGCATTAATTCAATAGATAGCTCACGACAGTTAAAGGGGCAGTGTGTTTCATTTAGTGCAGGGGTCGGGAACCTATGGCTCGCGAGCCATATATGGCTCTTTCTATGAGTACCTATGGCTCAGAGACCAATTTGATTGCATGCAAAATTTCTCCATTTTGTTCAAAACCGGGATTGTCTATCCTATTCAGGTACACGTACAGCCAAACTGAAGCCAAATGCAGAGGAAACACTTCGCAGTATATATAGGGCACGTTTTTCACTACAATTTACAGTCAAGGTGTCACACAAAAAAAGGGGGGAAAAAAAACTCGTTTTGGCTGTACAACGCTAAAGAATCCTTTATTTAAAAGTTCACTATATAATCTGTGTTCAGTGTTCAGATACTTTATGATGAATCCACAGAACTGTAAATACGCCAAAACACCGGAAGAGAACTTAGTCATTTGATTGGGTGAGTGGGAGGGATGGGTGGAGCTATGCAAAAAGTACAAGCATTCCCTCCCATCTCTCGCCAAAGGTAAGCACATAAGGCTCCCTATTCTCAGAATGTTGTGACGTTTTTACAAAATAAATGCTTGCATCTGGTTTTGAAACCAATATGTATGAAAAAAAGGGTCAAAAGGAGTTTAACCGATCTTGAGTAATTGCAAGAAAGAGACAAGTTTAAAGTGGTCTGTTTGTTGAATTTGGGACAGGGGCTCTGGCATTATTCTCTTTTCATAATTTTTATCAAATCATCAAAAATAAATGTGCTGAAGACTAAGCTTTTGTCTGGGGCGCGGGTTTAGCAATTTAGTAAATTTGTCTCATAATATATGGTGTGGCTCTTTCCCAAAATAAAATTAATATTTTTTGCTTTTATGGCTCTTTAAGTCAAAAAGGTTCCCGACCCCTGATTTAGTGCCTCCAAATGGTAAAAAACTTTATTCTTTAAAAGCAAAACAATATTGATTTAAATAAAAAGAGAATAACTACATACTATATAGCCATATAGAGTTCATATATATATATATATATATATATATATATATATATATATATATATATATATATATATATATATATATATATATATATATATATATATATATATATATATATATATATATATATATATATATATATATAGTTCATAAACATACATTTCATACATATATATAAAGCAAGGCAGCGCAGTGTGCGGCACAGTTCTGAGGTCATGGGATCAAACCTTCCTGTGTGGATTTTGCATGTTCTCCCTCTGCCTATGTGGGTTCGCCTCCGGGCACTCCGGTTTCCTCCCACATTCCCAAAAACATGCATGTCAGGTTAATTGGCCGGTCAGAATTGTCCCTATGTGGGAATGAGCAAGTGAGTTGTCTGTCTCTGTGTGCCCTGCGACTGTCTGGCAAACTACTCGTCGACGATAGCTGGGATGGGCTCCAGCATCCCCGTGACCCTACTGGGGATAAGCGGCGCAGATAATGGATGGATATTTAAACCATCCATTTTTATAAATGCTCTTGAGTCGAGAAATTTCCTTTAATTTTACATAACATGATGCTCACATCACTATACCCCATCAGCTTACATCATTTTCTGCCATCTCGCTGCTACTGGTACCCCTGAAAAACAAAAACATCCCAAAAGGCTGTGTCTAAAAATTAAAAAAAAATAGTGGGGAACACTTTGAGTCTCTGTAGTTTGTATTTTTCCTTGTGCTTTTTTTCAGTTGTACTACACAACGAAGCGACATATAGTGGTAAAAAAAATAGACCCTGGCCCTTTAAAGTTGAGGGCACCACACTGCAAAACAATTATTTCCTCTTTTTGAGAATTGTGTTTTTTACTGTATGTTTTAAGTGATAATAATTATGTGTTGATTTCAAAATAACTAGTCATTAATAAAGTAATATGCTTTGTATATTTGACTCATTTCTCTATTAAAATAAGAAAAGAATCATTCAAATGTTAAGTTTAAGCATTGTTTCCTTTTACTCACTTGACATTATAAATACCCCAAAAAGCACAAGCCATATCTCCCCACTGTGTAGTGCAGGCTTGGCATTAGGTGATAAGTGCTATTGAGTTCCATGTAAGGAGCCTCTTGCTTAAAATTACCGTAGAAGCAAGAGACCAAAACAGTCACCGCAGGGGCCAAAGTCACAATTAGCAAATGCTAATGTCTCTCCCTTGCACGAATAAGCTGCTCCTTGGAAATAAATGTCCTTGAGTGGACAATTCTCCCAAGTTTGTTGTAACATAACTAAAAATAAAAGTGAGAGACAGGTTGTAAAAGCAATCTAATAAAAACATCGTCTTTTAGCTGGGGTCTCGATAGTTTGAGGTCCCTGCCGTAGTATGACAGTTTATTGTTTGATACGGATGCTACATTCGTGCTAATTAGTTAGGCAGGGCTACAATTTACTCGCAAATGAAGCCAACAATTACAGTGCACACGAGATTGAAAAACAAAATTAGCTCGCAAAACGCAACTTCCGTCTATGGTTTTCTTCAAACGCGGTATTTGAAAGTCGTTCATCCGACTTATTCGTTTCTGATTTTTCTATTCACATATTTTATTTGGTTTCTCAGATCTTATGGTCCCGATTATTATTTGCTCCTCACTGTTTATTTTCTTATTAGTCTTTAATGATATCTAAAGACAAAGAAGTAACCATATTTTTTTTAATTGATATTTGAGAATAGGGAAATGGTTTTATCATCTGGAAAACCCCGATGCGGCCCCACTTTACCTTAATTACGGTGGCCCCCCTAGTAAATTCAGTTTGAAACCCCTATACACCCAGGCCAAATTGACAGCCATATCGGGGGACAGGAAATTAACAAAAAGTGCTCCACATGGTGAGGAAAGGAATCGAAAGGGCAACACAAAACACTGCCTAAAACCTACAGCTGGTAGAATAAAGAAAGTATTTTGTGGGCACAGTACGTGGGTCCAAGAGTAAGGCACAGGGAAGTGGGAACGGCATCGGGTCATTCATGAGCACCAGATGTGGATGACTGGAGGCAGGCGTGGGGATTCCACAATCTTGAAGCGCCCTCCGGGGGGACAGTAGTGTACTGGATCGTGGCCATATCATATCGATTTGATTGACCCAATTCCTTTTGTTTCTCCTCCAAGGTGGCCAACCTCCTGCGACTTTTCCAGATTCCCCAGATCAGCTACGCCTCCACCAGTGCCAAGTTGAGTGACAAAACCCGTTACGACTACTTCGCCCGCACAGTACCTGCGGACTTCTACCAGGCCAAAGCTATGGCAGAAATCCTGCGCTATTTCAACTGGACCTATGTCTCCACCGTGGCTTCTGAGGGTGACTACGGCGAGACGGGCATTGACGCCTTCCAGCAGGAGGCCCGTTCACACCACATTTGTATCGCCACCTCGGCCAAGGTGAGCCGCTCCATGAACCGGCAGGGTTTCGAGAACGTGATCCGCTCGCTGCAGCAGAAGTCCAATGCCAAGGTGGTCATCATGTTCACCCGCAGTGAGGACGCCAGGGAGCTGCTGGTGGCTGCCGCTCGCATGCAGGTAACCTTCATCTGGGTGGCCAGCGACGGATGGGGGGCACAGGAGAGCGTGGTGAGGGGCAGCGAGATGGCGGCCGACGGAGCCTTCACCATTGAGCTGGCCTCCTACCCTATTAGGGAGTTCCGAGACTATTTCACCAAGCTTAACCCGTACACCAACACCAGAAACCCGTGGTTCAAGGAGTTTTGGGAACACCGCTTTGGCTGTAGCCTCCAGGAGCATGGCTGCAGCGAGCACAGCCTTAGGGACGGCACCTTCGAGCAGGAGTCCAAGATAATGTTTGTGGTCAATGCCGTCTACGCCATGGCCTACGCGTTACACAACATGAGGCAGGCCGTGTGTTCCAACACGTCCAAAGTGTGCGATGCCATGAAACCGGGGAATGGGAAACGCTTTTACAAAGAGTTCATTCTGAAGACCAAGTTTGAAGGTGAGCAAAGTAAATAGCAGTACAGTGGCCTCTTTCCATTTGAGCTACTCTAGTTACGAGAAATCCGAAACATAAGATGCATTTCGAAGGATCTCGCCTGGCATAAGAGTGAAAATCCAAGTTAAAAGAATTTTCACACACTTCTAATAGACGGTTTAAGGCTCAAGGCCACTGAGCTCCAGAATTAGCTCGTCCCAGGTTAGCAAGTCATTTGCCACCATGCAAACCTGGTCCCCTGTTTAGTTATGTTTTTTATCGCAGTACTTACATATCTTTAGGATACTTGTGCCCTCTTACTCCTCCACCAGGACTCATACACCTCAAATAGCAACCTCCACCTTCTTCCATGATAAATGCTCATAATAAAACTGCATTTCATTTTGTTATCTTATTCATCTCATGAATATATTTTTATGTCCAATTGCTATTTAACTGTTTTTTTTAAGTGATCAAGAATAGCTTTTATAGCTATTTGGGGTCAAATTCGATGATTGTGGGAGGCCAGTGATGGATGAATTGGTTTTCAGTCATTCCTCATTGGGGAAAACTAGTTTGATATACAAGAAATTCTAAGTATGAGCTTGATTGGGGAATCAATTACTCTTATATGTAGAGGGGCCACTGTTTGTAATTGTTGGAAGTTGAATGCTTTGGGAAACGTAATGGCTGTTGAAACTGTTGTTTTAAGATTTGTTGGAAACATTTAAGATGACTTCTTTCATGCTTTATTTGTTTAAATCCGAACAAAAGAAAAGGACAGCAATAGCGGAGTCTTACTGCCGTCTTAAAGTCATCGTAATTTATTTTAAATGGTTAAAAGAAACAACTAACGGTTGTGTTTTCTCCCCCAGCTCCATTCCGACCTGCCGACACAGAGAGTATGGTCCGCTTCGACTCCTCGGGCGACAGCATCAGCCGCTACAACATTTTCCACTATCACAAAGAAGACGGCAGGTTTGTCTACAAGAAGGTTGGCTACTGGGACCAGAACCTGACCCTGAACACCAGCGTGATAAGCTGGCCTGGACAAGCCCCGCCCACATCTCAGTGCAGCGACCCTTGCAAAAAGAACGAGGTGAAGAGCATGCAGCCTGGAGACGTATGCTGCTGGATCTGCATCCCCTGCCAGCCCTACCAGTACTTGAAGGACGAGTTCACCTGTGCCGATTGTGGCTTCGGCCAGTGGCCGCTGGCCAACTTGACGGGCTGCTACGACCTGCCCGAGGAGTACATCCGCTGGGAGGACGCTTGGGCGGTGGGGCCCGTCACCATCTCCTGCCTGGGGATAGTGTGCACCTTGTCGGTAGTTGGCTTGTTCTTCAAGCACAACGAGACGCCGGTGGTGAAGGCCAGCGGGCGTGAGCTCTCCTATATCCTTCTCCTGGGGGTGCTGATGTGCTACGGCATGACCTTTATCTATATAGCCAAACCTTCCACTGCTGTCTGCACCCTGCGGCGGTTGGGCCTCGGCGCCTCCTTTGCAGTGTGCTACTCGGCCCTGCTGACCAAGACCAACCGCATCGCCCGCATCTTCAGTGGCGTGAAGGACGGCGCCCAAAGGCCGCGTTTCATCAGCCCCGCCTCGCAGGTGGCCATCTGCGGTGCCCTCATATCCTGCCAGCTACTCGTGGCAGTGGTGTGGCTGCTGGTGGAGATTCCTGGCGTAAGGAGAGAGGTGGGGCCCGAGCGACGGGACGTGGTCACCCTCAAGTGCAACAGCAGGGACTCCAGCATGCTGATGTCGCTCACGTACAACTGCGTCCTCATCGTCCTCTGCACCGTCTACGCCTTCAAGACCAGGAAGTGCCCGGAGAACTTCAACGAGGCCAAGTTCATCGGCTTCACCATGTACACCACCTGCATCATCTGGCTCGCCTTTCAGCCCATCTTCTACGTCACCGCCAGTGACTACAGGGTAACTAGCGCTCCATTAGACATGCTTGATATTTTTATTCCCTTTTATCAGCAGTTTGAAATTAGTGGGCCTTGTGACAATAGTTTAGGCTCCCCACCTTAACATGAAAGTTTCAGGTTATCAGGCCAACGCGAAACTGATGTGGAGGATAGCTCTCTGTTACATAGATAGGCAGGGCTCAAAATTGGGTACAATTCATTCACAAATGCAGCCACAATTACAGTGCACTCGAGATGGAAACAAAAAGCTCGCAAAACGCAACTTCCATCTTGAAGTGCGTTTCAAACCTGGTATTTGAAGTCAGGATACTTGGCTGGCCGCTGCTGTAAAGAGCATTAAACGACGCAAAATGGACCGATACAGAGACCAACAGAGAGTAAATGGTCTGAATTTATGTAGTGCTTTTCAAGTCACCTCCTAAAGCGCTCCACAATGTGCCACACACTTACCCATTCACACACACACTCACACACCCAGAGCGGCGTCACCCATGCAAGGCAATTACGTGCTTATTGGGATATTAGGGGTTCAGTGTCTTGCCCAAAGACACTTTGACATTTAACCCGGAGGAGCTGGGAATCAAACCTGCGACCTTTGGGTCCAAAGACAAGCTATAAATCTCCTCGGCTATTTCCACCCCCAAATAAAACGAAATGAAACGATCTGCATTTATATAGCGGTTTTCAAGTCAAGACTTCCCAAAGCGCTTTACAATGTGCTTCACATTTCCCAATAGTGGCCGTGCAGCCATGTAAGGCGCTAACCTGCTTATTGGGGGTATTAGGGGTTCAGTGTCTTACCCAAGGACACTTCGACATGTAACACAGAGGAGCCGGGATTCGAACTGCGATCTCTTGATCCCAAGACGAGCGCTCTACCTCCTGAGGCACTGCCGCCCCCCAAATCAGACTCCTTTGACTGGAACATGGAAACCAGTACTATCTGTTTCATCAGGGGGAGCAAATCCTACCCCCAAAAAACGTCCTTGTGAGAAATGGGCAACGCCAGGCTGTACTTGCCCAAGGTGAGGGAGAAGCATGGAAAGAGAGAGAGTGAGAAGTGAGAGACAGAGAGACAGAGAGAGACGGTGGGACTGAAAGAGAGGAAAAGACAGATATATATGTATATATATTTATATCTATATCTATCTATATATATCTATATCTATATATATATATATATATATATATATATATATATATATATATATATATATATATATATATATAGAGAGAGAGAGAGAGAGAGAGAGAGAGAGAGAGAGAGAGAGAGAGAGAGAGAGAGAGAGAGAGAGAGAGAGAGAGAGAGATATATAGAAGCTAAATAGAGAGGCAGAGAAATATACACAGAGAGAAAGACAGACTGATATAGAAAGAGTGGTGAAAAATAAGAGAGAGAGAGAGAGAAATAGACTGAGAGAATGCAAGACACAGACACAGACAGGCACAAAATTTGAGGGACAGAAAGAGAGAACTACAGTTATTGCATTTTTGTTTTTTGGAACCACAAAATTTTCACATTGTATCCTCAATATTATTCAAACAATTTGGATTAATGCATCACTGTGATAAAAGTCCGCAGATGCAGAGTGAGGCATGTATTTCTCATGCCTCATGGTAGAGGGCGATAGTGGGACCAAGGATTCTGATTTGTTGCACAACTCGGCTGTAAGCAATATAATTGGTGATAATATTAGCAATCTAACAGCAAGACAATCCATACAGTATTTTCTTTTTTTCTTTTTTCTTTTTTGAGTTTTTTTGAGTTTTTCCTTTCCCTCATCTTGGTTCCAGATCAGGGGATGATGTAATAATAGTCTGAAAAATAGTCCGTGTAATAACCTGTGCAGTCCTTTGGGACTCTGTGATTAAGGGCGATACAAATAAAAATGACTTGACTTGACTTGACTTTTCTCATTGGTTCTGCCTGTGCATCCCCAGACATGAACACCCAGCGCACGTCACTTATATTCTCAACAACAAAACAAATAGGCTCAGAAAAATAAATCACACATAGTGCAAACTTTTCTCACTCATATACAAAAGATGCGCACACAAAAACATTGACAAGCGCTTCCATTCGTTTTAAAACAGACTATCTCCCCTTGAAAAACCACTCACACTAACAAAAAACCATTAACACTAATAACAACTTTTCACATTCCAAAAGGTCACGCAAACACACATATCAGGCACGAAGATTTCACAAAATTGGCACTCAAATAGCCCATAAACAATCAGAAATCTTTGACATGCACGAACTTAAAAACTTTCCAACCCTTCGTTTTCCACCAAAAATAAAAACACCTCATTTGACACCCCAAAATAGCCCTTGAAACCACATCATCGCTCACATCACTTGCACATCTCATAAGTTCAAGAGAAAACCACGACTTTTCAATGCAACTTTTGTGCGTTAATAGAAGCAGGATGTTGAAAACACTTATTTGCCGTCTCGTCAGTCTGTCACTTCAAGTGTTTGTTTTTTGGTGTCTTCATTATCACCTCGGTGTCACTTTCACTCGATATTTTATCACTCTCGCAGTCACGCGAAATCCGTGTGTGAGATCAGAAATGTGAAACGCAATCTGATTCGTTTACTTGTGACTCATAATAACGATTGAAAGCAGTTGCTGGCCAAGTTGTCAAAGAAGGAATTTAATATTAGATCCGACACAGAGCGCTGAGCCACGGTATCCATGTATCACATGCAGAGCAAATAGGGCGGCTGAAACAACAGCGAGCGACTCTTAAGTCGCAATTCCTGATAGCATTGCTGTATTTCTTCCTTATCATGCAAACCTATCTCAAAAGACAGGAGAAGAGGGTCTCAATTATTTTATACAGAGTTTTATTCATGGCATCAAGTTGTCCAAAGACGTTAATTACCTTGTAATGTTGGCAATCTCTGAGGAAGTCGTCAGCCCCGTACAAACTTCACATAGAAATAGATTCAGATTTGTCAGCTCTGACGGACTCATACTGCAAATATAAAGCAGGGTATGTACATTTTACTGTTTTCGCTTCTAACAGACCCTAATGAGTTTTGGATATGTCACCCCACTCTTATTTCTTGGCGTATCTAATGCTATAAAATAAGCAAAGGTTGTTTTTTTTCGGATATCTTTGCAAAACACTTTATAAGTTCATAACCTAAGTTCATAACAAACTTATTCCGGAATTTTGTAAGGTGTGTCCAGGTTTCTATTTCATGATAATATAGCTAATTAACGTGGCAGGGAGGGGCTACATGTCATGCGGTGAGGCTGATAAGGTGCTGTGTTATAACAGACCCAACAGCATTGTAAACTTAAATTTTAACAAAAACAAAACACGTTCTCAACAATCTTCGGAGTTGAATGTTAGAGCGACAGCATGCCTTTATCCACTTCAAACACTACTCCAAATTAGGTTCTGGCTGAGGAAAAGGGACGAACCCCACCCCTGTAAATCGTTCCGGAGACATCTGATAAACGTTACAAGTGCCCCAGACACATCAGCAAACCATTTTTGATGCAAAACACTAATTACAATTTTTTCAGGTTACAAAGGTTTCCCCAGAACAGAATACAATTGTAAGAAGAGGTATCACTGTAAAAGCGTGTGAATCACGTGATACAAAGATGGACGACCTAAATCTGCAGCCACCGCCTGTCGCCATCCACGTGTTCTGATTGGCTGAGAACAAGCGCTGTCTGATTACCGGTAATTGCTGCTGACAGTGAATATCTGCAAAGTTTCTGGGTTTAGGATAGAAATATACAGTAATTGGGGAACCTTTCAATGCCACAGATCTCATTAAGAAAACAAGCAAGCGAGTTACAGTTTGCTGGCTACATCCCAATTAAATTAGGGTGGAATCTTGGGGGAACCCTCCCCTTGGTTGACTGTCTAGCTTATGAGTGATCTAAAACCTTGCATCGAAGGCTTTGACCACACTTTTCATGGTTCGTACAGGTGCTTGAAACTGCTTAAATTTCAATGCTGTTTTCAATGGTGGGAAAGTGCAGAATTTTCGGGCAAAGTGCTTGTAAATGCTTGGAATTGCTGCCATGTTTCACAAGAACTCAAAAATGGCTTCACTTCGTCATTGCATTTCTTTACTTGTGATCAACAGCACCTGCCATTGTCCTATAAAACGTCATCGCCCCCTACAGGTCACACCCTAAAGGTCAGGTGCATGCAACACAAAACAGGTTTCCATAAAATGTGTATCAATTATGAGCATTTATTATCAGCTATGCTAAAATTTAAGGTAGTGTTTCCTAGTGGTAAATTGTAACAAAAAGAACTCCCTGAAACTTAAAATATAAGCTACAAAATATTGTCATTTTTACCCAATACCTATATGGGGAGAGATTTGTTTTAAAAACAAACATATTCGTGATTTACTAAAGATCTAAAAATCAAATTTCTTGATAAATGCACACGCAAGATTTTTTCTTTTAATGGTACCCTAGAAATTGGAAAATTAACTTTGAAGTCCTTAAAAACTGCCTGAGTTTGGCCATGAAGGGTGTACAAACCCTGTCTTTTGTATGGACAATCTATTTTTGTTCCTTAAAGGATTCCCTAATAAAATGATGTTGCGTGGTCCTCTGCTAGTCTTAACACAACATTTTGCATTCGTAAAATATGAATTAAGAACACTGTAATATTTGATTTATAGATGACTGTCATGTGTTGTGCAACCTAAAACAAATGCTACAAAGCACAAGGAAAAAATACAAAATGCCGGAGACTAAAAATGACATATTTTCCTTCTAATTTTTTTAGTCCAACCTTGTACATGGGTTTTGGGGTATCCTCAGCAGCAAGATGGCGGACAATCATGTCAGTTGCCCCTAGGTGACCCTGACCCTTTTATAAAAATAAGTACACATTTCTCAAAAAAGAATACCGTAAGTTCCGGACTAGAAGTCGCTACTTTTTTGGTACATTTGAAACACTGCGTCTTCATATACGGTGCAGACATCTGTAGCTGCAGTGCCTAGAGGATGGCTGAGAACTGGTGCGGACCAGAAAAAAAAATAAAACCCTTTGTAATATCTTTACGTGTAAATACTTAAAACAACGAGTATACAAATTTGCATACAAAACACCGCAGTGACATGATGTAACATTTTTGACAGAAAATGATGCAGCTGAAAACATCACTCATCATGGATTCCTCGAGGATTGGGTTTTCCTACCTCTGACAGAACAATGTAAAGACTGTATAACAACTGGATGAAGAGTTGCATTGTGGAGACAAGTGGATAAAACAAGAAGTACATAACTACTCAGAAGGCACATTCATTACTACTAAATGATTAGACCGATTAAGATATTGACAAGATCAATATAAGAAGGATGCAACTGGAAAACTCACACAATTATGACTAAATATTCATTATTACATGAGTAGCGGTTATAACACATTCTCAAGGTGAGACGACATCTTTTAAACAATTTTGAATTTTCATTTTCATTATCATTCCGATCTGAGATTTGTCAACATTTCCACTTTTTTCATTTTTATTCAACTTTCCAGGACACAGTAAAACTCCACCTATCGTGTTTAGGAAGTAGTGTTTGTGTGTGTTAGGGTCGTAGGTCTGAATCCACTTCATGCTGTGCGCTGCAAATAGAATTCCTGGACCGTGGGGCGATCCAGTGGCGTGGGAAGAGATTCTGCTCAGGCTACATGACCCGAACAGTCAGTTCACATTAGCGGCTGAAACGTGACTCACGTGACCCTGATTGAATGTTACAATCCCAAAGTATTAGAATGCTTACCCATGTTTGCCTTCTCCTACAATACGACCTAAACAAAGCACTGTCTACAGTAATATGTGCCATGTCAAACATACGGCCTGCAGGATGACGTAGATATGTGAGTATGTCCAAAAAATAACTGAGTTTTTACCTCATTTTCATTAAAAGTTATCTGTTTTTAATAAATACCAACCAAATTATCCTTATCGCCGCTCGCAGGCAGTAAAAGAGTAAAAGAGCTCCAGCAAAGTTCTATTCA
The DNA here is from genome assembly GCF_059441175.1 of Urocampus carinirostris. Taxonomy (NCBI): domain Eukaryota; kingdom Metazoa; phylum Chordata; class Actinopteri; order Syngnathiformes; family Syngnathidae; genus Urocampus; species Urocampus carinirostris. The sequence goes on from NC_142354.1 coordinate 18,970,596, forward strand.
TTTTTGGAACTACTCATCTTTGTGTTCAGGTGTCCTTTGTGATGAACAATAATAAAACGTGCCACGCTTAGCGAACAGTTAAATTACATTGTTAAACGTGCTGCTACTCGGGATTTGATACCCGATACTGATGCGCTTGTAAAGGCAAAAATATTTTCACAAAAACTCTGCTTAAAAATGACACAGACACAGCTTTTTGGTGGCTTCCCTTTGTCATTGTATCTCTTCTGTTGTGATTAACAGCAGCTGGCATTAGTTTGTATGGCATTGCCCTATGAAGGCAGAAATATGCTAAGTTTTAGTAGCTAGCAGTATCAAGAACACTACAAGAGTGCAATGAGAGAGAGGGGGAATGGTATGATGGCAAAACATTTGTTTGAAAATAAAATTAATCTGCTTTAATGTTAAAGACAATATTCTGCAGTATTTTCTCAGCTTCAGTGGGCCCAGCCAGGTAATTGTATCTTTTATTTCTCATTGATTGCTAAGGGTCTTAGTTTGTTTTTATTCATTTTCTTCTTCAAAGCAGTATGAGGATTGAGGCAAGCATATTTTTGTTCATAGCTCACATTTGAATTTGCTGAGTTGGTTCAGACGTAAACCTTAATTTATTCAATAGTTAAAATAAAAGACACACATGAAAATCATTTGTTTCCATAGTTTGTGAATAAAAGTGTTGTGCCTAGACCCCTTTTCATTCGTGATTATAATGTGGAGGGTCGGCTACAAATAAGCGGAATGATAAATCATAGTACTGGTCCTGCCCATCTGAGAACATAAAGTCTGGCCCTCGATCCAAACTGAGTTTGACATGCCCGCAGTAGATGAATACATTCCAGTTTGCAATGAAGAAGGTTGATAGGAACAGGGTTTTCAAGGCATTCACCCACCGCCATCCTGTTTCCCTGCAGGTCCAGACCACCACCATGTGCATCTCTGTCAGTTTGAGCGGCTCCGTTGTCCTAGGCTGCCTATTTGCCCCTAAGGTGCACATCATCCTGTTCCAGCCTCAAAAGAACGTTGCCTCGCTGAGGGTCACAGCCAACCGCTTCAGTGCCACCGTGTCGGCATCTGCGCCCAGCTCCAGTTACTCCAAAGGTGAGAAAATGTTTGCAAAACTGTGTGTGAAGAACCTTAAATATATCAGGCACTACAAAAAATACACATTTCTCCCTGTGTTCATCCGAATTCAAGGTTACAATGAATTCAAAACGGAGGACTTTCGGAAACAATTGAGAAAAAGCGGAATCACATTGCGTCATTGTTAAATAGAGTCATATAAGATTCAGCTTACCACTGTCAGACACCATTTTTTTGTGAGAAAAGATAAGGAAATCAACGTAAGACTAAATATCCATCCATCCAATATCTGCACTGCTTATCCTCAGTAGGGTCACGGGGTGCTGGAGCCCATCCAAGCTATCTTTAGGCCATGGGCAGGGGACACAGGAACAGACAACACTCTCTCGTTCACATCTAGGGACAATTTGGGCCAGCCAATTAACCTGACATGCATGTTCTTGCAATGTGGGATGAAACTAGAGTGCCTGGAGGAAACCCACACAGGCACAGGGAGAACATGCAAACTCCACATAGTATGTAGTCGGATAAAAACAATGTTTAGATTATAACATCACATTACACATCGGTTTCAGCATGCCCACACTCTAAAAACACAAAACTATTTTGGTATATGGATATAACCTTTTTTTTTTTACTCTTTATCTCTCCTTTCTCAATTTTACCTACTCAAAAATTCAGTTAAATAAGAAAAAAAAATGATCATCTAATAAAAATAATTTGTCAGGAAAAGTATATATATTTTACAAATTATGATCTTCTTGAGGGTGGTTAGCGTGCAGCCCCACGATGCAGACGTTCAGGGTTAAAATCCGTTAACCGCAACTCCCCTGTGTGGGGTTTGCATGTTCTCCCTGTGCCTGTGTGGGTTTTCTCCCACATTCCAAAAACATGCATGTCAGGTTAACTGGCTAACCTAAATTGTCCCTACGTGTGAATGAGCGAGTTAGTTGTCCGTCTCTGTGTGACCTGTCAGTTCAGGGTGTCCCCTGCTCACTGCCCGAAGATAGCTGGGATGGGCTCCAGCACCCCCGTGACCCTACTGAGGATAAGCAGTCCAGATAATGGATGGATGGATATCTTCTTGTGGCACGGCAACCACAATGAAGAAACCTGACTTAAAATGTGAGAAAATTGTGTATAATAAGAATATCAATGGTTGCCAAATAATTTCCGTCTGTAGTATGTTTTCTCATTTTGATGTTTGTTCGTTTCAAAGTTTAGATCTGACTTTTCACACTTCAAAATGTCCAGTCAAAAACATTCCCCAAAATATGGCAAAATAAAACATATGAGTACTTCGAGGGACAGTGTATAGGATCACTAGATATCGCTGTATTGTGTCATGCAACCGAAAGTCAGAGACCCTTTAGCACCTTGAGTGTTTCCCCAGGTGGGTTTTCCAAAAAATGTTTTGATATTGGAAATCATATGCTTTCTGTAGGACAAACACAACACATATGTTCTTATTGTTTTCCAAAAAATAAAAATGAGTAAATGTTGCCTTTGATATTTGGTTAATGGTTAGCATTTATATAGGGCTTTTCAAGTCACTGAAGACCTTTTAATGCACTTTAAGATGCTGAAATAGACCAATTACGTCAGGGGTGTCAAACTCATTTTAACTCGGGGGCCACACAATAGAACAAACATTCTGTCGGGGGCCGGACTAGTAGATTAAAGAGAAAGAAAAAGAGAGATACAGAAATAAGAGAAAGAGGGAGGGAAAAGGAGAGAGGGTGAGACAAAGAAAGAAAAAGAAAGAGTGAGAGAGCGTGAGAAACAAAAGATAAAAAGTCGGGGGGAAAAGAAAGGGAGAGCAAGAAAGAAATCCAAAGAAAAATAGAAAGACAGAAGGAGAGAAAAGAAAGCGCAAAGGGTATGAAGAAAGAGAAAAGAGAAAAGAAAAAAAGGAAGTTAGAGCAAAAGAGGTTAAAAGAAACAGAGAGAGAAAGAGACAAAGAGCAACAAAGGAAGAGAAAAAGAGAGACACAGAGAGTGAAAGAGACAGAGACAGAGTGGGAGAAGAGGGGTGGAAAAGAGAGAGAGAGAAAAATTAATACAAGTTCAGTGTCTTTGTTCGAAGGCACCTGGCTTTGGCAACATCAAGTTGACATATTTCAACCTGCAGCTGGTTTTTCTCTTGCACTTCTCTGAGCGTTGTCTCGCGGGTCGGATTCAATCCCTTAGCGGGCCTGATCTGGCCCATGGGCCGCCTGTTTGACACCTGTGAATTACGTCATGTAAAATTAGACGACAATCAGTTATGCATTCTGGGGTAGAGTTAAGTTCGGGCCTAAAAAATTCAGCCCGACCCGACCCGAGTCGTGGCTATATAAACCCAAACCCGCCAGATTAACTTGATTTGAAAAAAAAAAGCCCGAAATTAACCCGAAGCTTTAATTTGCCGCCAAAGTAAACCGCTTTACTCCGGCTGTGCGTACTTCAGCGGCAAACTGAACCACGCAGCTTGGGGTTTACTCAAAGCCAAATCCCTCATATCAAGTGTGCACTGCAAGTGCAACGCCTAAATGAACGGTTCGGCGTGGAAATAAGCATCTCGGCGACGTGCAGCGAACGAGCGTCAACTTAAACAAATTGGCAGTCAAACGAAAATAAAATTCTGCAGATTACAAGCTGAAATAGTGAAAGATTTGGCCAAAAAGCAGGTTTGTAAAGTTTATAAGCTATTGGCAAGAAGCAGAAATGACGCCTGACGTGAGGGAGGTGGAAGGAGGAAGCCCTGCGCCTTTTACCCCAACACTGAAAAATTTCATTGGATTTTATGATTTGTAGTTGAACTTTATATAATTACTTGAGTAAAAGTAAGTGCATGCTGTGTAGATTCTCCTCGAAGGGATACAAAAAATTGGCAACAGATAATCCCGACCAAATGATCGACAGGTTCGGGCCCAAAATCTTACCTCTATTCTAGGGTCACGACATATAATTTGCTACTTAGGATTGCATAAAACGCAGTGTCAAACTTTTGTGACGGCAGGTTCCGCCTCCAACTACGTGCCAACCGTTTGTAACGGTCGTGAGGTGGTGGACTCTACAACATCGTCCTTGTGAAATTCCCCATCACCGGTTCAGAGATGGCGGGTCCCTGCTGCCGCAAGGAAACTGTATCCGGGTTTGAACCCGCGGTGGCCCCGTTTGTATACTTTTCATATACTGTGACTTTTGTGGCTTTACACTTAGATGTGGATATGTGTTTTGTGTGAATTAGTGGAAAAAACATACAAAAGGTAAAAGCCTACTCAGTGTTGTACAGTAGCACTATGAGCCGTAGTAAAAAACACAGTTGACGACTAAAGAAATATGTGCTCATTTCAATTTGACCTCAAATGTCATTATTGCAATCCAATTTGAAAAGAATGACATTTTTTCGACCTATTAGAATGCATTTTTTGCACCGTGCCTTGTCTGAATTTGTCACGTTGTGTGCAGTAGCATATTACAGTCGTTACTTATAGTCACTTCCAGTACTATGAATATATCCAATGTTTGATCACCGATAAATACAAAAAAATTGTTTGATTTTTGTAAAAATGTGCCAATGTTAGTCAGCATTAAATTAAGCAAATGATTTATGAATGTGCCAATGTAGACGTTCTACAGTGTGTGCTTTTATGTAACTAATGTAAATAAAACCTTTTTTGTATATGAAATGAACTGATCTGCATTTATATAGCGCTTTTCAAGTCAATGACTTCCCAAAGCGCTTTACAATGTGCTCCACATTTCCCAATAGCGGCCCTGCAGCCATGTAAGGCGCTAACCTGCTTATTGGGGGTATTAGGGGTTCGGTGTCTTACCCAAGGACACTTCGACATGTAACACGGGCGAGACGGGATTCGAACTGAGATCCCTTGATCCAAAGACGAACGCTCTACCACCTGAGCTACTGCCGCCCACAAACAAGTGTAGTTTTGTTTAACATGTGAATACTAAACCTTTAGTCCAGTGTGATGTTTGATAACGTGCGATTTGGGCATTAAGAACTAACAAGAAACACATTTTTGTTGTATTCATGGTTAGTCAAGTCTTATTTTTTTGTATAGCACTTGATCAAAATGAGTCTCAAATAGCTCTACAGTGGGAAGGGGACTATCAGAAGAAAAATATGGATGGAGTAAATATGTAACGAGCAGCACGGCAGTGCAGTGGTCAGTGCGTGTGCGGCACAGTTCTGAGGTCATGAGATCGAACCTTCCTGTGTGGAGTTTGCATGTTCTCTCCACGCTTGCGTGGCTTTCCTTCGGGCACGTCGGTTTCCTCCCACATTCCAAAAACATGCATCTCAGGTTAGTTGGCCGGTCCAAATTGTCCCTAGGTGTGAATGAGCGAGTCAGTTGTCTGTCCCTGTGCGCCCTGCAACTGGCGGGCAACCAGTTGAAGATGTCCCCTGCCCACTGCTCCAGCGACCCTACTGAGGCCAAAGGCCCGGTCACACAGCCTTTTGCGTCTCTTTCGCGGGTAAAATTTTGCGATTTTTTTTGCCCATGGTTCCCCGCGGTGGAAAATGTGCAAAATTGGCCGGCGACTGTTCCGTGTCCTTATCGCTGGTAACCAAAAGCAAAATATGATATCAATAATATCACGGAAAGTTCGCACTCAGGTTAAAAACTAGGAGAGCTAGGTGGCTAGCTAAAAGAGCCATCTAATTAGCCAGACCGAAAGCTAGCAGTCAGCCCGAAAGAAGGCCAAATTTAGGCTCGATAACTAGCAAAAAAAAAAAGAAAATATTAGCTTGATGGCATGCAAAAATACGTAAAAGGCTAGACAGATAGATGGCTAAATAGCTAAAAACTCATTCTCTTTGTAAAACTCATAAATCAGAATTTAGTGTCGCAACGATTGAAAAACAAACACAGAACTCTGATTACCTGTTAAAGTGGACTACAGTACTCACCATTTTGTAACATCATTAAATACTACATACATTGAGGGTAGGGCGCCTGCCCCGTGACTGGGAGGTTGCTGGTTCGAGTCTCGGCCGATTCATACACAAGACTTACAACATTGGTACCCTCTGCCTCCCTGCCTGGCATTAAAGTTTGGAATTGGGGGGCAGGGAGGCTGGGGAATTGTTCACCTAATGACTCCCAACTGCAACACATCAGTTGGGTTGGGCGAGTCAAAAAATGTGAATGTGTTCTTGACTCTAACCACCTCCCACTAGGTGGATATGTCACCTTTACAAACAGGATGATTGCACAAAATTGTATACAGTACTCCCTTCACATTGAAAAACAAATACAGTGGAACCTCGGTTTTCGAACGCCTCTCAGTTCGAACAAATCGGAGTCCAACCAAAAATGTAAAAATCCTTGCTTCGCTGTTCGGTCAAAAAAATCGGAGTTCGAACGCCGGTAATGCGTGAGTGCGTACGCTAGGTGCGATGCTGAGCGGCGTACGGGTGTAGATCGCTCTTTTCGTGACCAACCTTTATCGCGTGCGGACGTGCTTCGTTTTGCTTTCGCTTTTAATATAGGTGTACGAAGTGTTTTAGCCCCTAATTATGCCTCCGAAAAAGTCAGTGCAAGCAGCAAAGTTGCTACAGGTGAAAAAAGAAAAGTAGTGCATACAACTATTGCATTTGAAAAAGAAATAATAGCCAAATATGAAGGTGTGCGAGTGTCTGATCTTGCTAGGGAATATCCCACTGTACACCTGCGCCTTCTGCAGACCACCACAAAGGTAAGAAATCCTATTCATAATTCTTTTATCCTTTATTTTTATACGTTCATGTTAGCGTAATCTTTCGTACGGAAGATTACGATAACGCGAACGTACGATTAGCCTGGGTTAGCTTTATGTTAAACATTCAAGGTAAACATTCAGGGTGTTGGAACGGATTAAAACGATTTAAATTATTTTTAATGGGAAAAATTATTTCGGTGATCATAAAAAAATCGGTTTTCAAACAGGGTTCTGGAACGGATTATGGTCGAGAACCGAGGTTCCACTGTATCTCAGGGTGTTCCTGAAAAATCATTCTCATAAAATGTGTATTCAAATAAGAAACCAAATGGTGGCCAAAGGTTTTAACTAGCTTTTATTACAGATAAAAAAAGGCCCTATTCCACCGTTTCCTCCGGTTCCCCCGTCTCCCCATTTTCCTCATTTTGATCGCTAGGTTTCCTTTTAAGGGGAATGATGCAGATCCCATTTTTTGCTTCTTTCTGTCTCCACCATCGACCCAACCTGCAGAAAGAGAAATTTATTTTTAATACCGGAGAAGGCTCACAAAAAAAATGTTTTTTTTCTTCAAATTTGCAAATATTTCCGCAAGAAAAATATTGAGCTTTATAATTTCTTGAAAAAAATTCAATTACCTTAAATTACGAAATACAGAGCACACCTGATTCGAAGCCGGTTTGGGGAATTTGGCGGCAATGGAATGGTACCGGTGCCGTGACCCCGCACACCTAAAGCCTTTTCAGCTATTTTCAAGTTGTTTACATCACGTTTTAGATTAACTGACCATTTAAGATGGAGACTACTGATTACAAAAACGAGTAAATATTTACCACTAAAGTGTAAAATGTGAGCCCTAAATCCTTGGACGACAGCGCCAGGGCAACCTAACTTTGGAGAAAAGTGCCAATTTGCAACACAGATGTGGTGTTGTCGTCGGAGGTTTCCGCAGTGACGGACCGAAATGTATTAGTTTGTCATCGTTTCTCGAAGATTAAAGGAAACAAAAGCAATGACTGTAAGAGAACACAAGCATTTTTGATAGAGACCGTCGACCCCTGTCCGATTTGGATGTAAAAATTGACTTGATCTGTGAGTGAAAAAGTTGCAATATTTTAAGTACAGAGTTACGATTGAATAAATTCAAACCCCACCTGCCCCTTTCGCTCCCGTTTTGTTCCTTCAACTGCCAGAGTGATCGATTTTAACTTATACGCAGCATCATACACTTTTCTTCTAGTATTTTCCATGTTGATGAGGGTTAGTGACTGATTTACAATAATGGAAGTAGAGACTAACTATTCAATTGTGTTATTGGTCTACAGAAGCTGGACAAAATATATTTTTTTTCCATGGGACAAACAGAAACGCACCGCAATGTTTAAAATGTAGCAGCAAGGAGTCCGGAATTTAAGGTAATTCATAATTTTGTATTCTCTTAAGTAAAACGATGTGTGCTCTCCAAAGTCAGGGCACCAGAATGAGAAAAAAAGCACAAAATTAGTAATTGATTTTTAACAAGTGACTTGATTTATCATCGGGAATCATTCATTCTTTTGAGTGTGACACAAAATGTCTTATAAAAAATAATAAATAATAATAATAATAATAAAAAATGTGGAAATACTAGAAGATTAATATATCGATAATTTCAATCTATTCAGAGCTTAGGATATTCTTATGTATCAAATGATTGAATCAGTACATCACACAATCTGGTACGATTAGTTACCTCGAGTTGTCATTGGGGCCGATACCATTAGTAAAACTCCCTTCTCTCAAACTTCAAAAAATTGTTTCCAACAAAATAACTAAAACCATCAAAATGTTTTCTTCTAATTTGTAATTCCCGGAAGTAAAACAAAAAAATTGGCGGGAAGCTCATGATGGTATCCACCAATACCATTACCTTAAAATATGGCTGGTATGGGCACATATGCCACGTACAAGTCCCCGCCATCTTGTACTCCAATATTCAGAGGAGTCAATCTTATCCAGGAAAACAGTCACGATTTAAAACAGATATTGCTTCATTGCTTATTTCTGCAACAGTGAAGCTTCTCTTTGTATTCCTTTAGTCACTCTTTTCTGTATTTCAACATCCGACCACAAAGGTTGCCCCATAAAGAAAATAACACCGCCATCTAGCGGAAACAAACTAAACCGGCTGATATGATGGACGGTCGTCAAGGAAACAGCAGTGGTTTCGCAATATTACCTGTGCTCCTGCCCAACGCCTGCCACCAGGAAGTGACCAGCATGGGAAAACTTCAAACTGTTGACAAACCCGAGCTGGGGGAGTGGCAAACAGAAATGCAGCGTTAAGACCGCGCCAAAGGAGGTCAATGCACTTTAAGACACTTTTTGCTTTACCACTGGGATACTGAAGAGAAGCTCCAGTTCTCGATAATTCTTGCAGCACTTCCAAACCTTCACTTGCGAGTTGCTGGAACCTGCCAAAATACAACCTAGAGTCACTTCGGCATTCTGTGTGCACCATACTGACATTTGCATATTCTTATTTTAGGCAGGTGCCTTTCAAAGGTATTACCGATTTTTTTTTAATTAGGCAACGAACATGAAGTGTCCCCAGAATTATGCGAATATGTTGCAAAATATCCTTGCGAAGGAGGGACTCCAGAAATTTAGTCTCGAAGTTAATATCATGGAAGTAGCAGAACACTTAAAATGGAATGAAATAAGATAATCTGCATTTTATATAGCGCTTTTCAAGTCAACGAAGACTTCCCAAAGCGCTTTACAATGTGCTTCACATTTACCAATAGCGGCCGTGCAGCCATGTAAGGCTGCTAACCTGCTTATTGGGGGGGCATTAGGGGTTCAGTGTCTTACCCAAGGACATGTAACACGGAGGAGCTGGGATTCGAACTGCGATCTCTTGATCCCAAGACGAGCGCTCTACCTCCTGAGCTACTGCCACATGCAAAAACCATTGCATAAACTTTTTCCGAACATGTTACACGTTTCAGAATTTGGGATTAACTTTAATGGACGATTTACGGTGTGTGTGTGTGAAATGCATGTGTGAGACTATCACAGCCGGAGGCACCTGAGGCTACGACATCACTGTTGAGAAGCGCGGCCACTGCCGCCACCCAATGAGGTTGCTCCAGGCCGGCGTCACCATGGCAACCATGAGCCTCATTCACTGTGCAGAGGGGCTTCTTCTTTTGGACGCCCCAAATGCACACAGAGCTGGAACGGACAGGCGGGTGATTACTGGTAATTCTGCACTGCAGGGCGTACCGGATTATAAGCCGCATGCTCAAATTTAAGAATGAAACGCTTTTGCGTCTTTATTCTTATTAGCTGCACCGGATTTAAAGCCATAAAAAGAATTAATTCAGGTCAATTTCTTACATTTCAAGTCCTGTGCACACCTGTCGTCAACCACACGGGGAATTTGGCATTGACGCCTTTGGCTACAGAACACCGACGGTGCTGTGCCCCCGCAGCTGCCCCTTTTGGTTTACGCACGTATATTTGGATCATGTGAGCATTTAAGATGGCGTTTAAATAGACAAGCACACATTTACTACGGCGCCATAAGAAAGCGTGAATGTGCGTAAAATAGTGCCAGATTGCAACACAGACGTGCCTTTTTGTGTTGTTGTAATTGGCAGTTGCTGCAGTTTGCTTTTAAACAGGTATCACATCATAGCCGCTCCCTCTCGGAAATCCTGAATCCGTCACTAATGGAGCGGTTAACCGTAAAATGCTACTGTACTGGGAAAACGCTTGGCTGCAGATTCACTCACCGGCCGGAATAGAATGGCGGTTACACGAGAGCTGAAAGCTCGAACCCTTGTCAACGATGTTATCCTCATTCCATAAATGGCGGTTTTACGGGTAAACCTGCAGCTGATCTGGGTCAGGAGGATACGCAAGCCAGATGTTAATCTAAAAGCTTTTACACCACAGCAACCCAGTAGAGTCTACTATTGTTCCTCCTTTTTGTAGATTTGTTTGACTGACTACCATTTCGTAACAGACCAAATTGCATTCGCTTGTGATCACTCCTCAAGGATTTAAGGAAACTTCAGCGACCTAACGTTAAAGCCGATGACACGGTAAGAAAAACCATAACTTCCACTACTGTTTAATAAGGATGTTTAAACTGAGTACTTAATCTGTGGGTGAAATATCTTGAATAAGTATCAAATATTGAGCCGTCAAAACTCCCGTTTTGCTCCTGTTGTATCAAATTTTTCGGGTAATAATTTGCCATTTAAACAGCTATATAAAAGCATTCAGCGTACAACAAGACAAAATCCCCTCTCCCAAGTAACCCAAAGCACCCCATACAGACACACACAATAATAGAAATACAATAAAAAATTAAATAGTATGTGATAGAAATACGATTATGGCGAGGCACAGATTAACCATGTGAGGAAATGGACCTGAACGAGAGATAGTCACACTGATAGGGACGGCAGCAGATGGCATCAAGATTTTCAGCCACTGAACCACACCCTACCTGTGTGGGCCCCCCCAAATAAGGAAACACTAAAATATAAAAATAGAGATAAAACAACAGCAGTACAAAACATAAAAATGTAAAATAAAAAGTTAAGTCTGTTGCAGTAAAAGACTAAACAAAAATGATCAATTAAAAGCCATATTAATAAGTGCGTCTAAGGAACCTCATAAATATCAAGGGTCCCGGCAGACCTGAAGTCCCCCGGAAGACTGTTCCATAGGTGGGGAGCAAGATGCTGCTTCACCATAGGTTTTGGTCCTCTCCCTAGGAACAGTCAACAAACGCCCTGACAGGACCTCAGGTACCGCGAATGCTGATATAATAAAAGCAAATCAGACAGATAGGATAGTGCATGACCATTAAAACATTTAAAAACACCTTAAAATTGACCCTGCAACGTACAGGTAGCCAATGCAGCGATTTTTAAAACTGCTGTATGTATGAAGACTGGAGAGCAGGACATTACAATCATCTAAACAAAAATATTTAAAAGCATGCATCAGTACCTCTGAGTTTGCCTGAGAGAGAACTGGGCGGACCCTGGCTATATCATTAAGATGATAAAAACCAAATATGGATATATATATTTTTATATGCATTTTTACTGCAGTCCAAACGTCTTAAATATTGTAGTTATGGTAAACAATTATCTCTCTGACTTTCAGGACCAATGACAGACCTTTGTTAAAGCCTGGTCGAGCTGTTAGAAGTTCTCTGCCATTTATGACTTAATTTCTAAAAAGGATTTTAAAAGAGTACCTATAGGCCTTGTGTTATAATGGGACAAGACAATGTAAAGCTGCGTGTCATCAGCGCAACTATGGAAGTTGACTCCGTGTCTCCTGATGACAACCCCAAGGGGAAGCATATACCGATTTAAAAAGTACCAATCCAAGAATTAAACCTTGGGGGACCCCACATATGACTTCATGGATGGTGGAGGAACATGCATCCATACCTAATAAAAATGTTGGTCTGAGAGGAAGGACCGAAACCAGTTCAAAACAGTACAAGAGATAACCACCAGGTTTCTAAGTCTATTTAATTAACTAAGGTGATCTACTGTGTCAAAAGGCAGCACTGAGATCCAGTTGCACCAGAACTATGCATGCATAAAAATCAGTATTATACCAGATATAATTTAAAATATAAAAAAAAAGTGCATTCTCTACTCTGGTTGATACTAAAACCAGACTGATATTTCCTTAAAATTATGTTTGTTTCCAAAGTTAATTCAGCTGAATAAAAACAAAATTTTCCTAAACTTTCCTTGAAAACGGTTGGTTGGACACCGCACGGTAATAGTTAAAAAAGCTAGAATCTTAATTGCTCTTCTTCAGATGGGGACTCACCACCGCCGTTTTAAAGGCGGCAAGCAAATAAAATGTCCTTAAAAGAGATTTGGAAATCAGATCTTAAAGGAATGTTTTTGGGTTGACTTGGGAGAAAACTCGGCCAAGTGTCCTTGCATCAACCAAGGCAAAACCTTTCAGTGTTTCCTCAGGTAAAATCGATCGTCAAGCTATTATAGATCTTACATTCTGATAGCAAAAAGGCTGGACCTGACTTCAGTAACGTTACTTCTGCTGTGGTCCACAAAGTTCTCACAAAGAGCATTTGTCAGCCCAAGTCAGGACTTTTTTAAAAAAGCTTTAATAAAAAGGTTGAAGAAAGGAATTTGGGGTTAATTTTATGGTAAAAAATAAGATTTGAGATGTATGTTATCAGTGTTTGTTAAATAATGTTGGAAAGAATCTGGACCCATTTCTCTTGAAGGGGTCATTAAATGTTTTTAGACGTCACTGTGGTGTTTTGTATTTAGAGCTCACGCATAGTCGAAAAGAGCAGCATGCCATTTTCATTGTGCCACCATGAAAAAAACCACACCGTAGTTCAAACCGCATTGTGGCAAAAAAGTAGCGACCGGCAGTCTGGAATTGACAGTAAATAGATAAGGGTCTGTGCTTCAACGTACCCGTCATCGGCTCCCGTGATCATGTGCTCCTCGTTGATGAGCTGGACGCAATCGATAGATCCTCTGCGAGACACAGTTGTGACAAACTGTGAATCGATGGTGGCCTTTTTACGGGCACTGGTGTGTATAAACACTCACTCGTGTCCGTGGAAAACGAGCTGCGACTCCTCAGTGATCTTCCACACCCGCAGGGTGTGGTCACGGCCGCCGGCTGTCACACAGCGTTCCCGGCAGAGGCTGTCGAGGCCCGTGATTGCGTCCTGGTGGCCGAAGCTGCAAGGAAACACGGGTAATTTGAGATAATGGTGCAACATTGTCAAGCAATAATTGAAGACTGCTATGTCAAAGTCAAGTCCTGAGAGAAGGATTTCTATGGCCCTTGAGATCTTGATCAGGGGTCGCCAACCTTTTTTAGTCTGAAAGCTACTTTTTTGTCCCTGATGAGTGCGAAGGGCTACCAGTTTGAAATACATTTCTGAAATAGCGACTTATGTTAATACTATCTTTAAAATGTTGTTATTTCCAAGGTTTGATTATTAGAAGTAGGGTTAAAATAAGCAGAGTCAACCAATAAAATATTTTTAAAGACACTGGTTAATGATTTGATGCCCGGCGCCCCCATGGTAATAAGAGGGTTAAGTGAATGATGGAAAATTTGTTGTCAAGTCAATTTAGCCCATTCTGGCTAAAATAAAAAACTTTCCGTTACTTAAGGTGCAAGAATAAAAGCGGCTTTTTTCATTTCATGTTTATTTTCAGGGGATTTTTGTTTGAAAGGGTACATTGTGTAATATTTGGGCATAGATGGCACCGTGTACAAAGACCATTGCCAAATGAACACAGTTTAGCAGCAAGATAACAGACAAACAGGTATTGATTCCACTATGTAAAAGAAGTCCAAATGTATCAAGCTATGAATATTTATATGAATTAGCATTGGCATAAAAGTTCATGTATTTTGGCCTAGTATTCAAATAATTGTTTTGTCTTACTGAATTAAAGTTTTTTAAATCAGTGAGAGGCACTAAACATTACACACTGTCTCAGAGAATTAGTATCATGGTGCCTATTGAAAATTCCAGATTATTGATTAAAAAAATATTGCTTTATCTACTCATATTGGAATACATTCATTAGGTCAGGTTTTCAGTAGTTTCAATAAGGTTCACTAGACCAGTGTTTTTCAACCTTTTTTGAGGCGAGGACACATTTCTTTCATTGAAAAAACTAAAAACATCCCACAGGATACCACCAGCTGAGAATGTGGGGAAAAAGCTTATATTACAATGTGGTTTTTTTTTAACATTAAAGAAAGACTTAAATTATATCGTCTTGAACAGGAATCAAATAAACACAAGGAATAAAGTACTTCATAATTGTTCATATTTGGAAGAGTACTAAAGGATTGCTCTGCCGGGATTTGGATAATTTCCCACAGTACCCCTGACAATGTCTCGGCACACTGGTTTAAAAAAACAATACAGTAGACTATAATAGACATATTAAACAATATTCAATCAGTACAGCCCTGTAGAAACATTTTTCAAACGTGGCCCTCGGCAAATTTGGTATTTTACTCACAGGGTTTCTACGTAAGCGTTCTCATCCACGTTCCACACTTTGATGGAACGATCGTGCGAAGCGCTGTAAAGGTCGTGAGACCCTCTCCGGAATGAAAGACCCTGCAAGAAAGAAAACAAGTGCTTTCATTGAATGTTCCATTTGTGTGGGGGAAGCAGGAGACTCAAGATCAGTCTATCTCAGGGGTTGAAAATAATAAGGTAGGTCAGGGAAGGACCAATCAAGGCTCTACAGTTGTCTGAAATATAGGGACATTGTCTATTAGTAAGTTCCTTCCAATGGTTAAAAAATACTTATTAAAAAGACAACATTGATTTGAAAAATAATCAAAATTGTGCACTTAAGTCTAAGTTTTATTTATATATTTCACATTAGCTAAAGCTCACTTAGAGCCAGCAGACATAATTTTGCAGCTTTCGGTACGCAGAAAACCAAAAACTCTGTATTCATGTTGGTGCTTTGTAACACTCATTCTTGGTGGCACTACACAATACAGTGACATCTAGCAGATTATTATTACAGTGTCCCTTTAAGTCACATGCCATTTGCAAGATAGGATTTAACTGTTCCTTCACAGAAAAACTGCACTTTTCAATCAAAAACTGGCCACGTCTGCACATTAATTTAAAATAATACTGATTAGTATACACAAATGCATTTTTCTAAACTCTAGGAAAACTTTATTGGCAAAAAATTAAGAACTGGAGCTCTACCAAGACAGTCCCGACTAAGGTAACGAATGATCTTCTACTGGCAATGGACTCCGGCGCTTCATCACTTTTGCTGATGCTGGACCTTAGTATTGCCTTGGACACTGTGGACAATAATATCTTACTAGAACGGTTGGAAAAATGGATTGGTCCCTCAGTAACTGTCCTCTTATCGTTCAGAGCCTACCTCTCAGATAGAACGCACTGTGTTTAATATGGTAAAATGACATCTGAACTTTAGTGTTACCTGTGGTGTACCGCAGGGTTCAGTACTTGGCCCCCTTCTTTTCAGCATTTACATGCTTCCATTAGATATCATTCGCAACCTCAGTGGAAATGTTTAAATCTAAACTTAAAACACACTTCTATTCGATAGCATATGAAAAATCTATATTTTATGTTGCCAATATCTGCGTATTATTTGCCCTCATGTAGGTTTCAGATCGGGGGATGGTGTCATAATAATCTGTGGTCTGTGCAGCCCTTTGAGACTCGTTGTGATTAAGGGCGTCTAAAATAAACATGACTTGGAGTTAAAATATATGTTCTCGCTATTTGGAGGCGATGTCGCTGATTTTCGTGTTGATTTTATTATTTTTACTCAAAAAACACAAAGCAAAATGAAAACAGGAGATTTAACTCATAATTTTAGGAATATTTAGCTTTTACTAAAAAAATGTAGTAAAATCAGACAAAATCCTAAATATAGATTATGTCAGGCATTTTCTCTTCATTTAAAAAATTAGAGTAAGACAAGAATATGAAAATATTTCGATTGCGTTTCCAACTTTGTCAGAAAAAGATTAAAAATACCATAAAATGAGCACCATTTTTTTCAATTACCGTTCAATATTATTTTACAGTCCATAAGATTGTTGTGAAAAACAAAAAAATATTTTGGAAAAAAAAAATCAGCTTTTTTAAGAAAGAAAATGAAGGTGTAATTTTTGCAACGCGATTTCTTCAAATTGTGCAGCGGGCTATCGTGTGGTGCACTCTGTGTGACATGTTAGGGGGCGAACAGAGGCCAGCTAGATGGCCTTAGGGTTGGGCGCCCACCCCAAACACTGGGAGGTCACAGGTTTAAGCCTTGGCCGAGTCGAGACTTCCAACATATTTTGGGTGAAATAGTTCACATTTCCAAATGAGACATGTTTGCGATCTCCTATGACTTTTATGTCTTCTCCGTGTGAAGGCCACAAGTTTCCCATAAGCAGGAGAGGACACGTGACGCTACACAAAATGCATTGTTTGCGGAAGCACTCACGGATGCCAACGACACGACACAACAAGCAATTTGAAAGTTATCGTACTGGTGCTTCCTTTTTATAAAACGGTGGCATTTTTCCACTAGAACCAGGACTACTGTAGAGGACTTTCAGCAGATTTGCATATAATAGATGGATCTTCCACGCTTGGGCAAACATGTCTGCCAGGACTATTGTTCGAGCTTTCTTAAAGTAACTGAAAGTGAACCTTTTAATGGAGATTGAGCGAAGCCGTTATGGTCAGAAAATGAGGACGAGGATTTTGATGGTTGTTATGGATTACAGGTAAAAAATGTGAGAGCCAAACGGCTTTGCATCAGCTTTTTAAAAAAAAATCTTTTTACCCGTGTGATTTAACTCTTATAATCAACACTCAAATGAACCAGTACAAAATTCAGTTTTGGTTCCATAGTATTTTTAAATACACACATTTTCATGCCCGCCTGTGTTGTTGTAACACAGCGGAAGGCAGAGGAATCCCGCCACCTATCGTGCAGTGCGCCCTGTGTAGTGTTAAATACGGAAATAGACCAGATCTATGGAGACTGCGCCTTTCAAAACGGTATGGTCGTGAGTAGTTGAGGGAATGAATTAAGAATTTAATGATCTGGCCATACCGGGTGTAGAATTTAGTGACTACTTACTGAGACGGGGCCCTTGTGACCTTTGAAATTGTAGAGATGTTTGCACGTTTCCGCTTCCCAAATCATGATCAGCTTGTTCATGTCACCTGTGGCCTTTAAAGTCACATTTCAATTCAAGTAGTTCCACACTTGCAGGAAGTAAGTCTCACCAGGTCCTCACCAAGTATTTAGAGTCTGATGATATGGACATACAAAGGACCTGAGCCGTATGCCCGACGTGGCGGCCCTCCGTACCCTTCCTTCCACCAGGCACCACCCGCAGCTTTTTCCCGCTCTCAACGTCCCCTAAAGGAATATAAAAACAATACATTGTTCGAAATACATTCTTGATACCAGAAAAGTAGAACATAAAGTGACGTTGTTACATTTGATGATGGAGCAGTCTTTCGCAGAAGAGAAGATGAACTTGTCATCAGGACTGACGACCAAGCAGGTAATTGGCAGTTTGTGCCCTCGTAAAAGACGGATTTCGGAAGCGTCGGGGGGTAATAACTAAAACGAAAAGAAAATGTTTGATGCAGGTGTCAATGGCCCAGCGAGACTCATTGTTTTAAGTCCTTACATCTTTGGCAATGAATCGCTGTAACCTCCCTTTCTGTTCAAGCTAAAAGAGAAAAATAAAGTACAACAATTAAAGCTGTGAACTTTTTTCACTTAAAATCACGTTTTTGACACAATGTGTTTACATCAGGCAATCATACCACGTCCTCTTTAAGTCGTCCCGCAATCAGATCCAACTCGACATTTTCATCCTCTGCTTTTTCTTCTTCTAATAAAGACAAGAGAGACGGTGTAAGCCAGGGTTGCAATTGACCCAAGTGTTTAAGATCCCTCATACACCATTCATGGCCAAATTCAGAAATGTTTCAATCACTTTCAAGGCCGAGTTATTAAATTTTGCCAGTACCTTTAAAAGGAAGAAATCCACTGCAGATCATAAGAACATTTTTAGGTGTTGACTTTGAAGAACTAAATAAAGTCGCTATCTACCTGTTATCACATGCTTTGTGCTATTTCGAGCTGCTCTTGGCTACCATGGTTTTTTTGTCAATGGTCTGCTATAAACTGACAAGGATTCTACTTTACCAATGCACACACAGCTTGAATATGTCACCTTTGCTTCCAAACACAGAAAAAAGGCTCTTGAAGCGTTGGGTAATAAATGAGTCAAATATGGCAGACTAAAACAAAGAAAGAAAGTGCTGTATGTATTGAGAGCAGAAAAATTAGCCAACTTTGGACTCATTTTTAAGGATCTTGATTGCTCCAAAGCAGGGTGCTTTCAATCATTCAACCTTCAAAGACTGACGATCTATTTAAGTTGATATTTTCTGTGTGTTTTCGTATTTGTTGTGAATGTAATCTAACGGTAATACACACACCGTATATATATGAAATGTCGAATCATCAACAGATAAACGGGAGACTCTATCATAAAGCTTATTGCAGCATAATGAACTTTATGGTAGAGTGCATAACAGTTTCAATACGAACGATTTGAGTAGAAAAAGGCAAATTAAACATTACGTTACCTGCTCAAAAGTGATTTACATATGATGTGCATTACCGTTCGATTACATTCACAACAAATACAAAGACGGAATGGTTTAAGTTGTATCACATTCCCAACAAATGCAAGACGAAGTGGTTTTGGTTATATGTTCGCCATTAAATTCCCTAAAAGTGATATAAAAGTGAGATAAAACGAGGTAAAAGTGGTTAGAGTAGCTAGGGATGCAAATCTCGGGAGGAGTGCATTTCTCGGCATAACACCGGCAGCCCCTAAGGTAATTTGAGTTTGAGGCTCCGGTGAAGAGGAATATGGGATTTAAGTTAAAAACTCACCTTGTTCCTTCAACTGGTTAAGGTAGACTTTAGCTAATCTGAGCTTTTTCTCCTGCGGCGTCTCATCATATTCAGGCTCTTCTCGAGTTGGCCTTTTCTGAGGAACCGCAGTACTGTGCAGTAGTAAGATATGGTGTATTGTAACAACATAGTAATAAGAATGTAATTAAAAGTTGAGCGACTTTTATCACCTCTCAGTCTCCGACTCGCTGGAAATCTCTTCGTTGTTCCTAGAATATCGTTTCCTGCCTTTAAATTTGTCTTTACCTTTCGAGGCCGCATCTCCAGCCACCTGAGTGAAAGACACATTAAAAGAAAACGCGTTGATATTCAAGCATGTACCAGTTAGCAATTAGCCGAATGTAGCTCATCCCAGTTCGCCACTTACTTTCCGCTTTGATGTCACGAGCTTTTTCCCGGTTTTCACCGTTTGAGGTTTTTTAGAACCTTTGATGAAGAAAGACGACGACATCTTAAAACGCGTCCTCGCACTAAATAACTATTAATGTACTCAAATCGAATTTGTTTGGGCTTCAAGTCAACATTGGACCCACATGGGTAACATGCAGATCAACCGATCTTGAATGAGTTCCACCAGGCTTGGCGCTGGTTGGCCAGATATCCACTTTGTCCCGCCTTTTTAGAAGATACCCAATTTGTATTGGATCAAAGGATTATTAAGTAGAACAGGAAACAGTCCTAATGAAAAATACGTCCCTTGGAGAAAAACGAGTCAAGATTTAGTTCCTTACATACAATTAAAAAAAGCGAAATAACGATGTTTTAAGTGCACGGGCATAGAATATGTACTAAAAATGTTTAAATATTTTCCCTTGGGAGTCCAGCTTAAAAAAATAATGGTGTTGTTTGAAAATAATTGATTATCATCACACCGGGATTTATACACTGTAGTACTGCAGTAGTACTACTTCCTCTACTACGCAGTATTTGCATATATTGCATTGCCTTTGTTCTCACTGGGTGTCGGTACACTTTTCTCCCCTCGGTGCAAGCTGAGGGACCAGGTGAGGTTTATTTCCACACCTCGTTCTATGATAAATGCAATCTATGCACTCTTGACACACGCAAAGATATTAATCACGGTGAGCTTAATATGCAGCGGAGGGGTCGACTTAAGGACGCGGCGTCCACCAACTTTCCCTTTAGGCCTCCCCCGGTTGCTGAAAGTTAAACACTGTTAACACAATGATTCTCCCCTCACCAGATTTTGTTCCCCTGCCACCTCATGCCACCTAAGAGAGAGGCGGGGGCGATTCCATCCCCGACGCCGGTCAAGATGCTAAAGTCGCACACGGCCCCGCTGGAGGCTGATCCAACGGAGGAGTTGGCCGAGTCCACGTACGCTCCTTATTTTAACAATCAGGTAAGATGCCTTTCACTTGTACGTTGCACAAATGAGGCCACATTTATTTGTATAGCCCTTAATCATAAAAGTCTCAAATGACAGCAGAGACCACAAATACAGCATCCTCTTTAGAAAACATGCATGCCGGCAAGGAGAAACTAAAAAACGCCAGGATAAGGAAAATAAGAAACATGTAATTCCCTTTTCGAGAATGATCAGGCTGCAAAGAATGTTGCTTTTGCAATACACAAAACATAGTCAACATCGGGCGGCACGGTGAATGGGTGGTTAGCGTGCAGAGGTTTAGGGTTTACCGACTGCAACCTCCCTGTGTGGAGTTTGCATGTTCTCCCCATGCCTGGGTGGGTTTCCTCCAGGCACATGTATGTCAGGTTAATTGGCTGGTCCAAATTGTTCCTAGGTGTGAATGAGAGAGTGAGTGGTCTGTCCCTGTGTGCCCTGCGACTGGCTGGCAACCAGTTCAGGGTGTCCCCTGCCCACTGCCTGAAGATAGCTGGGATCGGCTCCAGCACCCTACTAAGCGGTGCAGATAATGGATGGATTGACGGATAGTCAACATTAGAATATAGAATATGTTAACAAAATGGGTTAACATATTGTGACAACGAAATTGGGCATGACACTCCAGTTCACACATTCACAGTGAGGTAAAAAACCCAAGAATATAAAGGAACAGAGAAGATAAGGTTATAAAACAAGGAGGATAAGATTTTAAAAGGAGGATAAGGTTATAACAAGGAGTTTAAGGTTATAGTTATAATTTACACAAAATTTACCCAAGAAATGTCGGCATATAGGATGTTACGTACAGTTTGGTATCGTAGGGTTGTGCAATATGCATTTGGTGCAAAAATAGTCATCATAGTGCAAAAAATGGTCAACTTATGCATTTGGTGCAAAAATAGTCATCATAACAATTACCACAAGTAATACACTAGAATTCCAAGACAGCGACGATGCAGCTTCCCATCTCAGCCAACTGATCAATGCAGATGATGACATGTCTTAGGTCCAGATGCTGGTCCAATGACTGATCCAGGTTTGTCCTTCTCCCTCACTCCGCCAACAGTCGTAAAGGACAGGAAAATAAAATTATGTGTCTAGATTTAAACACTTCCACTGAGGTTGTAGATCTTATCTAAGGGGGGATAGCATTCCACAGCCCCAATGGAGAATACTCTCGACTTAAAGATTTGTTCTTGGCTCTTGGAGTCAGAAGTAGACCAGTATTTTTCAAGGCGTAACTCCGACCTGGAACATAGAGCAGGAGTAATTCAGAAAGATAAAAGGAGGCAAGTCCATGCGATCCATTCTGTTAGTAGAATAAGCTTTAAATCACATCTTAAATCGACAAGGAGCCAGTGTAATTCATCTTAATTCAGGGAGATGTGATCAAACTTTCTTGTCCTGGTCAAACGTCTCAATGCCGCATTTTGAACCATCTGTAAACTTTATATTCCAAACATTACAGTAATCCAGCTGAGAAGTAAAAAACGCATGAAATTGTAATTTCAGCATCTGATTTTGACATCAGGCGAATCTCCACAATATTATGTAGGTGGAAAAAAGCTATTCTAGTAATATTTTTCACATTTCACTTGCACGTCGCACAGACGCTGGTAGCACACTTTTTTCACCTTCACACCACAAGGCGTGATTTCATCTCCCCTGCAGGAATCTGGAGAAATTGACGGCGAGGAGATTTCGGGCATCCGAACGGACACCATCAGTCTGCTGATGAAGATTGAACAGCTGCAGGCCCAGCTCAAATATGAACGCAGGTGTCGAATTCTGGCCGAGAAGGAGCTGAGAGAAATGAAAGGTGGGCAGGAGAAGGGGAACGGAACGTTTTCTGAATTGTTCAAATGCAGTGTTGGGCACGTTATTAGTTACAGTTACTAGTGCCTTCTTTTAAAAAGTTATAGTGTTAGCTCCCAGATTACTGACGCCAAAAAGAAGCACAACTATCAAGTTACAAATTATCGTAACATTATAATAAGGTAAAAAAACGTGTGCAATAAAACCAGCAGCTCAATACTGGTTTCATTGCGCATATTTTCTTACCTTATTTTATTCAATTTTTTATTGTACATATTTTCTTATGCACTAGCGGTAAAGCCCAAATTTGGTTATACTTGTATCATGACAATAAAGGGATTCAATTTGATTGAAGCCAACCCCCTAAAACTGCTTAGAACTGTCACACAACATAATATTTAATTCAAGAAACTACACAACAAAAATAGTCAGTGCTGTATACATATTAAATGAAAGATTTTAGAAATGTACAATTTAACTTTTAACCGATGTAGACTAATAAAGACACATACTCTATGAAATACATGCACAATATAAATTAAAATGTGTAAAACAAAAAGAAAAAATTAGTATATACTTAATATTGGCAGCTTGGAAAAGTGTCTAAGCTTTGAGGGGCTATCGGTTTCTTCTGTCAGCGGGAGACAATGCACTCTGCTTTAGAGCCATTAGTATGATTAAATCGAGTCAAAATTTTGATAATTGTCCTCCTTCGACTCATTTTTCTCTTTCTTTTTCTTCTTTCTGTCCTCATAATGCACTCTCTCTCCTTTCTGTGCTCACTGTACTGCTGCAGCTGCCCCACCGTCCCTCTGCTTAGCGCATTAAATAACGCAGCTACAGAGACAACACAACGCACATTGACCAATCAACCAATTAACCAAAATCGAGTGAAAGAACAAAAGAACCTTGCAAGTGATCTGTCTTATAAAATGAGATATCTTAATTATTTTGATTAACTTCGCATTTATACATATACAGTAAACCTCGGATAAGTCGGATCCAGATGGACCGGTCATTTTCATCCGACTTATCCGAGGATCCGACTTATCCGAGGTCGCAAAATTTCGAACTAAGAAGAAATTTAACTCTTAGAAAAGTGCATACTTGCCGCGATGTCTTTTTGCTTCATGTGCTGATTCTTTTCTTGGAATTCAATGATAGCGAGCTTTTCTTCATACGTTCTAGTCTTGAGACTCCTGCCTTTGGTTTTAGAACTTGAGGCCATCGCCACACCGTAGACCGCACAGACCGCAAGGAAGTCCAAAGAAATTCACACAAATTCAATTTGAATGCTAGCACTACTGTAATAAGAAACAATGGGATTATGATTACGAGGCTTTGTTCTATGACCGCGTGCTGTGATTGAGAGTGCTATCATTCAACACTGAGGAGGAGTTTGATGAATAGCCTCTGCCAATCACGGAACGCCACGTCACATCAAGAAATCTTCCCGGAAAATCTGGGAGGGGTGAAAATCTTCCCGGAAAATCTGTGAGGAGTGAAAATCTTCCCGGAAAATTCCATCGCTTACTGCCACTGGAGGCTGAAATTTAGAGCATTTGGGAGATGTCCTAGGCGACCTGATACCGATCCGACTTATCAGAGGCGAAAACCATTAAAAAGGGTCAATTGTACGGAAAAATCCATCCGACTTAGGCGAGGATCCGACTTATAAAATCCGACTTATGCGAGGTGTAATACTACAGAAAAGCCTAGAGAACAAACGTTCCACGCAATTTGTCCGACTTATCCGAGAATCCGACTTATGCGAGTCCGACTTATCCGAGGTTTACTGTATACTGTATTTTCACGACTATAAGGCGCACATAAAAGTCACAGATTTTTGTAGGGGGCGCCCTGTGTGTTATTTAAAGCAGCGGACATAGCTGAGGACACTGAAGTATGGGCATCACTGCTAAAGGGTGAGGTGTGGGCATGTATATCAGGCCAGGTATACACTGCAAGGCCTAATGGTCAATTCCAATTTTGGGGTTGAAATCAGATGTTTTTGTGAGTTCGTTCACATTTCCAACTAAATGGGATTTGTATGCAATCTTCTGGGACTTCTATGTGTTTTCTGTTTAGACGCCATAATGTCCTGCTGAAGAGGATGTGACGTTATGCACAATGCGTCCATTGTTTGCGGAAGTACTCATGGATGCTAACCCCGTAATGTATCTGTTTGAAAGTTATTGTACTACCGAAGGCTAAAAAGATTTTTCACGCCTAAATATTGATTAAATCCAAAACCTCACTTTCACATAATTGAATGCTTTCTGTATTTTCGTCTGCCCAGTGTGTTGTTTTCTGCGTTAAGCTGAAGAAGAAACTGAACAGGTGCGAGAGAATTTAAGATTAATGAATCAATGTGGAGGAAGCTGAAAAGGAACTCTGACAAGTTTTTATCTGTGTGTTTTACTTTGTAATACATACTTAAGTAAACCACAACCAAAGTTAGCTTTGCTCTCGTTGTATTTCTAAATACGCACACTTGTATGCTTGTCTGTGTTGTTGTGAGGCTGCCGCAGAAGGGGGCACCCACGCCCTTTGTTGTGTTGCGCTGTCTTGAATACAGAAATAGAACCAGCTACGGAGACAGCTTCTTATTCTATGGTGCGCGCTATGGTCGTGAAAATACGGTATTTCAAAATCTCTTTCTAGTTTCTAATGGTACAAGGCTGCCACGGTTTAATGGGTCCTGCCATAGACTTTCTATGGTATAGAAGACACTGTACCTCTGAAAGAAAGAGAACTTCTAAAAAGGAGCTGGCTCCTTGTTAATGGGGCTGTCGTCGTTCCCTCCAAAGAGTCGCCTCTTAGAACAGTTTTGTTTACAAACAACTCATCACTAGTTGCAATGAAAAAACTAAAACGTAACAGAGGCCACCGCGGTTAACTCGTTTGATTTGACGTTTCTTTATATTTTGTGCTTACCTGATGGGACCCGTAATTGGCGAAATTGCGTTATCCTGTACAGATTTTCTTCCCGTACATGTTTTAAAATGCATAAAATCAGTATCTTGTACGGTAAAGACATACAGGTTGCTTCTTTGAATGTCTCTTTTCCACTCTTGAATTTGCTGATGCAGAGATGAACACACTCATGGCGGAGATGCGACACACGGCTCACGAGCTCCGAACCACGCTTGACCACGTCCTCCAGGGCAGCGAGCCTATCAGCATGACACCCCATAGCTCCAGAGACGAAAGCATTGCCTTCCTGCCAGAGCACGACGTCGACGTCCAGGCAGTCGGCGACAGTATCGCCGAGGTAAAAAAATAAATCCTCCTTGGGGTCTTCTGCACACTCAATGTTTCCCCCCCTGCCCAGGACGGCAGCAACTATGTGTACCTGTCGGAGAACATTCGCCTTCCGAGGAGCCTTTACGAACACGTGGGCGAAATCGGCGACTACAAGAAGTACACAGCAGCGCTGCTCATGATGCTTTTCGACAGAGAGACGCTGGCCACACATTCGTTGCGGGGTCGCAAGAATGCCGGCAACCGGGAGGACTCACTCAAGCCACAACTGCCACCTGACATCCTCTGCGGCCTCATTGGTAGGTACAGGGCTCAAATGGGTACTTGAAATCCTTAAAAATGCTTGAATTTTAATTATTTGTTTTCAAAGATTGAAAAGTGCTTGAATTATGGGTGAAGTAAATGCTTGAAGTTGTATTAACGTTTCTCAACA
Organism: Urocampus carinirostris; assembly: GCF_059441175.1. Lineage (NCBI taxonomy): Eukaryota > Metazoa > Chordata > Actinopteri > Syngnathiformes > Syngnathidae > Urocampus > Urocampus carinirostris. Next base: position 18,996,811 of record NC_142354.1, read on the forward strand.
ATTCTGCTTAAAAAAGACCCCCGCACTGATCCTTGGCAGCTTCGCTCTGCCATTGCATTTCCTCTGTCCTCATGATTCACGGCAGCTGACATCAGTTTGTTTGGCATTGTCCGATGAAGCGTCATCGCCCCCAAATGGGTTGCGCCAAAGAGGACAGGGGCTGTCTACACCTAACTGGGGCATTATGAATTGTGTATTCGTGCAATGACTACATATCAATTATAGACATTTATTATTGGCCATCCCAAAAAATGGTGTTTCCCATGTGTAAATTGTAATGGGAAGAACTACTGAAAATTTTAGTTGTATATTACTGTTATTCTTACCCCAACACCTATATGGAAAATAATTTGTCTCTAAAACAAATATATTTGCGATATACTCAAGATCTAAAACTCGTATGTCTTGATAAATGCACACAAGATTAAATTGCATATGTAAATCGCAGATATTCTTGTGGCTCCGAGAAGGACATGATTCACACCATTTTTTTTCTTTTTGTTGGTACTGGATAAATTGTAAAACTGGCTTTGACAGGTCCTTAAAAAGTGGTTGAATTTGGGCAATAAAAAGATGTACATACCTGTAGGTTGTTCTTTTAGAAAAATAAACTGTCATGGAGGGGATGAAAATTTGGGTTTGGAGCATATACTCGGAGTAAAAAAAGAAAGAATTCAATCATCACTTGTCTTTATTGCACTTTCTTGTATAAGCATGGTAACCAATATTCATATTCTGCAATCTTGAGGGTAATCATTGCTTTAGCTCAGCATTATGTTGCATTTTTGCATTACTTTTCTTAGGCAAAAGCCCACGACCCACTGAAAACGGGTCAACAAGCCACGTGATACGAACCTCTGCTCTACATTATTCCCTCTATCAGGCCAACTCAGTTATGATCACATACCAAAATTTGTCTCCGGTAGTTTCTTGGTTGGATGCTAAGAATTTGGTCTATGAAGAGGGGTTGGTGAAAACTAGTACAAGACAAAAAAAAACATGTCCCCTATAGCTTTCCCATCCATTTTTGTATTTCGATCAGTGATACATTCATCCATTATCTGCACCGCTTATCCCTAGTAGGGTCGAGGGGGTGCTGGAGCCCATCCTAGCTATCTTCGGGCAGTCGGCACGAGACACCCTGAACTGGTTGCAAGCCAGTCGCAGGGCACACAGAGACCGAAAACTCACTTGCTCATTACCATGGCCAATTAACCTCACATGCATGTTTTTGGAATGTGGGAGGAAACTGGAAACCATGCAAGCACAGAGAGAACATGCAAACTCCGCACAGGGACCCTGGTAGCTGGATTTGAAACCATGACCTCAGAGCTGTGCCGCGGAAGCGCTAACCACTCAGCTACGGCGCCGCCCTTTTATCAGTGTTATCATTGAAGTAACATGTCTCCCTCGCTTCATCCCGACATATTTTGATTTGTGTTCGTCCAGATCACGTGGCACTCAAGTTTGGCGTGGACGACAGCCAGATCAAAATGGCCATCCGGACCAAGCTGAACAATGAGGACAAGTTGCTGAAAAAGAGATTGGGCTTGGCCAAGCTGGAACAGACTGCCAACCTCCTTCCTCCCAACGACGCTTCCATTTGATTTGGCCTTCATGCTTTAGTGCAGCCATGCCCCCCCCACCCCCAGTCAAAGTTATTCAATGTAGCACCTGAACTAGGTTATTTTTATAGTAATCGTCTTTTATTTTCTTGTTAAACCTGTTATGTGACGGCAGTATTACGTATTAAATGCTCGTGCGTGATCTGGAGTTGGTAGAAAGTTTTCATGTCAGGATTTGGTCTGTGCTATGGTGGTTCTCTGGAGAATCCATTTTTTTATCCAACAAGAACATTTTTATGGCCGTCCTTTCACCTCCTTTGTCGATTTAGAAATGTGCCGTCACTTCTGTCACTACTGTGCTTTTTAAAAGACCCGATTATAGTTTGTGACGGTGTTTTTTGTGGTTTTACTAGGCACCTTTAATTGCGATATCAAGCACACTTTTTCACTAATGCTACTAGTTACAATGTTTTGCTCAGTGGTTCTCGACCATTTCAAATAATGGAACCCTTTCTGGAATATTTGGGGGGGGGTTCAGTTAACTAACCCTAACCAGATTTTTTTTTTCTAAATTAAGGTTATTCAATTATATGATTATTTTTTGGAGGGGTGGGGATGATAAAACACTGACTAAACTCAAAACAAAACTCTTGGTTGAAAAGAAAATAACCCAATCTTGTTAAAAATGACTCCTTTAAAATATCTGGGTCTTCTACAGAAGCATACTGCCACACTAGAAGGGAGAGAATTTTTTTATGTTAAGCTTCATGATTTTACATAATAATGTTCAATGTTTTACATGATAAATGTAACATTAAAATTATCACGCAAATGGGAAACCTATCAAATAAAAAACGGACATTTCTCTCATTAATTTCTCATATTGTGAAAGCAATATACAAAGTTATACACACAAAAAATGGGCAGCTTGATTTAGAGAGAGAAAATAGGTTATAATTGAATAAAACTGGGTTGACAATTAACGACCACATTTTGGGTGTTTTAGTAACAAAATGACCCATCATTTGTTCTAAAATGGTCCAGACTTTTGTTTTGTTATAATAAACCATCTCAACATTTGTCGTTTAAGACAAAATATTAAATTTTTAAAGCAAATTGACCCATTGCGGGTGTGGCATATTTTGTTCAAATAAACCCATCCATCTATTATATGCACTGTTTATCCTCAGTAGGGTCGCGGGGGTACTGGAGCCCACCCCAGCTATCTTCAGGTAGTGGGCAGGGGACACCCTGAAGTGGTTGCCAGCCAGTCGCAGGGCAGATAAGTATTTTTTCCCGACCCAACATTTGTACGGTGTACTTTTGAGTAAAAAGCGTATCATTAATCTTCCTGAAATAATAACTAGTTTGAAAGGCCTTCAAAATGTAATTTGAAATCTAATGTATCTCCTCCGGGTGCCTTCACGTACCCTTGATCGAGAACCACTGCCTTCACTTCATGTTGTTTAACTCGTTGGACACTAAAGCTTGTAATTTGTACAAGGTACTGATTTTCTGTAAGGTACAAAAATACAAATGCTTCCTTTAGAAATATATATTTTTTTCTCAGTTTTGATGGATTCAGTCAGAAGAGATCTTTTTTATTACTTTATTATTGAATACTGCCACGTTACAATTGTCTCGTTGTGTTGAAAGGGTCCAAGAGTTTGTAAAAGGTCCAGGGAATATTTTGATAAAAATGCGCACTTTTGGTTGTGTCTGGGGTGCTGAGACACACATAAACTTCTCTTGTCTTTTTTGAACTCTTTGTTGATGTGCTTCACTATATTTGTGCCAATAATAAACGTTACGGAATTGTTATCTTCCACTAAAACTCACTTCATTATGTCCAGCGTCACGATTGGAATAATCCCAAGCAAGTTTAAGAAAAACAACTTTTTAAACATCTAAGTCAGGGTGGGTAGTTTATCTCTGGAGGGGGATCCAGATTTTCTGTTTTCATGCGGGCAGAATTAGTAAGAGAATGTAACTCCAAATTTTTAGCATTGTTTGTCAGTATTATGCCTTATCATTCAGCCTACATTAGTAACCTAGCCTACAATTACGAAGGCCAAGCATTTTTTAACAAACAATGCAGGAAACAATATTATCAAAAGATTCTGTTCAACCCTCGAGACCGTTTGGAAACTTTTGTAGGCCGTGAGAGGTATGGGTGCCACCAGGCTGTACCTGCCCAAGACACAACAAGAATATGGTGCCCCTACCACTCTATTGATTAAGGGATCCACACACACACATTGACTAAACTTAAAAAACAAAATCCTGTCAAATTTTCTTTGGAAGATCCCAATATTTTGTCTACAACAGCCCATTATGTCTTTTCAAAGTGATCCAAGTAGTACATCAATCGTTTGGCTCAGTTTAGGTTACTTTTGACCCAAATGTTTGGAGAGCAGTCAGGTCCAACCGATTAAAACGCAAATAAAACTGCCGCCACTTGTGTGCAGCTGCCGATAAAAAGGAAGGCTCATTTACTTCCTTTCAAGACTAGTCGAGAGAGTAATGGATGAATTATTCTCATTGATGTTCACATCTCCATTTTTTTAATCTTTCATGAAACTGCAGCCGGTTGTTGAGACAGCTTGCAACTCCCTGTGAACACTTAACATTCCTCCTGGAAAAAAAAAGGAATACAAACTTAAGCTGATTTTGCAATTTTAAAAAGTTGATTTTAAAAAGTCAACACTGGAGCCAACAGATGCTCTTTTTGAGGACTTGCAGACCACATCAGAATTAAGATTGTTAAAATCAGGTCCATCTTTTTGGCTTGTCAGAATCTAGGAGCTATCGTAGCTGGTTAATCAATTTTACCAGAGGAAACTGGAAAGTTTAGCCAAAATCAAGAGCCTGCAACTGGTACAAAATGCTGCAGCGAGGCTTTTAACTAAGACAAGAAAGTTTGATCACATTATCCCGATTTTAGCTAACCTGCATTGGCTCCTTGTTAGCTTAAGATGTGATTTTGTTTTCTGTTGGTATTATACAAAATCACACATGCACTTGCTCCCTCATATCTTTCAGGTTTAATTTCGCACTATGTTCCGGTTCGGAGCCTTCCCTCTGAAAAGTCTGGTCTACTAGTGATTCCAAGAGCCAAGAAGAGGTCCGCAGGTTCGAGAGCGTTCACCATTCAGGCCCCGGTGCTGTGGAATGCTCTTCCCCCTGAGATTCGATTTGCAACCTCAGTGGAACTGTTTAAATCTAGGCTTAAAACACACTTCTATTCTATAGCATATGAATAACCTATATCTTATGTTGACAATATATCTTTATTATTTGTTATTGCAACATCCATTGCAGACTGGTCATCCTGGAAGAGGGATTACCTCATGTGCGGTCCCTTCTCAAGGTTTCTTCATTTTTCTTATGTTGAGGTTTTTGGGTTTTCCATGCCCTCATGTAGGTTTTAGATCAGGGGATGGTGATAAAATAGTCTTTGGTTTGCAATAATCTGTGGTCTGTGCAGCCCTTTGAGACTCCTTGTGATAAAAGGCTATACAAATAAACATGACGTGACTTAACTTGACCTCGGTTGATGCATGGACACTTGGTTGAGTTTTCTCCCAAGTCAACCCGACAATCTGCCTTTTAGAGCCAATTCCCAAATCTTTTTCAAATACATTTTATGGATTCTTTGAGAAACCAATTTCAATTATAGTAAATTGCTCTCTTCAGACGGTTATTTTCCCTGAAGCCTTTAAAACGGCGGTGATTACGCCCCTTCAGAAGAACAGCAATTTACTGTCCAGTGTCCAACCTACTGTTTTAAAGCAAGATTTTATAAAAACAGCTTTTTATTCAGCTGCATTTTTTACAGAAGGAAACAACATTTTAGAGAATTTCTGTTTGGTTTTAGGATCAACCATTTTCCAGACACTGTCCTTTTAATTTGAAAAACTAAATATTATCTTTTGAGAATTTTATTAAATGTGCACAGTTGAAGCTTGTTTATAAATTCTCACATCAACAGGCCCCTCAGGTACTTAGCATAGTTCCCTTCAGAGCTGTGGATTCCAAAACCAGAGGACCTCAGAGCGGGAACTGTCAAGTCCCAAGGCGGAAAAATACTTTGGGACAATCAGCTTTTACTGTACAAGGCACTAAAGCCTGGAACTGTTTACTCACTGAACTAAGAGAAGAGTCAAACTGGGTCCTTTTACAACAAAACAATTAAAGACATTTTAATCAGAGGTCAGACATGTAATCACCTGTAGCCTCCGCAATTGTGCTTTTTTATAATATTGTGTTCTTTATGCTTGTCTTTTCTGTAAAAGCCCTTCTGGGGACAAACATTGAGAATTAGCTTTGGCTAAAATCTTATAGCATGTGACATGAGTTTATGGAGCGTACTTTTGAAAAAAAAAAAAAAAAAGAAACTTGAAGCTAAAAGATTCGAAAAAATAACAGTTAAAATACGGATTTTAATAAACTTACGTTTCTGGTTCTGCTGGATCTCGATGCTGTCTTTGACACAGCAGATCACCACGTTTTATTTAAACAGACTCAGAAACCTGGCGGGCGTCTCCTGAAACTGTTTCAAATTGGTGTTATTCCTACCTCACCAACCAACATTTTGTTGTAAGTATGGATGCATGTTCCTCTAGAACCCATGAAGTTACATGTGGGGTTCCCCAAGGTTCAATTATAGGCCCTGGACTTTTTGAACTGTATATGCTTACCCTTGTGGATATCATCAGTAGGTACACTGGTAGGGTGTGGTTCAATGGCTGAAAATCCTGAGGCCTTCTAATGCCATTCCTATCGGTGTGGATAAGCCTCACATGGTTGGTCTTTGCCTTGCCATAATTATATTTTATTTCTATATTATTTTGTTTTATTTTATTTTAACCAATGTGTGTGTGTGTGTGTGTCTATAAGATATTTAGGGGTTGTTAAATAGGGAAAATGGAGAGTGTTTTATTGTCTTATTGTACACTGAATGCACTTCATTGGCTGAACAGTGCTTTAGAGACATTTTTTTATTTTTTTGGAACATCTGAACCTCTGTAATGAAAGCGTTCAAATGATGTTTTTTCATCGGTGAGCCACTCCTATGCCAGTATTTATATCCCCCGATCGTCCCACAGCACAGGAAAGTGATCCCAGTTGAAAGCCCATCTGAAAATACCATCAAGGCTAACTCAGCTTTCCCAATATAGCCCCCAACCGAACCTACATCTAAAGGGAGTTCACTTGGAAGTCTTTCCTGTCTACATTTTGCTTTGTTCACCTTTTTCAATGGACAGTATGAGGAAGGGGGAAGGTTTGGAGGAGGTGGAGATCAACCTGGAAGACTCCAGTGACCCGGAGGACTTTGACCAAGGGGGGCAACCAGAAACACTTTGGAAAGCCCCCTCAGATCATGAAGTGGAAAGTATGCATTCGTCTTCTCTGGTGGACGTAAGCGACACTAAACCTCTGATCAACGTTCGAGACCCTCGAGGAATGAACGATTGCCTCAAGGTAGAAATGACATGTATCCAATATCAGCTAAACTGCATTTCCTGACTTATATTAACAGAACTATTTACATTATTTTACTTTACATTGTTGCTAGTCAGAACTTTTGGAGCACAATGATGTAGACTACTAACAAAAAGCCACGCCCACATTTTGATTTTGCTAACAAAACAAAGTGGAAGTCAACCATAGGATTTCCTTACAATAATATGTTGTGTGTGGCCCACAGTGGTGAGCCGTCAGGGCCTACAAGTCCTTCTCTGCTGGCCTAAGTAATATTGTTGCGTTGTTTCATATTTAAGCATTTAACCAGTCAAATTTCAGCCATTATTTGTTGCCAGGGTCTGAAATCTACCCGGAGGCCTTCACAATAAGCTCTGCAGGCCCTAAGGCATAAAACAAGTAACAATAAAACTGTTGGTCTAGAAATCAGACTCAGAGTTGGAGAATCAATGCCGGCTAGTGGGCCTTGAGAAATGTCACCGGTATGACAAACTTTGATTGGCTAGGGGCAGTAACAGAAGTGTCACTACAAAAACTTGAACAAAAGATGCCCGTGTCCACTGATTCCTTCGAACTGACGTTTTCAGCCCTAAATCAATAAAAACCTATGCCAGCAATACTACAGGACAGGCTCGACTTTCAGCATTGGCTACGAAGGTGATAGAAACAAACTTCTTGATGGAGCTGAAACACACTAAAAAACTGTAGGACAGTGAGTGAAATCTTTTCCGGGAAATGAAGGAGGATGGATTTTGTGCACAAACAAGAATATATTTTGGTAAATAAAATCTGTCTATATTGCCTAAATCAGGGGTATCCATCCTGGTGCTTGCAGACACCAGTGTGCCCCCTAGAGACAGCTGAGGTGCTCGCAGCCCTGTTGTGAAGAATGCTCGCCAGTGCTGGGTCATAGTGATTTTCTAGTAAAATTATTAGATTTTTTTTGACTGAGTCTATTTAACCCACCTCGAATAATAAACCTGGTAACAACATAGTAACAACATAGTAACAATATAGTAACAACCTTCAAATAACATAGTAATACCATGCTAAGGTGTTATCTTAGAAATGCATATTAAACTGGGTGGGGCGGCAGTAGCTCAGGAGGTAGAGCGATTGTTTTAGGATTAAAGGGATCCCAGTTCGAATCCCGGCTTTTCCGTGTTACATGTCGAAGTGTCCTTGGGTAAGACACTGAACCCTAAATACCCCAAATAAGCAGGTTAGCGCCTTACATGGCTGCACAGATCACGGCCGCTATTGGGAAATGTGAAGCACAATGTAAAGCGCTTTGGGAAGTCATTGACTTGAAAAGCGCTATATAAAAACAGATCATTTCATTTCATTTCCCTTTGCGCTAATTAGGCCCAAAAACATTGAAATAGCCTTGAAACATGTTGGAGACCCAAGCCCCAAATAATATCGCAATTTTATGAGGTTATAACTCATGCTGTTTTTATATCTGTCGCAGCTGTTGCTGCAGTAAATGCTTTAAAGTCATAACATAGATATTAAGGGTTGGATTGATTCAGCCTGCTGATGGCCTAGGTGTGAAATGCACAGCCTATCACTGATGTCTCTACATTTGCCTGCAGGTGACATTTGAAGATGTGATCGCAGAACCAGTATCGTTGCGCAGTGGGGACCGAGTATGGCTCTGGAGCCACGCTTTGTTTGAAGTGAGCCGGATTTGGGTGTACAGGATCGTCACGGTTCTCCTGGCCATCCCTATGTCCGTCCTCTCAGGAATACTCTTTGCCATCCTCAGCTGCATACACATTTGGTAAATAATCTAAGCTTTCATGAGTATATGTTGGAAAACTCTACATGTTCAGTCAACAAACTTTATTTCGTAAACAAAGGACCGTCCCAAGTCTTCGAAGGTCCCTTAGCAAAATAATTATTTACGTATGACTAAATAGATGAAGACGTTATAAATGACTAAAATAATAGAGGTTATAAAGCAGACATCTCAAATTCTCAGCCCAGGGGCCAATTGCCGCACGCAGGTTGATAGTTTGAGGGCCCCACCGTAGAATTTGTACAGTTAGTTTTATTTAGTGGGCAGCACGGCGGCGCAGTGGTTAGCGCATGTGCGGCACAGTTCATGTCATGGGAACCTCCTGCGTGGGTTCAAATCCAGCTCCAGACTTCCTGTGCGGAGTTTGTATGTTCTCCCCGTGCTTGCGTGGGTTTCCTCCGGGCACTCCGGTTTCCTCCCACTTTCCAAAAACATGCATTTCAGGTGAATTGGCCGGTCCAAATTGTCCCTAGGTGTGAATGGGCGAGTGAGTTGTCTGTCCCCGTGTGCCCTGCGATTGGCTGGCAACCAGTTCAGGGTGTCCCCTGCCCACTGCCCGATGATTGCTGGGATGGGCTCCAGTACCCCCGCGACCCTACTGAGGATAAGCGGTGCAGCTAATGAGATGAGATGAGATGAGTTTTATTTAGTGCCTCCTAGTGGTACAAAAAACAATCTTTATTTTTTTCTTATCATTTCTTTTCTTTCTTTTCCTTTTGTTTTCTTTTTTATTTCTTGGCAAAAAGATCAGCAAAAGAAACCAACAAAAAATAGGAAATATGGCCACCTTGAGTCTCCATAGTCTGCCTTCTTGCTTTGTAGCACTCGTTTCTGGTTGCAGTACACAATACAATAAGATCTAGTTTTCAACTATTACTGTCATGAACCAGAACATGATCAGGACCCAAACGCGTGACGTTACTCATAAAAGCCTTTTATTTTAGTCATGCACGTTAGGCAGCAGTCTGACGTGAAATGATAGGAAGCCAGAGGCCGACGAGATCGATACCAATTGCCCGAGTTAAATATCGGACAGATGGGGTTGATACCGAACAGGACGGGAGAGACAGGAAAGATAATGAAACAGGATATCAAAAATAAACAGGACAAACTAGACGGGAACAAAAATTGGAGAGAATCATAAACAGGACAAAAATAGACGGGAACGAAACTGGAAACCGATATTAAACAGGACAAAAATAAACGGGAACAATACTGGACTGGAGATACCAACAGGAAAACAGGACCGAGCCAGAACCCACGTCTTGCGGGGCAGAGGTACGTTGACGGACTGAGAAAAGAAAAATGAGAGCACTGAGCTTAAATAGACGGAAAGCCGATCTGTCAATGAGCCGCATCAGGCGCCACACGTGCGGGGCCAATTGGGCGCCATGGCAACTGTGACAATTACACAGGGTCCCTTAGTTTTATTATGAATTCCCTTTTTTATTACGTTTTTAGAAGAGCTTTTATTGTTGAGGACCGATTCAGCCCGGACCCCAGCTCTACCGCTACCAAGTCAATTGAGTTATAAACAAACAAAGTGCTGCATTGAAGTTATCTGAGTCTCAACTGGATTTTTATCAAAGTGGGAATAGATTTTGGGACCTATTATTTTATTTCTAAATGGATAAATAAAGATCTTTATCGCTATGTTACCAGGACAATCAGCCCGTGCATCAAGTGCGTCCTCATCGGAACACGCTGGCTGCAGAACCTTTGGAACGTGATCCTGGGCTTGTTGGTGAGGCCTTTGGTGACCAGTGCCGGGAGCTGCTTTGGCGGCCTCAGTATTCACCTGGCTGAGGAATAGCATACCTTCACTCACCTATCAGCTAACGACAAACGGACATGGGTAGTTCTTCGCATGTTGTGTTTGCAGCTACTGTGAAAATTTGGAGTTCAACACTGTGTGAAATTTTTAAAGAATAACTTGTGCCAGACACATTCAGTACAAAGCATTCAGGGACGTGCAATCAGGGGAGGCAGGTGAGGCTGTGCCTCACCGGTCATCATGGAAGTAGATCCATATATGATTGCTATTAATACAATTAGTATATAACATGTTGCAGCCCTTAGCAGATGCCTGGTGAGGCACAGAATGGCACAGAGTGAGACGAATGATTCAGATTTGGCGCACACCTCAAATGATAGAATTAATCAAGTACAAATCATTAGTGACGTGCAGTCAGGTGAGGCAAGTGAGCCTGTGGCTCACCTGTCATCATGGAAATGTTAAGTTATAAACATATGAAATGGTTCTATTCAGTGTCAACGTTTTTTCTCATTCAACATTTTTACAAAATATCATACATATTATTAGTAAAAAGAGTATATAATGTAATAATGTGATGAGCATCTGCAGATGCAGGGTGAGGCACACAATTCTATTGCCTCTTGGCAGACAGCGATAGTGAAGCAAGGATTCAGATTTGGCTACCCTTTAACCCCAAATAACATAATAAGTAATATCATTAGCAAGCTAACAGCAAGTCAAGCCACCCAGTATTTTTTCTCATTGCCTGGACTTTTTTTCATAATGAAGGATTATCCATTGATGCCTTTAGATTGAAATGAACAGTACATAGACATCATGTTACTGTTTATATATTGCTTCCCTGCTCCCCCAATCAAATGTTGAATAAGATCAGGTTTAATAATTTATAAATCTGATTGTACCTCACCAGACCCAGACCTCATGTCATGTCACTGAAATCATTAAAAAAAAATATAGAGATTTTTTTTTCTGTGGAAAAAAACAAGGGGGTATTCTTTGTCCATTTTGGGGCATTTTACTGTCTTATGTTTGCCGTTCTTTCTCTTTTTCTAAAACAAATAGGAAGAAGTAACAGAAAAAAAAATGTAGAATTGTTCACCAATTTAGAGTTTCAAAATTGCATCACGCTATGATTTAAGACTTATTGCAAATGCAAGCAGAAAATGTGACCAAAACACAAGGAAGATGTGTAATTGCTTTCTCCTTTTAATAACCTTAACGTTATTAGCTTGCTACTGTCCATCCATCCATCCATAATCTCCCGCTTATCTGGGGTTGGTTCACGGGGGTCAGCAGCCTTACCAGGGAAGCCCAGACCACCCTATCCCCAGCCACTTCGTTCCAGCTCATCCGACGGGATCCTGACGCGTTCTAAGGCCAGCCTAGAGACATAGACTCTCCAGCGTGTACTGGGTCGGAGCCTGCTGCCGGTGGGACATGCCCGGAACGCCTCCCGAGGGAGGCATCCTGGAGGCATCCTTATCAGATGCCCGAGACACCTCAACTGGCTCCTCTTAATGCGGAGGAGCAGTGGCTCTACACAGAGTCCCTCCGAATGACAGAGCTTCTCACCTTATCTCTAAGGGAGAGCCCATACACCCTGCGGAGCCAGTTGTATCCGTGATTAGGTTCTTTCGGTCATTACAGACAGTTCATGACCATAGGTGAGGGTAGGAACGTAGATTGACCGGTAAATCGAGAGCTTTGCCTCTCGGCTCAATTCCCACTTCACCGCGACGGACTGGTACAGCATGACGGCAGACGCTGCACCGACCCGCATGTTGATCTTCCCTTAGCTTGCTATTGCAATTCTATATACGTATGGCAGATACTACTTAACATATAGATTGTTTGAAAGCAAAAAATGTACAGTATAATCACTTATTACTTAGTTAACGAGTCACACATATCCATAGCTAATATTTGGCTTGGACCCTAGAGGTTTGCAGTAGTGAAATGTAATCATAGCAATACTGTAATTCTAGCACCAAAGCGTTGAAAAGGATTCCATGTTGTAACTAAATACTTTGTTTCAAGTTGATGGCTGAATTGATGACAATACCTCTGTTTTGACAGATTTTGAATTAAACTTTTGTATTGGATCTCACTGCATGTGCACGTATACTGTTTATGTACTACTTGTTTTGCTTCTATTTTATTATTAGAGACACGAGTAGTGATAACAACACAAGACCGATACCTCATGTGTGGATGCCAATCAAACAATGTTTGGTAACTCTTAGATCTTCTAGTTTAATACCTGACAAGGTAGATTTTCAGGTTTGAGTTATTTTGTAGATTTTTTATGTGCATATCCACAAATGTGTTTATGTACTTTTCTTGATGGTAAGAAAATGACAAAGGGTCCTACCAAGCAGCTATATTGGGGAAGACCTATAAAAGGGTAAAATAGAGTTTTCCCAAAATAACAAATGATTGATTATGTTATGATTGGATTTGATTCAGAAAGGTATGGAACTATATAAACTTTAAAAAAGCTCAACAAATATCTGCCTTGTTTGTTAGGTGTCCACAGGGCGGCAGTGTTGAGCAATCAGTACAGTTCAGTTTCATACATGACAGGTAAAAACAATTGAATGCAAATTAAAAAAAATGATTCACATGAACAGAATACAGTAGACCTCCGGGATACAACAATAATCCGTTCTGAGGTGGGGATCGCAAAGTAAAATTGAGGCATAGCAGGGTTTCTTATTAACTAATGTGTAACATTAAAATAGCACCCATCTATTCATTGTCTGCACTGCTTATCCTCTCTAGGGTCCCAGCTACCTTCGGCAGTGGGCAGGGGACACCCTGAACTGGTTTCCAGCCCGTCGCAGGGCACACAGAGACAGACAACTCACTCGGTCATTCACACCTAGGGACAATTTGGACCAGCCATTTAACCTGACAAGCATGTTTTTAGAATGTACGAGGAAACCAGAAGAAACCCACGCACACACGAAGAGAACATGCAAACTCTACACAGGGAGGCTGTGGTAGCTGGACTTGAGCCCTGAACCTCTGCACCATGGGGCTGCCCGCTAACCACCCAGCCGCCATGCAGCCATGCCGCCATGCCGCCCATCAAAATAATACAATAGCACATAATAAGCACAACTTGCATTGATTCCCCCATAGGTGTGACGTGACCTGAGCTGGTGTAGTGGAGTAGCAGGTGGATTGGAGAGAGGATTGCAGTGGCAGTGTAAATTGGAAACCGATTTTAAAACTTGCAATTGCGAGGATTTTCATCCCCCTCAGAATATTTCCTTAAATCACCTACTTATTTTTTAATACTTGTCCTGATCGTCAGTTGGTTACTGCCATGCAACCTATGGATTGGGTGCCTTCTTCATTTCATTGATTCCTTGTTTCTGAAGCCTAGGGACCAATAGCATAAAATACAGTCGAAAAAAATACAGTATTTACGAAGCGTACACAAGATTCTGAAATGATGGAATAGAGGGAAAGACATTGTGGGAAAGGGTTCAGCCAATAACACATCGGCGTCTTTATGATGCTGTGACACAAATCAATAACAGACCAGCATTTTGGATGACTTCGACCAATAGCAGACGGGCACCTCAGAGCCATGTGAGGTGTATTAAGTTCGAATTATGTAACTTTTTGCCTAGGCGAAATGTTTTGTTTTGTATTTTGTCATATAGTTGGGAAATGACGCACTAAGGAGTCTAAAAACAGCTTACACCACCAAGTGAAAACATTGTAAGTCTGTGACATCGTACCTCAAAGCTTGGTGTTATACCTTTAAGTCAAAAATGGTGCACACTCAAAATCGACTTTATTGCATTATACTTATATTACATTAATGTGTCATACTACTGAAAAAGAAATTGTTACAGTAACTTCAAAAAGTAAATCAGTTACCCCCCCCTGGATTACTGACACCAAAAGATAGTTCTTTACTCATAAAGTAACGATCTAGTTACAAATCCCTGTACACCTGTATATACCTGCATTGAAGCCGACACCTCAAAACTGCTTTAAGATAGCCACTTAACAAAAGAACTAGAAGAAAACGTGTACACCAACCAGTGGAAGCAGTAAACCCTTCATATTTCTTGGTTTGTGCAATCTTGAGAGCTTGCAAACAAATATTGACCCCGATCACTCCATATCCATTTTGTCTTTCTGCTTCAAACCACTCGAAGATGTCCCTCTCCAATTCCAGGCATGGTGTATTGCAAAAATCTTATAAATAAAAAGACCAAAATTCAGAACCCTTTTATGGTGAATTCTTTGCTCATGTTACCCCTATTTTTTCCAATTGGTTCATTGTTTGTGTACAAAACCTTCCCCAAGAGCTGCCGACCATTCGAACCCACAACATCATAGGTGCATCGAAGCTGATCCACGATTTCCTAAACGCCTTCAGGGTCAGGGGAGTAAGTTTCCCAAGCCAAAGGAACTTTGTCTCTACAGCCCGGAGGCCACTGGTGGGCTCCCTATCAGTTATAGAAAAGGTGCACAGAACTCCTTTCCCTAACCCATACAACCCAAGGACAAGAGCATAAGTTTCCCAAGCCAAAGGAACTTGGTCTCTGCAATTTGGAGGCCGCTGGTAATTTTCTCATGACTCCTATCTATTTACAAACAATGAAATGCTGCGATGCATCATTTGTGATTTCTGTCTAAAACAGAATGCGCTTACGTGCTTGTGTCTGATCCTATCCTCCAATCAGAAATCTATGAAACGGTATAAGAAGAGGCTCACGCTTCAGTCCGTGGGATTATTTCGTCGCAATCCAGGAACGCAATTTTGCCTTGTTTCAATGTGCTTTCTTTCCTTTAATAAACGAGTTTAATTGTAACTCAAAAGTCTCTTATTTCATTTGGACATCGTTTTGAACCTGACAAGTATTTTATTTTTTCAAGTTGAAATTCGGCTTGGATGCAAGTATACGCTGTAGAGAGAATATCTCCATGAGGAGAAATTCAGCATCCTTATACTTAATGCTTGAGACGGTACCCTCATAATTGTATTCCGTGTACTTTGTAGTTGAATATAAACATGCCCAACCTTCAAAGAATATTGCTGGTATATGTGAGTTTTGCCGGGATATTCAGATAAGGACACAGTAATTCATGATCTGCATGTAATAAGTAGTGGAGGACGCATTATGCAGGAACGACAGTAGAGTTACAAAATTCTATTAAAAATGCATCACAGTACTTGTTATGGAGAAAAGTAATTGCAATCCTGGAATGCAATTGCTTTCGCCCAATTGCTGGTCAAACCTCGTTCTGCTTACCCATGGAAAAATATAAAAATGGACAGTTCAACTCTAACTCTCAGTCTATCCCTAAACCCTAAATCAAACTTCCTGCACCCGCTCCTTCTCATTTTACCCCGAGCGTCTGGTGAACGAAACAGTGAAGTCACGGGGTCGGGCCCCCGGTGCTGGATGTGTGCGAGAGGCTCCTGTGGCTGCCGTCCGTGTCGACGGCGTATGGCGAGGAGTTTTGGCGACGGCCCCCCTGCAAGGACGGAGACTTGAAACGTCGACAGCAGAAGAAGTTTGGGAAAACGGGACCGGCGAACAGCATGTAGATCCAAGGGTTGCAGCAGCTGTTCAGGCTGGCCAGCAACATGGTGAGGATGAAGGCCGTGTCTGTCCAAAAAGACACAGATATTTTCGAATTTTTCGGAGTCCCCAAATGCATACAATAACCGTGTGGTATGATGGGAACAGCGGACAGAAAAGACCTACATAGAGTAATCAACATAGCCCGGAAGATCATCGGGTGCTCTCTGCAAGTCTTGTAGGACATTGCGATACACCGGACCCTACCTCTTTGATCTGTTATCCTCAGGTCCCTTAAATCAAGGACAAAATGGCTTAGAGACAGTTTTCGTCACCAGGGCCATCACCACACTAAACAAGCACGCAGAACTGGGAATAATATACATCTTGCAATTTATTTGAGAGTTTTTGTTGCTGCTAATGTCATTTCACTACTCATCATTGCACTACCAATAAAACTCAAGCCAGTCTCTAAGCAAACGGTAAATGGTCTGCATTCATATATCGCTTTTCAAGTCAATGAAAACCTCCCGAAGCGCTTTACAATGTACTTTACACTTACCCATTCACACACACACTCACACACCAATAGCGGCCATGCAGCCTTGCAAAGCGCCGACCTGCTTATTGGGGGCATTAGGGATTCAGTGTCTTGCCCAGGGACACTTCGACATATAACACGGAGTAGCGGGAATCGAACCTGCGATCTCTTTATCCCAAATACGTTGTAAATATTTTTACCTATTTATCCTGAAAGTATTTCATCTTGCTTTTGAGGTCTTTATTTAACGTTAGCCCTGGAGTGCCATGTCTAATCTCGTTGCACTATTTTGTTATCAATGACAATAAAAAAAAAATTCACTTCAATTTGAATTCAATTCAAGTTGGTTCCTTACCATACTTGGGAAAAACCACCATTTAAAACAAGGGTAACCTTAATGATGTTCGAGGGCCCCAGGTAATCCACCTGAATATCTCACGGACCGGTTCTGACAATAGCTCACAAGTGATGTGTCATTACAATTTTCAAGGAAATTTGATTTCTATCTGGCATGAGGAATCATCGACATAATCGGTGCCTTAGTATACATGATCAATTCTTCCAAAATCCTTTCTTAAATTGGCCTGTAACTTATATATGTAATTCAACAGAAAAATACTACATAAAATAAATGTGCAATTATTATTATTTTTTGCACAAACAGAAGAATGTTGCCAGTAATATAAATATGTTAGTCTTGAACACAGTACTCATTAATTTAGTATGAAAAGTATTTTTTATGAGGGCGGAAAGACACAGGAAGGGATACCAGGGACAAAACGGGCCCCACGTCAAGGAATTTTTATCAGTAGCACCTTTTAACCCTTTTCCCCCCAGTCTTACATAGTATACACTATGGACTAAAAGCCGCGTTTTTAAATATGGTGTGGTTTATAATGATAATTTTTCACTGTGGTGGCACCTATGAAACCGGCAAATTGCTCTTTTCCACAATGCCTTCGCTACAAATACGAAATATTGGTGTGACGTCTGGAAACATTTATGATTAGTCCATCTTTTTCACCAAAATATTGCATATAATAATACATAACAGAAGTAAAACTGGAGGTATAAGGGTTCTTTACTGAATACTGTCAGAACCAGAACAGACGGTTGACCCAGATGCGTAATGTATCACACCAAGCTTTATTGAGGAAGTGGAGAAGTCAGGCGCGGGAAAACAAACGCCAGCGATCCGGTGTTCGCTGAGCAGGAAAAGGAGGAAACCCTCGAGATCAGACGGAGGACGGAAACAAGTCGGGCAGCCGGGACGGGAGATCGGAATGTGGTCAGTGGACGGAAACAAGTCGGGCAGCCGCGACAGGTGATCCGAGCATGGTCAGAGGGCGGAAACAAGTCGGGCAGCTGAGATTGGAGATCGTAGTGTAGTCAGAGGCGAAACAAGTCAGGCAGCTGGGACGGGAGATCGTAGCGTCGTCGGAGGAAGAAATTAAGTCAGCTAGCCGGAGACGATCGGGAAGCTAGGGGCAGATGAGTAGGATACAGGATAGGACGGGACAGACAGGAGCCAGAGTCAAAAAATGCTTGCCTTACATGTGCGGAGGTTTGCTGACGAGGAGTGAATGAGAGTACTGAGTTTAAATAGGAGGGGAACCAATCAGGAAACGAGTAGCAGCTAGAGCCAAACGAACGGGGACAGGTGAGGGCAATGGGCAAATCATGACTAATACTTACAACATACTAACGATATTTCTGGTTTTCACCCACAAATCAAGTCCTTAATTCAATTGAACAGTAGTGGAAGTTATCTATCAAAAACTCCTACACCTCTCCAGTTCTCAATGCTTGAAGAACGATAACAAGCCAATGCAATTTTGTTCATCACAACAGCTATCCCCATTGACGACTCAAAAAGACATGTCTGTGTTGCAATCTGGCACTTTTCTTATTATGGTTATTCTGTCTTCTAGAAATATAGGGCTTACATTTTACGCAGCCCTAATTCACGTTTTATATAGGCGCAGTAGTAGATAAGGTCTTTGTAACCGCTATATTGAATGGTCAAAGGATCTGAAAACACGCGACGTAAACAACTCAGAGGAGAACTGAAAAACGACAATGCTGAAAACGGCGTCCGGAATTTACCGTATATTATCAATACATTTCTCATATTTTCGTTTGGCGAGCTGGATTAAAAAGACGTGCTGGGTTCTAAGCAGTGGTGGTAGTTCTCCCACCCCTTCTTTAATGTAAGGTTTTCTTCTTTGAAATAGAGACATTTTTGCAAGCGGAAAGGAAACACTCTCCTTCATGTCTCGTCGGTAGATCTGCCACAGCTCAATCCAGCTGTGGTGATATTACAAATTATTGTTAAGCGAGAAGGTCCCAAGCAAACATCTGGCATAGCGAGCAACCTCCATAAATGCCTCACAAAACTCAAGCGTATTTCGCTTTGCTGCTTTTCCATCGGAACAAGCGTGATGAATGCGTTCCGTCCAGTGTGATTGTCGTGCATGGAAAGAAGACATTTATTACTCATGGAAATGATTGTAATTCCAGTGTAGGGAGGCACAGGCTAGGAGGGGGATCCGGGGGGGTTGCGGTTATAAGAGAAGAGGTTCCTTCCATGTTTTTTTTCTCTTTAATGCTAATGATGTGCAAAGGATTTCAATGGATGTCAAATGTTTCCCCCGCAAAGGTGCTGACCTCTTGCGTGCAGCCCGGCAGTCTTGTTAGAGGAGTGAGCGGGGATAAGCGGCGGTGACAGATGGAATACTTCTGCGGGGAAATGCCTTCAAACCGCGGCACGCGTTTACTGTATACCCGTTCCACTCGTTGTTTTCTTTTGTACCGAGACGGAGACGAAGCGTTGGTCTTCGATTAGCTTCAGAAACAGACTGCGGATTTGAGTAAAACCAGCGGTTCTCAAGGGGTGTGCGTTTGACCGTGGGTATTTTTTGGTATTTTTTATAACTGTCTTAGAATAAAGTGAAATTGCACCTCCAGTACACAAGGAGGTAGTGGCATTTTCTTGGGGAGGGCCACGAGATGTTTTATTCTTCCTGGGGTGGCTATGCCAGAAAATAATTGAAAGCACTGAGTTAAACTGATTAGAAATAAAGGACTGTGAGCAAAACACCTGCCCGTCTAATGTCTGCAGCAAAATACCTGTACAGTGGAACCTCGGTTTTCGAATGCCTCTCAGTTCGAACAAATCGTGTGCGACCAAAAATTTCGAGAAATTCTTGCTTCGCTGTTCGGTCAAAAAAATCGGAGTTCCGACACCGGTAATGCGTGAGTGCGTACGCTACGGTGCGATGCTGAGCGGTGTACGGGTGTTTTAGCCCCTTATTATGCCTCCGAAGAAAGTCAGTGCAAGCAGCAAAGTTGCTACAGGTGAAAAAAAAAAGTAGTGCGTACAACTATAGCATTTAAGAAAGACATAATAGCCAAATATGAAGGAGGTGTGCGAGCGCCTTCTGCTGACCACCACAAAGGTAAGCAATCCTATTCATAAGATTACGATAACGCGAATGTACGATTAGCCTGGGTTAGCTTTAAGTTTACGTTAAACATTTAGGGTGTTGGAACGGAGCCCAACATTGAGGGTGTTAGAACGGAGCCCCCTTTCTAATGAACCGCTCACCACTTGTTGTGGAGACCCAGGTGCTAAATGATTTTTTTATTTTTACACGTTAGGGGAATATTTCGTACGGAAGATTACGATAACGCGAACGTACGATTAGCCTGGGTTAGCTTTATGTTTACGTTAAACATTCAAGGTAAACATTCAGGGTGTTGGAACGGATTAAAACGATTTACATTATTTTTAATGGGAAAAATGATTTCGGTGATCGAACAAATCGGTTTTCGAACAGGGTTCTGGAACGGATTATGGTCGAGAACCGAGGTTCCACTGTATTTGAAAGAGGAAAACCTTACTGAGCAAACTAAGGCCTGTTGGCTGTTTAGGTTTTTTTAAATCCTGGGGTATGCAGAAATAAATGTACAAAAAAATAAATACGTATAATACCTTTGCCATATGAATAAATCACGTAGTACCTATATATTTGTATGACATAAATGCAATTTATTCATATATTTATGCATTTTGTCATTAATTATTTCAATATTTATTTTGATGTTATTTTGTACTACCACTATAACTTAAGCCAGTCTCTAAGCAATACTTTGTTAATATTTTCGCTGATCCCCTGGTTTCAGTATTTTCATTTTATAGTTGTAATTCGGCTTAGATGCAAGTATATACGGTGGAGAGAATATCTCCATGAGGAGAAATTTAGCAACCTTATACTTTGTGCTTAAGACGGAACCCTCATAATTGTATTCCGTGTACTTTGTAGATAACATAAATATGCTCAACCTTAAGAGAATGTTTATTCCAGTATTTATTTTGTAAATTTATTTGTTGTGTATTTTTTATGTATTTTGTTGTGTATTTTGTCCTGTAATTTGTCATTCATTGACAGGTAGTTACTATTACGACAAGCCTTTTCCCCAACAGCAGAACTACACTACAATGTCCCACTGTAATTTAATGCACTCTGTTGCTGAGTGACGCATAAATCACATGATAAATCAGTGCAGTCGCTGCCCACCCTACGGACGATCGTTCGTAAGTTGATTTTGTTTGCAAGTTGCTCAGTACTATATTTTGTATATTGTTTAAGGTTTATATAAGTATGTTTAAGGCTTGTATTGTTTTGTACTGAAAAATGAACATTTCATGAAGTAATATGCTCTATAAAGTTAAGTTTAAATTACTTTGGGAAGATGAGCTTGAAGAGGTCTTCCTCTGTGGTAAAAAGTGGCCGAAAAAAGGCGTTCCGACCATTTTCTCAACCGCATGCACGAGATATTTTACAATAAAAAGGTCGAAGTTCTTAGCGCGGTGAAGATACAGTACGCGTAGTATGTTTACACACGAACGAGGCAGTAGAAGCCAGATTTCTTCTTCAGGGTGGATGCTGGGTGAGCTTTCACAGCGCCACACGCCGGTAGTGGTGGAAAGAAGCACAACAGTTATGTCCTGTATTCGGAGAAAGGTGGACGCAATACTAAATCTAATTTACAGCAATGTCCGGATATTTTTCTACATCCCGAAACAAATGATGGTATCTGCCGGTATCCGTAAGTAAAATGTACGTAAGTCGGGAGGCGTCAGTATGCAGAGGTTAAGGGTTCAAGTCCAGCTACCGTAACCTCCCTGTGTGGAGTTTGCATGTTCTTCCCGTGCCTGCCTGGGTTTCCTTTTGGCACTCTGGTTTCCTCCCACATTCCAAAAACATGCATGTAAGGTTAATTTGCCGGTCCAAATTGTCCCGACGTGTGAATGAGCAAGTGAGTGATTTTATATATGTATATATATATATATATATATATATATATATATATATATATATATATATATATATATATATATACATACTGTATATGTATATATATATATAATCCTTAGGGAAATGTCTTTCCTTTAAACCCTGGCACATGTTTAACCTCGTTTGAGCTGGAGACGAAGCCCTCATCTTCATTTCACGCCCGTTTACTCGAAACAGAGACGAGGTCATGATAAAGTCCGCGGGGGATTACAATGACATCGCCATCATTTAGTCGATTAGGCGCGTGCACTATATCAAAGAGAAGAACTTGAGCAAACATTGCATGAGTGAACAAAATCCATTTTTGAGTTCAAGCCCTGTTGAGCTCATTAAAGAGTCAACTTCCCTACATGGTTTCTAAGTGTCCGGGAATTTGATAATAGAACTGGAGCAGAGGACGAAGACACCCACTCTCGAATGAGGGAACATGTCAAACAAAAAAACGTATTACTGTGTGTCTCTTAGGGTGAATAAAGATAAAAAATTTAGGGGATTGGCATCAACATATCATGTACTCCAATTTACTACTTGTAAATATAAACACCCCTACATACGACCATTAGACTTACAAAAAACGGTAGATATGAACATTTTTTTCGGGATGTCGAGAAATATCTGTAAGTAAGATTTTGTGTTGTGGGTACCTTTTTGCAAGTAGAGGACAGTACTGTAGTGCTTCTTTCCGCTGCTACAGGCGTGTGGCTCTGTGAGAGGTCAGCCAGCATCCACCCGAAGAAGAAATCCGCTTACACTTCCTCATTTGTGTGTAAACATTCTATACTGTATCACCAGCGCGCTGAGAACTTTGACATATTTTTTTGTTTAATATCTCGTGCCTCCATTCAATATGGTTGGTGTAAAGTTTAAAGACGAGGCGAGCCACTTCTTTTGAAATAAAAGTGGAATAAGAAAGCTTAATGCGGTTGAGAAAATGGTCAGAACGCTTTTTGTCGGCCCCTTTCTCCCACGGAGGAAGAGGTTGCCTAACTCTTGAAGCTAATCTCACAAAAGTAAGTTAAACTTAACTTTATTTTTCTTTATAATGCATATTATTTTATGAAATGTTTCTTTTTTTAGTAAAAAACAATATAGGTTACAAGTGTAAACATACTTATATAAACCTCAAACATACAAAATATAGCACGGAAGCAACTTCAACTTACAAATAATCGTTCGTACATAGGGCAGCGTCTGTATAACTTATTTGTTGTTTTCGATCTCACAAGACTGAGTATCTATAATGTTAGGTGTAAAAAAAGTCCTGAAACCCCGTGCTATTTTGTGCATTGTACGTAGCCCAGGGGCCAGTAACAGCCCGTGATCAAAGTTTTACTGGCTCGAGACCTCTGTCATGAAATATATGAAATATATATATATATATAATATGTTGCCCACCCGTAATGTTGAACAAAGTATAACATACATTTTTACCCAAAATTCACCATTCCATCAGATGATGGCAGTTACCCTTTGGCCACCTTGCCTTTGGCTTTGTGTGAGAATTTAAGCCGAACCCATTTCCCACAGGGCGACTGTAAAAAAAATAAAAAAAAATAAAATAGAAAGTTGACTAGGAGGACGGCCACTGTCAGACAAGTGGAAATTGGAGTATTTTTTGTACTGAAATCACAAACAACTGCATCTGTGTAACTTGTAGAGAGACTGTGGCTGTTTTAAAAGAATATAATATCAAGACGCACTGTGAGACCAAACATGCTGACTAAAAAAAAAGCTAACTGGAAACCAGTGCTGTGAAAAGGTAAAGATACTGGAAGCTGTTTAAACAGCAGAACAATGCTTTTTCACAAGACAAATGGAAATGCTACAAAGGCGAGCTACGGGGTCACGACGCTGATCTCCAAGCACTGCAAACCTTGAATTTATTAAAGACTGCTCAAAGAATTCCATGCTGCATAGTCGGCCCTCACACATATTCAGTTTATCAAATCTGGTCCACTTTCTGGAAAATGTGGACACCCCTGACTTAGTGGATTCAGTGCATTGTGAATTAAAAAATATTCCGCTACCCATTATCTCTGATTGCATATTGCAGGAGCAGGGTCAGCAGAGTGCATTTTTTTTCCTAGCCCGGTGACTCCATTTTACCGTTCCGTCCACCAAAGTGAACTGCACTCATGTGGCCGCTAACCATTATCCCTGATCGCATATTGCTGCAGAGAGCACTATATTTTTACCACAAGCAGCCACAATCCATTATCCCCATTCACATGAGCAGTGACCAGCAGAGCGCTTATTTGTAAAGCCTGGTTGCTCTTTTTTTGCCATTGCTGTATTTTTGTCTCATGCGGCCGTGATCCATTATCCCCAATCCTACATAGACAGAATTCACGTTTGTCGGGATGTATGCCATTCTATCCCCCCTAAAATTAAATGCACTGTGTTGGCAATGATTTATAATCCCCATACTTTGCAAAAATTAGCATATTGTGGGATTTCTGGTCCCCACTAACTGCGATAAATGAGTGATTACAGTATTAAGTATCAGTATTGGTCCCGAGGAATTAAACGATATTTAGACACACATATGTGGTTACATATAACCTCTTTTCTAGAATTGATCATCCCACATGAAATACATTCAAGTCTACGGTATATTCACACCAATTCAACAGTGGTGTCAGGTAGAGGTGAGATCTTGGGCCCAGGCCCAAACAAGACCCGAATTTAATCATTTAGTTAAAGAAAATCAGTTAAACTCAAAATCACTAAATCCCAAAACGTTTTCCTCCTCTGCGTTGGGTTAAGAGACACGCGGCTTCCTCCTTCTAGCTCCCTCACGTCAAACGTCATGTCCACTTCTTGCCAAAAGCTTACAAGCTTTACAAACTTTCTCTCTGCTTTTTATCCAAACCTTTAACTATTTACAATTTGATTTTCTTTTTGCTGACATTCTGTTCACTTTTACTTCCGTTTGCTGCAAACGCTTCGGGTTTACTTCGGGCTTGTTCATCAAATCAAGTTAATCCTTTGGGTTTGGGCGGATTCGGTGTATATACCCGCGACTCGGGTCGGGTCGGGTTAAATTTTTTAAACCCGATCTTACCTCTAGTGACAGTATAAGTTACATAATTGTAAAATCACTCTGACTAGAGTTAACCATTTTACGTTTCGACTTTCAACAAATTCTATACATTTCTCCAAATAATTTGAAATCTGTCACTTAGTTCAGACTCTAGCGACTGAAATGTGTCAAATAGCATATTTCATTACTCACGTTTGCTATTTGCTTGAGTTTTTCCCAAAAATATTTCGACCATTTGCTGTGTATTTCTTTCGTAACGCTTACAATTGGATTATCGTTAATTGCCCGTTTATATCATAAACCTTAAAATAACTTGTTGCTTTGTGGAAGAAAAGCAACACATCATTAAGGATTCCTTCATGATACCAAGAATAACTAAGCCCTAACGACGTTTTAATCGTTCCCGGCTCCTGCTCACATTCTCTTGAGTGGTCCGTTTCCCGATCCTGGATTTTGGACTTTTTCCTTCCACTGATAAACAGTGTCAGTGACACTCTGGTTCACTGACTAGTGGTCCCACTGGGAGCAGGTCTGCTACTGCATTCAGACCAATTGCTTTGGAAAAGTCAAACGAAGATCTTATATGAGGCGAAGGAGGACGAGAAGAAAGACCTTCATCATTGTGTTGCGCAAAATGTCTGCTTAAAAATATTTGAAACATCTGCACAAACAAATGCTTTTTGCCTTGGAGCTTGAAGGGGCACGATGTAATATTGGACCACTCAATTTCACTGTATTGTGTAGTGAAATGATAACCAATAACAAGTACGAATACATACCACAGAGACTCCAATATAGCACCGGTTATAGGGTTTTTGGGAGGTACTTGCAGCAGCAAGATGGCGGAAAATCGTTTGAACTCCATCAAGGTCAGGGGTGTCAAACTCATTTTAGCTTGGGGGCCAAACGGAAATAAAAACATTATCACAAGGGCCATAATGGTAGATTAGAGAGAGACAGAAAAAAAGAGAAAAAAATAAGAGAAAGAGAGAGAGATCGAAATAGAGAATTAGAGAATAAAAGAGAGGGAGAAGATGGGAGAAAGAGAGAAAGAAAGTGAGAGGAAAAAGGGGGGAGAGAGGAATAAAGATAAGAATAAAAGAGAGAAAGAAAGATAGAGAGGGAGAGAGAATGCAACCAAGAAAGAAAGAAAGAAAGAAAGAAAAATAGAAAGAAAGAAAGAAAGAAAGAAAGAAAGAAAGAAAGAAAGAAAGAAAGAAAGAAAGAAAGAAAGAAAGAAAGAAAGAAAAAAAACAAAAAATGTCATGATTACTCATTGCCCTCACCTGTGCCCGCTTGTTTGGCGCCAGCTTCTGCTAGGTGCCTGATTCCCTTCCTATTTATACCAGTCAGTCTGTCAGCGAACCTCTGCATACGCAAGGCAAGCACTTTGACTCTGGCTTCCGTCGGTCCCGTCTTCATTCGTATCCAACTCCTATGTTCCTGATTTCCCGTTTGTCTCCGGCTATTTCCCTTCGGGGATGAATAAAGTATCTATCTATCTATCTATCTATCTATCTATCTATCTATCTATCTATCTATCTATCTATCTATCTATCTATCTATCTATCTATCTATCTATCTATCTATCTATCTATCTATTGACCCGTTTTGACCACCGACCACGTTCTGATCTCCCGCAACGGCTAACGACCCGTTTTGCCCATTTGACCACGCTTCGATCTCACGCCCTGGCAAATCCACTTCCGCATTCCGATTATGCTCCGATTCTGTGAGCAGCTTGCTCCCCCTGTCCAGCGAGCACCGGATCGCTAGCGCTTGTTTCCTCGATATCGCAATAAACTTTTGTGTGAAATGTTAAGCCTTTGGGTCTACCATTTGTTCTGGTTCTGACGAAGAAAGAATGAAAGAAAGAAAGAACAAAAGAAAGAAAGAGAGAAAGAAGGAAAAAAGGAAACGGAAAAAAAGGAAGAAAGAAAGAGGGAAAGGAGATAACCTAAAGCTTGTTTTTCTTTTGTGCTTTTCTTAGCATTGTCTCAATCCCCTTTGCAGGCCTCTTCGGCCCGTGGGCCGCACTTTTGACACCCTTGAATTTAATGTTATGTAAAATAACTCAAAATTTCTTGACTGGAGGTGTTTAAAAACGATGCAAAATGATATGATGGTTCATATATTTTTGCTTATTATTCAAATGACAAAATAGCACAATTAGTATATAACTTGTTTTTCATTTTTCAAATAAATGGATTACTACATACTTTATCTTTCTCACTATATTTCTTGTTAAATAATGATAGAATTAGATGCTTTGCTAACTAAGTAAATAATTTGAATTCAGGTATTTTGTATGAGAAAATTGGAGTTAGATATCCATTCAAAAATACTTGAAAAAAATATATAATTGTGATAGTATTGTTTTAATTTAGAATTTATTGGGATAATGTCACAAATGTGTAGAAACAGGAAATATTTTACAAATGTTACATACTGTATGTAAAAAAATCAGCAATCATTTTTGTTGCACTGTTTTATTCCTTCCTTCCGTCCGTCCGTCCGTCCGTCCGTCCGTCCGTCCGTCCGTCCTTCCTTCCTTCCTTCCTTCCTTCCTTCCTTCCTTCCTTCCTTCCTTCCTTCCTTCCTTCCTTCCTTCCTTCCTTCCTTCCTTCCTTCCTTCCTTCCTTCCTTGTAAAAAATGTGTCTCCTTCCTTCCTTCCTTCCGTCCTTCCTTCCCTCATATGCTTATTTATAACCTAAATTTCAATAATCGAAGACGTATAATTATGTTTTATGTGCTTTGTTGTCATTTATCTTCAGAAATATGTTAATACATTTATATCAAATGTTCATCATTTTTTATACGCAATACATCCACAATATGGACTAAAACAATACTTTGAAATGGCACACCCTGAATATTAAATAATATTTTAGTAATTTTAAGTATTTTTAATGATAATAATGCTTACAATGTAACTATTAACATGTCCTTGTTAAAAGAGTTGTGCTGAATTCGTAACTTTCTTACTTACTTTTGCCATTTCCTGGCTTTGGTCCTTGTTGCAGCATTAAGCAGCATGTTCGTGATGCACGTGCATGTACATGCATTTCTTGGACGCTCTCGAATAAACTTATTTTTTCATCTTTCTTGGGGACGTGGGGAAGGGCATTATATCAGTCTCCTGTACTACCCCACCCTCCCCGTTCCTTGCTAGTTACGCCCCGAACAGCTTTGCTAAAAGTGGATAAAAGCAGTAAGGAGGAGTTGAAAATAAAGCTTAATGGCTCTTTGAGCTCAACACTTACTTAATAAAAAATATTTAATTTTCAACTTTTTAGGGACACCTCAAACGATGCACCCCTACGTTTAAGGACATTCATTCATTCATCCATCAATTCATTCAATCAGATGTCTATTTATAACCTAAATTTCACGAATCCAAAAAGTAGTAGTATAATTGTACTTTTAGTATTATTGTACAGTATTATTATTATTATTATTATATACTCATTTTTTTATTGTCATTTACTTGTAAAAAATGTGCTAATACATTTATATTACATATTCATCATTTTTCATACGCAATACATCCACAATATGTACTAAAGCAATACATTAATACGGCACACCCTAAATAGTAAATACTATTTTAATCATTTTAAGTATTTTCAATGAAAATAATGCTTACAATTTAATTTTTAATGGTTCTTTTTTCGAGATCAGGCCCTTTCCTTGTTCAAAGGGTTGTACGGAATTCGTAACTTTCCTACTTGCTTCTGCCATTTCCTGCCTTAGGTCATCATTCCAGCTTTAGTCAGCTTGTTTATGATACGTGTGCAAGGACGTGCATTTCTCAGACGTTCTCAAATAAACATATTTTTTTTATATTACTTTGGGATGTGGGAATAAGCATAAGTCACAAACACTAAGCCCCCCACTTCCCCATTCCTTGTATGTTCCTCCCCGAACAGCTTTACTAAAAGTAGATAAGAGCAGTAAGACGGAGTTGAAAATGAAGCATAATTGCTCTTTGAAGTGAGTTGGGCATTGTTGACACATACGTAATATAAATTATTTCACTTCCAAATGTTTAGGGACACAGCAGAATACGCACCCAGCCTTTAAAGCCATTCATTCATTCATTCATTCATTCATTCATTTCGTCATTATTTTACTTCACTCATTTCTTTGTTAATTTGTGCTTTCATTTATTTATCCTTTATTTGTAAACGATACAATGTATGCGTCTTACGTTCCCGTGGAGCAGCATCATCCCACGCAGACCACATCTGGACAAAGAAGAAAGGAGTCCAGCAAACGATGTAGGCCAGTACCACCACGAAGGTCATTTTAACAGTTCTGATCTTTGCTTTGGAGATGAGCCTGACGCTGCTCACCCGGCTGAGGTGTCGTGCACCTTTGGGTGCCGTTAGCGCCAAGACGTGCTCCTTCCGTGTCTTCAGGTTAAAATTCTGCCATATTTTGACGCAAATTACGCCGTAGCACACACTAAGGATCCCCACGGGGACGATGTAGATGCTGAGACTCATCCAAGTGATGTAGGCTTTGGCCCCCCACGGATGGCCAAAGTCCCCCCAGCAGTCGTATACGCCGTCTCCGACCTCGCGCAGGGAAAAGATGTAAACTTGAGGTGTGCTGAAAATCAAACTGAGCAGCCAGGATGTACCCACGCACGCACGATCGCGTCCTTTGCGCACAGGCCGAAGCGGCTGGCATATGGCCAGGCACCTGTCCACGGACAGGAGCACCAACATGTATGTGGACGCGAACATGCCCACCACTTGCGCGTATTTGACCAGCCTGCAAAGCGCGTCCGGCCCGTAAAATCGAAACGTGATGTCCCAAATGAGTTGCGGCAGAACCTGGAAAATTGCCACCACCAGGTCGGCGATGCTCAGGTGGCGCACAAAGTAGAGCATTCTAGACTGGCGCGGCTTGCTTGCGTAAACCGCGCGCAGGACGCACAGGTTGCCGCTGAGCGCCAGGAGAAAAACCACAACCAGCACGGCCACTTCAGCTTTCGCTACGTCGTCGTTGCGTTTTAGAGGGTTGACGGTGCTGGAGTTTGCTGTCTGGTTCGTGTTTTCCCACGCGTGCCAAGAATCGTTGTGAGCTCGTGCACCCTGGCCCCCCAAAAACTCCTCCATCGTGCGCAAAAGGCGCAGCAAGAAAAGGTGCTCACATCGTGAAAAGGGGTTCCCACTGCAGCACCCGACGATTGGTGTTATTGTTTAAGAACAGGATGGGGAAGTAAATTTCTTTTCAGGAGTGTAGAAAAATGTTCCACGTCCACGCGTACTGCGTAAACGCCTGCTGGGCTGAGGGGCTTTATGGGCACAAGAGTCTCCTCCCACTCTTTGTGGGAAAATGATGGTTTGGAATTTGGGCTATGCCAAGCTGAAATATCTCATATCAAACAAAGAAAGTCCTGAAGAAAGAACAAGAAGCATCACTGAGTGTTCCTGAAGGTTTTAATTTGTTTTATTTGTTGAACATGTTTGGCAAGTTGCATTGTTGTAACAGAATGGTACAGACTCTATATTAACTCTAGATACAACTATCCGTCCATCTGTCCATACCTACCTCCATCCATCCATCCATTTATCGTTAGCGAGATGAGATGAAACGAAACGAAACAAGACGAAACAAAACAAAACAGGAAACATGACAAGCCACGACAAGATAAAACATAAAAAACGAAACAAAACATAACAAAACAAAACACAAATTAAGCCAACACAAGACAAAACAAAACAAAAACAAAATGAAACAAAAGAAATAAAAAAAACAACATAAAACTAAACAACACAAAGCAAAATACAAAACAACACAAAACTAATTAACACAACACAAAATGAACAACATAACACTAACCAACGCAAAACTAAACACAACGCAAAAGCAACAACACAAAACCAAAAAACACAACACCAAAACTAAACTAATGTCACGACCAGAACGGAATCAGGACCCAAATGCATAGCGTTAACCACAAGTTTGTTGATAGAAAGAGGAAGGGCACCGCCCGCGATCCGGTGCTCGCTGGACGCGGGAAGCAAGCCGCTCACACAATCGAATCGTGATCCGAATGCAGAAGTGGATCTTCCGGAGCGGGAGATGGCGGTGTCAAGGACAGAAAAAACAGGACAATAGCCGGGACAGTAGAGCAAAAACATGGTTGGGACGTTGGAGCAAAGGTGGTCGGGGTCAAAAAACAGGTCGAACGGGGGGGGATCAGGAACGGGTGCAAAAAGGGGAACCGACGGGAGTCAGAGTCAAAGTGCTTTCCTTGAAGAAACAGAGGTTCGCTGACGGACTGACAACAGGAGAGTGAAAGGACTGAGCTTAAAAAGGACAGGGAACCAATCAGGTAGCCCACAGCGGCTGGCGCCAAATGAGTGAGCACAGGTAATCCAAATCAAAAATCATGACAAATAAACTGAACTAAAGTAAACTAAACTAAACTAAACTACACTAAATTAACAAAACTAAACTAAACAAGTTAAACCAAACAAAACAAAACATCACAAAATAAAATAAAGTGACACAAGACAAAACAACACAAGGTGAAACAGAACAACAAAGCACAACATAACACCAAATTCAACAAAATAAAGGAACAATCATCATTGTGTTATGTATTTCAGCACATAAAAGTGATTTAAAAACTTCTAGCTACTATAATGTTGTTTTTATTCATTGCTCAAGCAGCTTTACAACAATGACCGTCACAATAATCTTAACCCCTTAAGGTTCCTGTAAATTGAACGCTGTTCTTAAACCATTTGGAGAATATTGGGGGTTATGGTCTCTTTTGAAAGTTAACGTTCTCAAGTTCTGACTTAAACTAAAATAATTACTGCAAGTGCGATTAACATCGAGTAATATGGGTTGGAATACACAGAAACGGAAGGTTTTTATTTGTATTTGATCATAGCGCTAAAACAGGTGAGACAATAGTTTGAAGCCTTACCTGGTACCGTGTCAAATTTGAACACAATCTGAAAAACAAAACTTTGTCTTTGACACATTTTTCTAAAGGCGTATCCAAAAGTGGCCAATTGGATATAACCAGTTTACAGCACTAAAACCTTTGCAGATTAGTATTTTACTTCGGCCAATTTTTTAGACATAGTGAAGAGTTATTTTTCCAGAAGTCAAAACAATGATTGTGAATTAATTGCTTTGCACACGTTCAATTTTGGCTCTGATTTGAATACATATCAAAGAATTGCATGCATTTATGTTAGAAATTTAATTGGCTAACCAATGTGTCAATCATCATTCGTATCAGTTACTAATGGCTGAAGCCAAGACCGGCAATACCTCCAACTTACCTCTTCTTCTGACACGCGCAACACATGAGCAGAGCTTCTTGTTATGACAGTCTAGCGAATCGAGCTTCTCCTTCGAGCGTTGCCAGCCTGCTGCGTCCCGAATAGAGCTTCACCTCTGACTCCATCTGTCGCCGTCCTGCTGCGGGATGACAAGGAGCCGTAGGAGGGCACGGCAAATGACCTCCTCTGTTTCTACAGCTGCGCACTTGTGAAGGTAACAAAGTAGCTGCACCGCCGTCTAACCTGCAGGGAGGATCACAAAACCCACTGACACTAGGAGCTTGCTACCGAGCTAAACAAAACACACTTGCTAATAGTCACTCTCGGATGCTTTTATACCTGTTGTAATACTGTAAGTCCAGGTATCACGGTTCACCAATCCCTTAACCACCTGGGTCCTAGAGGCAAGGACAGTCTGGCGGTACCCCACATGAAACAGACAGTATTGGTTGTCCATGTTTTCGAGTAACAGGAGAAACCTCCTGATCTGACTCAGTTACAGCACCTTCATCACCTGGTCGCTTTTTTCATCCTGCTCTTGAGAAAGGAGCCGGATTTTGGCATTGACGGGCAGTGGCAGGTGTTTGACAATACAGATACTGTATCCTAAATCACTGGGGGAAGACTCTTTGGTTCCGAAATTTAGAAGTGGTCCATTTTGTATGTTTACAGCTAAAACATCCATTCCATCCATTATCTGCACCGCTTATCCTCAGTAGGGTCGCGGGGGGTGCTGGAGCCCATCCCAGCCATCTTGGGGCAGTGGGCAGGGGTCACGCTGAACTGGTTGCCAGCCAGTCGCAGGGCACACAGAGACAGACAACTCACTCGCTCATTCACACCTAGGGACAATTTTGACCGGCCAATTAACCTGACATTCATGTTTTTGGAATGTGGGAGGAAACCGCAGTGCCCGGAGGAAACCCACGCAAGCATGGGGAGAACATGCAAACTCCTCACAGGAAGGTTGGTAGCTGGATATGAACCTATGACCTCAGAACTGTAAATGTTGTGTTTGTAAATATTATTACAAAGGGGATTAAGAGCAAAAGCTGTGTCATGGAGTCAGTGATTGGGATAACCTGTTGTAAAGTATTTTTATCACTTTTCTTATTACTTTTCTCTGTAACGAGTTACGAATAAAATGTTGTAATTCTGTCATCGTTACTGCGTTGTTCCCCTACCGGATCACAAATTACTGAGTCCTGTTTTCTGAATAATTTTAGATATACAGTATAACTATAACATTGGAGTTGCAAAAGCACTCTACATTACAACGGCAAAGCTCAAGAACGGCAAGGAAATCTGTCTTACTCAAAACTCTTATTTCATTTTCCAGATACTTTGTCTGCTGCACAGACCACAGATTACTGCAAATTACAGACTATTATTACACCATCCCCTGATCTAAAACCTACATGAGGGCAAGGGAAAACTCAAAAACCTCAACATGAGGAAAATGAAGAAAGCTTGAGAAGGGACCACACAAAAAGCAATCCCCCTTCCAGGATGACCAGGCTGCAACAGATGTTGCAATAATAAATAACACAACATAAAATATAGGTTATTCATATGCTATAGAGTAGATGTGTGTTTTAAGCTTAGATTTAAACATTTCCACTGAGGTTGCAGATCGAATCTCGGGGGGAAGAGCATTCCACAGCACCGGGGCCTGATAGGAGAACGCTCTCAAACCTGCGGATCTCTTCTTGGCTCTAGACCAGCATTTTCAGAGCAAAGGCTCCGGACAGG
Organism: Urocampus carinirostris; assembly: GCF_059441175.1. Lineage (NCBI taxonomy): Eukaryota > Metazoa > Chordata > Actinopteri > Syngnathiformes > Syngnathidae > Urocampus > Urocampus carinirostris. The sequence goes on from NC_142354.1 coordinate 19,031,003, forward strand.
AACATAGAGGAGATTAAATCTGAAAGATAAGAGGGAGCAAGTCCATGCATAATTTTACTACCAACAGAACCATAACATCACATCTTAAGCTAACAGGGATGATCCAAGAAGTTTTTTCTTATTTTCTTTATACAATGATATCTCTACATATATCATGGAATTGTTCCAGTATATAGAAGTGCTTTCATCTACTGATAAAAAATAAATGAAAACAAATTAAATCTTTCCCGGCCCCCTAAAAACATCCAAGTTAACCCTAAATAGCTGTAAAACCCATCAAATCACTAAAAAGACATTCAAATAGTAACGGAACATAAAGATACAGTTAGAAGATGAATAAGATGATAACATGAATTAATCACTCCTATTTAAAGCGTCTGAAAATTCTTGGAACTTGGATTTTCTCATGCATGGCATTGGCGGCATGGGCTCAAGTGGGAGAGCGCTCGTTTTGGGATCAAGAGGTCAGGGGTTCGATTCCCGGTTCTTTCGTGTTATACGTTGAAGTGTCCTTGGGCGAGACACTGAATCCCTAATGCTCTCGATAGCAGGTAGTTGCCTTGCATGGCTGACGCTGCCATCGGTTAGTTAGTGTGTAAAAGGGAAAAGTGTGAAGCACATTGTAAAGCGCTTTGGGAGGTCTTCAGTGACTTGAAAAGCGCTATATTAATGCAGAACATTCATTCATTTTATGTCTGGGTCGAGAGAAAGACAACTCATATCTTGTATTTATTGTATCTCTTACATAGAGGTATACCTGTACTTCATTTATACTATATTATATATGTGCAATGACATTGTTTTAATGAAAAAAGTAATGTTTGTGACTTGAATATCTAATAAATTCAGAGTTACTTTACATGAAGGAGATGTTACATTTAGTTTACACACCAATTACAGTCAGTTACATTATTAATTTACATCAGCCATCATGCTGGTATGGCCCTCGGTGAAGGCGAGTTCAACCCCCCGTGTTATAAACCATTGATGGGAGCCACTAAAGTCCTTCCTCCTATTTTGAAAAAATGAATTCAAACCCATGATCAAAAGTGAGAGCCTATATTAAGACTTCCGTCGGTAAACAATAGCAGTGCCTGCCCAGGATAAAAGGCCAGACAAATAAGCAGACCCTTTAGTCATTAGCTGCTAAATAATAACCCCTTACCGGTAATTATTGTGGGAAATTGTTATTTATAAAAGTTGTGTGTGCCCTGCCATGTTCAACATTCGTCTGAATTATGTTGCATATTAGATGCATTTCCTTGGTGAGCTGACTGAATCTACTAAAATCATGTCTGTTATCCCTGTCACGTCAATTGGCGTTGAGAAAAAGCAGACCATACCAGTAATATGCGCCAGTGTTGTTATAATGTGATGACAGCACTGGTTATCTTGACCCGATAAGCAATTATACCACCAAAGTAAGCATCCGTATTAAGAGCGCGTCTGTTTTCGTAGCCCGTTCACCTTCAACTCGTGTCCCAAACGTTTCCTATGTGCGCAGCGTAACTTCTTAACGATAACAGCGCATACATAGTTCCCAGGGCAGCACGGCGGCGCAGTGGTTAGCGCGTGTGCGGCACAGTTCTAAGGTCTTGGGAACCTCCTGTGTGGGTTCAAATCCAGCTACCGGACTTCCTGTGCGGAGTTTGTATGTTCTCCCCGTGCTTCCGTGGGTTTCCTCCGGGCACTCCGGTTTCCTCCCACATTCCAAAGACATGCATTTCAGGTGGATTGGCCGGTCCAAATTGTCCCTAGGTGTGAATGAGCGAGTGAGTTGTCTGTCACTGTGTGCCCTGCGATTGGCTGGCAACCAGTTCAGGGTGTCCCCTGCCCACTGCCCGATGATTGCTGGGATGGGCTCCAGCACCCCCGCGACCCTACTGAGGATGAGCGGTGCAGCTAATGAGATGAGATGAGACATAGTTCCCATCTTCCCTTTCTAAAACTTCAACTATTTCAAGCCACGTTTGTTTTACCTCGGCACTATGACTTTAAATGGATGTACTGTACTCATCGAGCATCCATAAATCATTCGTCTGTATCATCGTCGCACGGGCTTGGAAGAAAACTCTTACTGCAGGCGAAGATTCATTTACACATAGATCAGAAGGAGTTTTGTAATAATCTTGGATTTCTCCTTTGAGATTCAGATTTATAAAAAAAATCGGAACTCTTTGTACCTTTTATAAAAATATGTACTTGAGATTTATCCTGCTCTAGAACAGATGGAATCCTAGCTTTAACTGAACCTCTCAATTTGGCACATACACGTATACAGACGCTCCCCTACTTACGACCATTCGACTTAAGTAAAACGGTAGATACGAACCTTATTTTTTAGGGACGTCGAAAAATATCCGGACATTGCTCTAAGTTAGATTTTGTATTATGTGCACCTTTTTCTGAGTACAGGACATTACTGTAGTGCTTCTTTCCGCCGCTAAAAGCGTATGGTGGCGCTGTGGGAGGACACCCAGCATCCACTCCGAAGAAGAAATCCGCTTCCTCTTCCTAGTTCTAAACATTCTATAGTGTCTATGTCTAAAATACTATCCCCAGCGTGCTAAGAACTTTGACATTTTTAGTGTTTAATACCTCGTGCATCCATTCAATATGGTTGGTGTAAAGTGTAAAGAAGAGGCAAGCAGTTTCTTTTGAAACGAAAATGGAATAAGAACGCTTGATGCGGTTGAGAAAATGTTTGGATTGCTTTTTTTTCCGTCACTTTTTACCATAGAGGAGGACCTCTTTAAGTGCATCTTCCAAAAGTAAGTTAAACTCAACTTTATTTATCTTTATCGAGTATATTGTTTCATGAATTTTTTATTTTTTAGTACAAAAACAATACAGGTTACTTATACAAGCCTAGAACATTCTCTATGTAAACCTTAAACATACAAAATATAGCAAATGAAGCAACTTACGAACAAACTCAACTTACGAACGATCGTCTGTTTGTAAGTAGGGCATCGTCTGTAGATGATAAAACTGTAACTATTTATTGCCACTAGCCTAATAAAAAATAAATAAAACAATTGAAGGAAGAAATACATTTGATTTGAAATTTGAATACAAAATTAATTTGAACAGGAATTGCAAGTAAAATCATTTGAAATAATCAGCCAAGAATCCTGCTAAGAGGCTAGCTTGACACCAATGAAAGACATTTCAAAAGATCATCATGTGCACTGATGTGATGTGGTTTTTGAAAATTTCAAAACCTTTATTTTCTTCCTGCGAAATAACAAATGCATGCAAAATAAAATTCTTAAAACATTTTTGATCTGAAATCTGAAAGGGGATTCGTTTTGTAATCCCCAACAAAAATGAACTGAAAACACAGTTGTCAGATCTAACTCAACACCAATTGAGGTCCCTTTGTCGTTTCCCTTCTTACTGAGTTTGGCAGTCGTTTAGTTTCTTTGCCACCACAGAAGGAAATAGTTGTAATAGAGAGGCTGTTAATAAAGTTGTGTTTTATGGATGCTCTCGTGAACTCAAGGGAGACATTCATATTTGGACAATAAAATATTATCAATCAAACCCCAATTTTTTTTTTAAATTATATCGGAAGTCGCCTGCAAATTTCCTATAGTGATGAGGTCGGTGTTTGGTGAAGCGCAGTTGGATTTACAATATCTAGGGGGCTTTTTGGTTTGATTATTTGAAGTATTATATTTCCTGTTTAGTATATTAGATATTTTAAAGGGAAAAAAGGAGTATAAGCCATTTTAATTAGTTGACGATCATTTTTAGATAATGTAAGAGCATACCTGTAAACCTCGAGTGACAAAGTTGTCAAGAACCAGAACAGGATCAGGACCCAAATGTATGACGTTTCTCACACAAGCCTTTTATTTTACGGGAAATGGGGAGTCATGTACTTTAGGCATCAATCTGGCGTGGAATGATAGGAAGCCAGAGGCCGACGAGATCGATACCAATTGCCCGAGCAGATACCGGACAGATGGGGTCGATACTGGGCAGGACGGGACGGACAGGATTGATATCTAAACAGAATATCGAAAATAAACAGGACAAATTAGACGGGAACGAAACTGGAAACCGATATTAAACAACGGGACCGACAGGAATGAAATCAAAGCAGGATATCAAAATTAAACAGGATAAACTAGACAGGAACAAAGCTGGAAACCGATATTAAACAGGATAAAATAAACAGGAACAATACCGGACAGGAAATACCAACAGGAAACAGGACCAAGTCAAAACCCAAGTCTTGCAGGGCAGAGGTTCGTTGACGGACTGACAATGGAAAAAAAATAGACGGAAAAGCCAATCTGTCAACGAGCCGCAGCTGGCACCACACAGGCGGGGCCAATTGGGCGCCATGGCAACCGTAACAAAAAGTAGTACAGGTCAAACTAAAGATGCTTATTTTTCCCTCTAAAATATTAGCGGTTGCAATGTATGCAAGATAAATAATATTGAAGAAAAATATCTTAGAACAAGTAGACTAATACTAAACAAGACTGCCAATATCTTGTTTTCGCTATGCACATTTTCTGAAACATATACTCAGATACATGTGGTGAGGTTCAGATTTACAAATAAACGTACAACGTTTTCACCATTTTATTGGCAGATCTAGAAAGCAATTTCGAACCTTAGCATAGAAAAAAAACTTACTGTTTTACATTAACTTAAAAAATAAGTCGATGCACTGCTTATTTTGAATACAAGCAACAAAGGATTGGAAATTCTCCTACATTAAAAATGTCCATGCAATGAGAAAAAAACACTTGATGGATGGCTTGAATGGCTGGGGTCCCTTCTCAAGGTTTCTTCATTTTCCTCATGTTGAGGTTTTTGAGTTTTTCCTTGCCCTCATGTAGGTTTTAGATCAGGGGATGGTGTAATAAAAGTCTGTGGTTTGCAATAATCTGTGGTCTGTGTAGCCCTTTGAGACTTTTTGTGATTAAGGGCTATACAACTTGACTTGGCTAATTCCATTGTTTGGGGCTGAGGTGTGCACCAAATCAGAATACCGTGTCTCACTTTGGCCCTCTGGTGTGAGGCAAGAGAATTGCCTGCCTCACTCTTCATCTGCTATGCTCGTTACTAATTATATAATTTGTACATATTGGTAAAGACAATCCTAGAATCGTCAAGTTAAATGAGAAATAACCTTAACACTGAATAACTATAACAATGAAATTTATTTTGATTAAGTTTGATTAAGTTTCCACAGTATCAGGTGAGGCACAGCCTCACCTGCCTCCTGTGGCTGAACATCCCTGCTCCATAGCAATGCTGCATTTACTCCTGTGAGAGAGATGAAACCCTCTAGTAACGGTCTTTTGAGCAGAGGAGGAAAAGGCGGTAGCTTTGAGGACCAGACACAAAGGAAAAGGACTAAAGTGGAGGTGAGGCATTTGACATTGATGTGGACATGTCAAGTGACATGTTGAGAATCAATTTTGGGAAGTTTTGCCCCGCTTGCCTCCTTAGAGGAACTCAACAATCTTCTGTTTTTTCCTGTTTTGACTTCTTTTCAGGCTTTGCTGACGTGTTTGTCCGTTTGTTTGACTTCCTGTCTTTCTTTGTTCTCCCAGCTCTCCTTTACCTGAGGAGCTTTCACTTTACTCCCTTGTGAATGATTGCATAACACTGAGGTGCAAGAACCGAACGGCTTATTTTCATTTAAGATGAAAATAAGATGACATCATTATGTAAAAACGACTTTTCTCACTCCACTCGACTATTATTGTTATCTTAAATCTTCCGTCGGAATATTTTTGCATACCCGCAATGAGCGAACGGACAACTTTTGTGACCTTTTTTCCGTCCACACTCATTCTACTTTTACACACTTTGAGCCTCCTTACCTTACGAAATCGTAAAGTCGGATGCAAAGCAGATGTATTCACTCGTAAATCAAATTAACTTCGGTGCTTGTGGAATGACAATCTGTAGAGGGGAATTATTCAATTTCAAACTAATTTTATCTCATGTGCTTCAATTGTTGAAGGCAAAAGCTCCCCTGAGACCCAAATTCAGATTATTGAACATAAAGATGTAATCATTTTGAACTAAATGACATTTTTGAGTTTTTCCTTGCCTTCATGTAGGCTTTAGATCGGGGGCTGGTGTAATAATAGTCTGTAGTTTGGAATAGACTGTGGTCTGTGCTGTCCTTTGAGACTCCTCGTGATTAAGTCAAGTCAACCTGAAGTCTGAGGCTGGCATAAATCATGAGCTATTGAATAGAAGTGGGTCTTAAGTCTAGATTTAAAAATTTTCTCTAAGGTTGCAAATCTTATCTCCGGAGGCAGAGCATTCCACAGCACCGGAGCCCGGATGGAGAATGCTCACGAGCCTGCAAACTTCTTCTTGGCTCTTGGAGTCACACGTAGACAGGCATTTTCCGAGCTGAGCCTCTGTGCAGGAACATAAGGGGGAAACCAAATCTGAGAAATAAGAGATAACAACAAAAACTTAATTATATTGTGTCGTCATTGCATTTTTTGTATGATAAATCTGTTGAATTAATTTCTGTTTTGTGTGCCACTGGACACAGGAAGTGATGGATAAAGCCGCTTCCAATCCGACTTCAATTATCGGCATTTTTGGTGAACTCACTTGTTGCCCGTAGGATTAGAATAGGGTGCTTGTGATTCAATTCTCCCTTCCTTGTAATCCCTTGAAAAGCACATGGCGGGAGTCTCACCATGATTTGGGACTGTTTCTTGGAAGCTTTTCCGGCGTGACTTCTTAAAAACGGGATTTTCGGACTCGTTTTGCAACGCTGTTCTGACCATAAACACTTTCCTCGATTACTCATGCGGTGGGAGTATTTCATGTTTGCTTTCTCCGATTGGTCACGGATTCCGCATTTAAGTGATCAAAATAGTTTACTGATAGGAAAGCAAGGAGGGCCTTTTGTTTACATGTAATTACCCGAAGCTTTCCACGCTGAGAGGAGAGCGTCCACAGGAAGAACTGGAAGCGAGCAAACAAACAGCCCAAGACCCCGTCCATCCACCATTCCCAAAGTAACACATTACAAGAGTAATGTGGGAAGAAGACTCGACATCTGCGTCTCATGTGGAGGAGTCCACACTCGAGAGATTTGCGAAATTTCAACCGTATCCGATCTCAAAACGTGTGCGGCGCTTACGGCTGTTTACACTGCAAGTGCGTATTCTTCAAATATTGTCTTGGGATATAAAGGTATTTCTATTGAAAATAAAAAAATTCTTTCAAACAAATTGTTTTTATTCTACCTACATAGAATAAAGAATGTACACTGAAGAATATAAGTATTTGAAGACCGTGCTATTTTGCTATTTCTCCCACTTAGAAATCACGGATGGGTCTGAAATTTTCATCGTAGGTGCATGTCTACTGTGAGAGAGATAAACTAAAAAGAGAATCCAGAAATCACAAAGCATGATTTTTTTTAAATTAACTTTTAAATTATTCGTGTGATATAGCTGCAAAGAGGTTTTTGAAAACCTGAGAAAATGAATGTTAATATTTGGTACAATTGCCTTTGTTTGCTATTACAAAGGTCAAACCTTTCCTCTCGTCTTTCACCAGATTTGCACACACTCCAGGAGAGATCTTGGCCCACTCCTCCACAAAGTTCTTCTCTAGATCAGTCAGTTTTCTGGGCTGTTGCTGAGAAACACGGAGTTTGAGCTCCCTCCAAAGATTTTCGATTGGGTTCAGGTCTGGAGACTTCCTGGGCCATGCTAGAACCTTGATATGGTTCTGACTGAGCCAATCTTTGGTTTTCCTGGCTGTGTGCTTCGAGCCGATGTCGTGTTCGAAGACCTGGCCACGACCCATCTTCAATGCTCTGACTGAAGGAAGGAGATTGTTCTCCAAAATTTCACAATACATGGCCCCAGTCATCCTCTCTTTAATGCTGTGCACTCGCCCTGCCCCATGTGCAGAAAACCACCCCCAAAGCATGATGCTTCCACCCCCATGCTTCAGAGTAGGAATTGTGTTCTTCGGATTGTACTCTTAATTCTTCCTCCAAACGCGCTTAGTCGAATTATGACCAAAAAGTTCTATTTTTGTACTCATTTGACCACAAACCATTCTCCCATGACTCCTCTGTAACATCCAAATTATCATATGAAAACTTGAAATGGGCCATGACATATGCTGGTTTAAGCAGAGGAATATTTTAATATTTCAAAAACAATACCTGTAGGATGAAAAATTTGCATTAATATAACAAAACGTGAGCCTCAATATAATATTCCACCAATTACTGCTACAGGAACCCCACATTTTTAAAAGAAAAGAAAAACTCACCAAAGAAAAAATGAAAGGAAAAACTGTGGATTTTAGCCACTTTGAGTAATTGAGTTTTGGACTCTTCTTTGTGCTTTTTAGCATTAGTTTTCGGTTGCACTACACACTACAGCGGCATCTAGAGTACAAATATAACACAGTGTCCCTTAATAATAATAATAATAATAATTTCCTTGTATTGTCATTCTGTGTAACAATGTACACAGAACGAAATGTCGATTGCACCTGACCCGTTGTAGCGAGCCGATGCAGCCGCAGCCAACAGAGGGCGCCGCCGACCACTTTTTAAGTCTTAGGAATGACTCGGCCGGGGCGCGAACCCGAACCTCCCAGTCTCAAAGCGGGCGCCTTACCATCTAGGCTACTGAGCTGGTAAGTAGGCATATCAGATTAACATTCACATGGTGAATCAAATCAAAACAATCCCAACACAACAGTTATTTTGATAATAAAGATTAATTAACATGGGATTAAAAGTGGTGTCCATAACTTCAAAATGTTTCACTTGCTGAGGCCATCTTCTGGCAGAAATACTCATGTCAGCCTCTGTGAAGCTGCTCGTAAGGCATGTGCTCGAATGTGTCTCTCTTAGACGTGCTTGAATGAACTCTTCTATTTTCCTATTTTTGTTGCATTTGTACCGTATTTGAAGTCATTTTCTTACTTTCACCATTTCATCCTGGAATAAAAGTAAACCTTGATCATGCATGAAAACAGTCTCCTCCCCTCTCCCCTTGCGGAACACCGATGATAAAAGTACGAAAGGCGCGGTGATAAAAAACCTATATAAAGGCTCGTTGAACTCAGCAGGGTATTGTTAACACATATTTAATTGAGAAAATATTTAATTTGAAACTTTTTATGGACACCTCAAATCACGCCGACACTTGACAGTAACACAAAACTTTTTATGACTTCCGTTTGTTGCAATTATTACCGGTACAAACCAATTTTTGGAGTTCTGGGAAATGATCTAGTTGACCTAATATAAAACAATGTCATAGGCCGGGGAGACAGTGTTTTGAAGAAAAATGCAAGAGCTCTCTTGCAGGCGGCAAATCTGCATGTAATTGGAAGAGCCCATCGGCTAACGCTAGCACACAATAACAACCAACAGGATTTGGTTGTGTACACAGATGTTCCTCCAATTCCATGTGTTCACAAAAAGGGGTGCTCTCAACAAATTGTTGTTTTACACTCAAGAGTCCCAAATAAAAATCCCCGGGATGAGATTTATTCAGGATGTCTTGCAACCTAATTTTAGCAGGCTAACTACCGTATTTTCTGCACTATGAGGCGCATCAGGTAATAAGGTGCGTCTCCCAAAAATGGTCTTTTTTGTTTTTTTCATATATAAGGCGCACCGGACTATAAGGCACATGGAATTGAAACTATAATAAGATCTAGGGTTGCAAAACAGAGAAATAGTACCAGTTTTTGTGGATTGATAAATTTGGATGCAATGGGAATCGAACTCGGATCGCGGTACGGAGCGCACCGGATCATATCCATTAGACCACTAGAAATACAGACGAATTATGAAAACACTATTTTTAGTCACGATATCAAAATGTTGATGTTATCGTTGGTCTTGGCCACTACAATATAGAGAGACACTAAACCGAAGTCTTTACGAAGCACATGATATTCTGAACTGAATGAAGAGCAGGGCATTGTGGAAAGTAATTTGGTCATTCTAAACTGATTGTTGGGAAGTAATTTTGTCTTCCTGAACTGAATGAGGAGACAGGCGTTGTGGGAAGTAATTTGGTCGTTCTGAACTGAATGAAGAGAAATGCATTGTAGGAAGTAATTTGTTTTGTTCTGAACTAAATTAAGAGAAATGCATTGTAGGAAGTAGTTAGGTCTTTCTGAACTGAATAAAGAAAAAGGCATTGTTGAAAGTAATTCGGTCATTCTGAACTGAATTAGCAGAAAGACGTGTTGGGAGCGGGCAGCACGGCGGCGCAGTGGTTAGCGCATGTGCCGCACAGTTCATGTCATGGGAACCTCCTGCGTGGGTTCAAATCCAGCTCCAGACTTCCTGTGCGGAGTTTGTATGTTCTCCCCGTGCTTGCGTGGGTTTCCTCCGGGCACTCCGGTTTCCTCCCACCTTCCAAAAACACGCATTTCAGGTGAATTGGCCGGTCCAAATTGCCCCTAGGTGTGAATGAGCGAGTGAGTTGTCTGTCCCTGTGTGCCCTGCGATTGGCTGGCAACCAGTTCAGGGTGTCCCCTGCCCATTGCCCAATGATTGCTGGGATGGGCTCCAGCACCCCCGCGACCCTACTGAGGATAAGCGGTGTAGCTAATGAGATGAGATGAGACGTGTTGGGAGCATGATGATGCTGCCAACACCATGTTTGACAGTGGAGATGGTGTTTTTAGGGTGATGTGCAAAGTTACTCTTACACCAAATGCTTTGCAGTCAGCCCCAAAAAGTGCAATTTTGGTCTCATCTGACCAAAGCGCCTTGTTCCACATGTTATTTGTGTCTCCCATGTGGATTCTTGTAAACGCCAAACGGGCCTTTTGAATGTATTTTTTCAGAAAGATCTTTCTCCTTGCCACACTTCCATAAAGGGCAAATTGATGCGGACTATGAATAATAGTCCTTTGGACAAATTGTCCCACCATTCGTTGTGTGTGCCTGCAGCTCATCCAATGTGATCTTTTTCCTCTTGAATCCTTCACTGGTTAGTTTTGTCCTTGTTTGGGGCGAAAAATTTAGAGGGACGGGCAGTTCTTGGTAAGTTTTCAGTGATTTTACGCTCTCTATATTTTGATATAATTTCTCGCACAGTGCTTCGGGATATGTGTAAATGCTGAAGAATTTTCTTGTATCCGATTCCTGCATTGAACTTTTCCACAACGTTATCCCAAACCTGGCTGGTAAGTTCTTTTCAGTCTTTTTTTTTATTGGGGGGGATATGATATCAGATATTAAAAAAATTTGGGACCAATTCGCGATTGTGTCTCACATGTTGTTAATACTAAATATTTTCTGTTTTTTTAGCTTTAAGCTTGAAGCCTGAAATGTAGCAATATGATAAAAATGTATAGGGGGACCAATCCTTTCGCTAGGCACTTATGATATTCATGCTAGGTTAAGACATATTCACATGATAACTAAAGCGAGGGCTGTGAATGATTTCTTCATGGGGGGCGACTAAGCTTAAGCAACTGGTCCTAATCATATCACAGCGGTAATGACTTGGCCTTTTGAGCTTTGCCTATAGGTAAAAATCTGCAGTTTTAGTTCTAGGGTGGTCCGTATCCTAATCTCAAAAATAGAAGCACTTGACCAGGATATAATCAGATTAAATTCTCACTCAGATTTAAATAAATTCGAGCACAATGAGCCTCAGTCTTGAATGTGAAAAAGCTCATTGGAATAATTATCCTTGTGGGAAATGTTTTGAATGGTTTATTGTGTTTGAAAGAAAAAGGAGGATGGAATGAAAATAATACAAATTAATGCTAGTAGAATTTAAAATATATTTACATTGGGATTTCCATGTTGTAAGGCCTACAATGTCGCCCTCTGCTGAGCAGAATGGGATCTGTAAATTAATTTATACCAATGTCTGAGTATACAGTATCTTGCGCTTGAAATTTCAAAAATGTCCGAAGATAACTAGGATGGGCTCCAGCACCCCTGCAACCCTAGTGAGGATAAGCAGTGCAGATAATGGATGGATGGACATACAGAATATACTCTTTCATCCTTTCATTATTATTCAAAACATAAAATAATACGGAATGGATTTTATTCTACCAAAGATTTAGTTTGTTCTTTAAATATTACTCAATTTTAATACCTAAAAGTTCTATTTTTACCTAAAAAATATATGGTACCATATTTTTGGACTATAAAGCAGACTTCCAAAAATAGTCCTTAGTGAAATATTTTCAATATAGAAGGCCAACTGGACTATAAGGCACTTGACAGTAAAACTACTACTACTCGATAAAGTTGCAATAAAAAGCATCAGAAAATAATAATAAACTGTCATTATGAATTGTTTTTTCAAAACTAAGACGTATTCATTCATGTAAGGTTACTGTATTAAGTAGCATTTCATTTTAAATATGCTTTCCACATTCATTTACCATATTTTACTGCCTGTAAGGCCAACCTGCATATTTTTTTTGAGGTGCGCCTTATAGTCTGGAATATACGGTACTCATTTTAGAATATTTCAATACAATAATGTTTCTGTGACTGTATGGATAATAAATAAAAGACTTTTCACCCACGAAACAGTTTCAGAACTGTATCAGTGTCTCAAATGGATTTGCTTTCATATTCATTTATGTATTATTTTTTGTCACGACCAGAAGGGAATCAGGGCCCAATTGCGTAACGTTTCTCACAAGTTTATTGAGATAGAAAGAGGAATCTGGTGCTCGCTAGACGCGGGAAGCAAGTCGCTCTCGCAATCGGATCGTGATCCGAATACGGAAGTGGATCTTCCGTAGCGGGAGATGACGGTGTCAGGGATGGAAAAACAGGTCGATAGCCGGGACAGTAGAGCAAAAACGTGGTCGGGATCAAAAACAGGTCGTAAGCCGAGACGGGAGAGCAGACGTGGTCGGGTGAAAAAAACGTGTCGTAGCCGGAGACAAACGGGTAGATCAGGAACGGACAGGTGGAAAAACGGGAGGAATAATGGGACAGGCGGGAGTCAGGGTCAAAAAGGCTTGCCTTGTATCAACAGAGGTTCGCAGACAGTCTGACAACCCGAGAGTGACAGGACTGGGTTTAAAAATGGACAGGGAGCCAATCAGATGAGCGAGCCAGGTAGTCATGACATTTTTGTGTTCTATTTCAATGTGGAAAACTTTAGTTTACTACAGTAATGTCATTAGAAATATTTCAAATAATGAGTTTGTGACTCAGTAAAAACAAAAATATTTTAATACCTTTTCCTCCAAAAATCTGAAGGACAGCAGTACTAAATACATTAATTCAGTTGTATTTTTAATATTTTAGTTTCGATTTACTTTACTAACAAACAACTGAGTTTGAGTCATTATAAAGAACCTATCAATTAAAGAGACATATTTAATTTGTATTTATTTCGTTTCAAAACACCAAGACTTTTACATTTTCTAAATAATTCTCTTTTTCTAAAATTATCTTGCTTAATTCAAGTATTGTACAAGCCTTTTTCCAAAGTTTGCTTTTTGAATATTCTATTGGTAAAATAATGCTTATTTAACTTTTGCCATTATTGTTAGATAAAAAAAACAAAATGAAAAGAATTGCATACATTTCATATACTTCCTGTCATGAACCGGAACAGGAGAACCCAAATGCGTGACGTTTCTCACACAAGCTTATATTTTACAGGAATTGAGGCAGTCATGCACGTTAACCCAAACACCAGTGATTCGGCGATCGTCGGGCGGAAGACGTAAGGCAGCAGTCTGGCGTGGAATGACTGGAAGCCAGCAGCCGGCGAGATCTATACTAATTGCACGAGCAGAAATCGGACAGTGGGGTCGATACCGGACAGGACGGGAAAGACAGGATTAATATCAAAACTGGATATCGAAATTAAACAGAACAAACTAGACAAGAATGAAACTGAAGATCGATATTGAACAGGACAAAACAGTCAGGAACAATACCGGACAGGAAACCAGCAGGAAACCGGACAGAGTCAAAAACCCACGTCTTGTTGGTGCAGAGGTTCGTTGACGGATGACAAAGGGCGAGTGAGAGCACTGAGCTTAAACAGAAGGGAAGCCAATCCGTCAACGAGCCGCAGCTGGTGCCACACGGGCGGGACCAATTGGGCGCCATGGCAACCGTGACACTTCCTTTTATTAAATACTGAAAACTAAAATGCAAAGCTACAGCTGTACGCCTTTACTACTTGTTTGGTTCATCAACCCACCTGGCCAACGACAAGATGTATAGACCAGCTTTTTGTCATATTGCCACATTTTGGCCTTTAAATTTAAGACTAAGAAATTAAAAATATTTTCACAGAATCAACAAGATTTACTTGTTGTGGGAAGTAATTTGGTCGTTCTGAAATCAATGAAGAGAAAGGCATTGTAGGAAGTAATTGCGTTCGGCCCAAAAAGGAACCAAGTTTTTTGTCATTTAATATTTTACTTACGTCAAAAAAACAGAAAAGTAGGTGGTGCAAAATTATTGGGCCGCAGTTCCCTTAGCTCGGCCAATTGACTCGAGAAGTCCCCTGATGATTTCTGAATGACCCAATGTCGACTTATATGACTAACAGTGACTAACAGTGTGCTCCTGTGTGTCATTGAGTCTCAGTTTAAATGCACCTGCTCTGTGATGGGCTCGGAGGTCTGTGAAATGGAGAACATACCAAACTTACCGGCCAAGTCCGGATAAAGTTGTGGAAAAAGTTCAAAGCAGGAATGGGATACAAGAAGATTCCGTAATATTTACACATCTCCTGGAGCACTGTGCGAGCAATAACATCAAAATGGAGGGAGAATAAAACCACTGCAAACCTACAAAGACCTGGCAATATCTTTAAATGTTTTGCCCAAACAAGGAGAAAACTAACCAAAGAAGCAACCAAGAAATTCGTTATCAGATTGGATGACCTGCAGGCATACAAAACTGAAGTGGGACAATCCGTGCATAAGACTATTTTTCGTAGCCTGCAACAATCTGCCCTTTAAGGAAGAGTGATAAGAAGAAAAGCCTTTCTAAAAATTCACGATCGAAAGGCCCGTTTGGCGTTTGCAAGAAGCCACATGGGAGACACAAATGACATGTTGAAAAAGGCGCTTTACTCAGGCCAGAATTTCACCTTTTGGGCTGAATGCAAAGCGTTTGGCGTAAGAGTAACTTCACACATGACCCTGAAAACAACATCCCCACTGTTAAACATGGTGGTGGCAGCATCTTGCTCTGTTGCTTTTGCTCAGCAGGGACTGGGAAAATGGTTAGAGTTGATGGGAAAGGGGGTGGAGCCACATACATGGCGATTCTGGAAGAAAATCCCTTCAAGTCTGCAAAAGACCTGAGAATGGAGCGCAGGTTTCACCTTCCAACAGAAAAACGACCCTAAATCTAAAGCCAAATCTATTATGGAATGGTTTAAAATTGAAAATATAAAGAAGCTAGGATGGCCAATCGTAAGTCCAGACCTCAATCCTATAGAGTGGTAAGAGCTTTAAAATGCTGTGAACAAACAATCACCATCAAACCTTGAGGAACCTGAGCTGTTTTCTAAGGAAGAATGGAAAAAGATTTCAGTTTCAAGATTTGCAAAACAATGACTCAAATTTTCCTTGACATATTCTTTAATCAATGCTTGTGGAAGGGTAAGAGTTACAAAATCTACAGACTACCGATGATAGTATACCCACTTCCTATCATACATTGTTATTTATACAGTGGTCATTTTACATTGCGTTTCATTCAACGTACCTGTGACGTAAACTTTTATAGATCTACCCAGTGAGACTGAAAATGGAGAGCGGCGAGCGTAAACGAGATTACCTAAAATCTTCCCGAAGCTTCATTAATGTGCTTGGATCAAGTTTCTAGTACAAAAATCAACAACACAGAGGCAGCACAATTCCTTTGAGTGATTTGAAGTGCATTAGTTCATTGCAGGAAGTCTACTAGGTTTCTCTTTACTTTTCTTTTCATCTAAATATATGAGTTTCTTCGTTTTCTATGCAAGTTACAGGAATTACTTTACAAAGTGCCAATGTCTATGAGAGGCTGTTAGAGAAGTAAATTATACTTGTTCACACATATAACTTACTCTACTCTCACACATGCACAATTACACTCATACAGACACAGTCTTACCCACGCACAAACAATACTATATTCTTTCATGAATACTACTATACTGCAATTCACACTACTATACTCTCTCACACATACTACTATACTATTATACACAAACTACTATATTCTCACAAATATTGCTATACTCTCGTACACACACCTTTATGCTGTCACACACTTAAAATACTCTCACATGTACTACTATACTCTCTCAAATATTACTATACTCTCATAGACACACTACTATACTTTCACACTGCAAGTATAATCTCATACACGGACAATTATAATGTGCAGCGTTTAAAAGGATATTTGTTTGGTCTGATTGGAAGACACTTTGAATATCCATTTAGTAATTGGCTTACCCAGAGATCAGTGTGCATTGCCATGGTTACCGAAAGAACCCTAAATAAAACAACACTGAGAAGTGAGGTGATCATTACACCAGTTGTGAAAAAAAAACAGAAATTTTAATGGTGCGTGAGAAAAAAATAGTAGTGTGTGTGAGAGTATAATGTGTGTGAGTCAATAAGAGTGGGTGTGTAGTAGTAGTAGTATGTGTAGGAGAATCGTAGTGAGTGTAAGAGTATAATAGTGCGTGTGGAGGAGTATAGTAGTATGTGTGAGACAGCATAGTGTGTGTATGAGCGTAAAGTCATATCTGTAAAAGAGTAAAGTAGTATGTCCTGTATTAGAGTGTATAGCAGTGTTTGTGCATGGGTATGACTGTGTATGAGAGTATAGTTATGCATGTGTGAGAGTAGGATGTTAAATGTGAGAGATAATATGATGTACTTCTCAAACAGCCTCTCATAAATGTCTTCGAGATGTTTCCTCACTACAACACACATAAACTTGATTGTGCTTTGTCAGTCCACCCTAAGATAAACAGTAGCAGGCCACAGATGCTAACTCACTGTTAGCAGAGATGCTAAAACTGATGTGAACCAACAAGTCACTTTTGTGCTTCAGATGTTCAAATTGGGAATATTTGTGGTTTTTAAACACATTCACACTGAAAATGATCTTCAGAAATTGTGGCCTGTGGGATTGATTCTTATATGCGTGTCATGCTAATGACGTGCTAGGAAGTCAAGTTACAAACTGAGCTAATATGCCAGATTCTTTTTTTTAATAAAGCCTGAAATCCCCATTTTTATATTAGATGGTATCTGTGTTCAATTAAATGTAGCACATTTAGTTTATGAAAATGTGTTTGTGTAAAATCCAGTCCAGTCCAGTTACTTTACAAAGCTGTGTTGAATTTTAAGCCAAGACTACATTGTGAGGAGTTGAACTGTCATACTATGTGCTTTTCTTTTACTCCAAAGAAAACTCTGCTCACAAAAAAATTGTACCAGGTAAAAGCTACTGAAACACTGCAAACACAAAATGTTCGGCCATGAGTGGACCTGGTTCTTTTAATTTAACTTGCTGGTTGTTTTGCACAGTTTAGAAAAACACACATTTATGATTTTCATTGTTTGAATTGACTGTTGTGCCAAACAACCATACCTATGTTTTTAATAGTTTGAGATAGAAATGGAGGGATTCTTTCAAAGAGAACTCCTAAAAATAATAGGTCTTGAATTTTGCTAAAAAATAACCCAACCAACTTGGTCTTGCAGTACAAAACCAGTGTTTTTCAACCTTTTTGAGCCAAGGCACCTTATTTTTTTTCATTTAAAAATATCGAGGCGTAGCATTGGACGAAAATAGTTCAAATTTCTTCTGGCACCAGTTTTATGTGCGGCAGTGGCTCAGGAGGTAGAGCGCTCGTCTTGGGATCAAGAGATCACAGTTCGAATCCTGGCTCCTCCGTGTTACATGTCGAAGTGTCCTTGGGTAAGACACTGAACCCCCATTATCTCCAATAAGCAGGTTGGCGCCTTACATGGCTGCACGGCCGCTATTGGGAAATGTGAAGCACACTGTAAAGCGCTTTGGGAAGTCTTGACTTTAAAAGCGCGATATAAATGCAGATCATTTCATTTTCATTTATGTATTTAGATTTTTAAAGGTTAAATAAATTATCATGTTACCTAAATTGACAGTATGAAGTTGTTCTTATATTTTGTAGTCACTGTGGCTAAGGAAGGTATTAATTTTGTTGTCCTTAAGAAGTTCAAAAATGAACAAAAAAAATTCTACAAGTGGATGCTAACGAGTACATGCTAATAGACATCAGCTAACGACTTTCTCAAGGTTTCTTCATATTCCTCATGTTGAGGTTTTGAGTTTTTCCTTGCTCTCATGTAGGTTTTAGATCAGGGGATGGTGTAATAATGGTCTGTAGTTTGCAATAATCTGTGGTCTGTGCAGCCCTTTGCGACTCCTTGTGATAAAGGGCTATACAAATAAACATGACTTGACCTGATCGTTTGGGATTTTACAATTCTTTTAACCCATTTTTCATGTTTTACTGTATTTGTATATTGCTTTTCTAATAAAATAAAAAGAAAACACAATACATAAAATTAACATGTTTGGGTAAAATAAGAATACAAATCAGCAAAGATTTGTGCTAAATTTTTACTTAACTTGATTTATTTTATTATTCTTGCAGTTCAACATTTGGACATAAAAATGTGCACTCTATTTCTACGCGCAAAATAAAATCTGTCCCCAGAACATGAAAAAAAACCCCAACAACGTTCACTTTTGGTTGTTTAAAACCCAAAGTTTACAAACCTTTAACAAAATAGAAATGAATAAAAAAAGACCTAGTCTGGCTTCAAAATAAAGGAGCCGTAGACTAAAATACTAGTCTTGAGTCAAGATTTTTGTTGTTGTTTAAATTTGAAAAAACGGTAGATCCTTTTAAAAACCAGTAGGCATTTTTGAGGGGAGAATATAATTTGTCTAACGCGTAAAGTGGCAGTGTAGGCAAGTATGGCAGACAGTTCGTATCCAAATATATATCTATCTCTATATATCTTATATACAGGACTGTCTCAGAAAATTAGAATATTGTGATAAAGTTCTTTATTTTCTGTAATGCAATTAAAAAAACAAAAATGTCATACATTCTGGATTCATTACACATCAACTGAACTATTTCAAGCCTTTTATTATTTGAATATTGCTGATTTTGGCTTACAGCTGAAAAAAACTCAAAAATCCTATCTCAAAATATTAGAATACTTCCTCAGACCAAGTAAAAAAATAATTTTATAACAGCAAAACTAAATCAAACATTTGAAAATGTCCATTGATGCACTCAGTACTTGGTTGGGAATCCTTTTGCACGGATTACTGCATCAATCCGGCGTGGCATGGAGGCAATCAGCCTTTGGCATTGCTGAGGTGTTATTGATGCCCAGGATGCTTCGATAGCGGCCTTCAGCTCATTTGCATTTGTAGGTCTGGTGTCTTTCATCTTCTTCTTAACTATACCCCCAAATTCTCGATGGGGTTCAGGTCAGGGGAATTAGCAGGCCAATCAAGGACAGTGATGCCATGGTCAGTGCACCAGTTACTGGTGGTTTTGGCACTGTGGGCAGGTGCCAGATCATGCTGGAAAATGAAATCCTCATCTCCATAGAGCTTTTCAGCAGATGGAAGCATGTAGTGCTCTAAAATCTCTTGGTACACAGTTGCATTTACTCTGGACTTGATGAAACACAGTGGACCAACACCAGCAGCTGACATGGCTCCCCAAACCATTGCTAACTGTGGGAACTTCACACTGGATTTCAAGCAACTTGGATTTTGCTCCTCTCCAGCCTTTCTCCAGACTCTGGCGCCTTGACTTCCAAATGAAATGCAAAACTTGCTTTCGTCTGAAAAGAGGACTTTGGACCACTCTGCAACTGTCCAGTGCTTCTTCTCCATAGCCCAAGTCAGACGCTTCTTCCGTTGTCTTGAGTTCAGAAGTGGCTTGACCATGGGAATACGGCTATTGTAGCCCATTTCCCGGACACGTCTGTGAACTGTGGCTTTTGATACCTGGACTCCAGCTTCAGCCCACTGTCTTTGAAGCTCCCCCAAATTCTGGAAGCGGCTCTTCTTCACAATTTTGTTAAGGCTGCGGTCATCTCTCTTGGTTGTGCAGCGTTTCCGGCCACATTTTTCCCTTCCAACAGACTTTTTGTGGATATGCTTTGAAACTGCACTCTGTGAACAGCCTGCTCTTTGAGAAATTTCTTTTTGTGTCTTACCCTCCTGATGGAGGGTATCAATGATGGTCCTCTGTACAGCAGTAAGATCAGCAGTCTTCCCCATACTTGTGATTTAGTTTACTGAACCAAGCTGAGTGTTTTTAAGGCTCGGGAAACCCTCGCAAGGTGTTTCGAGTTAATTAGATGATTCAGGTGATTAGTTGAATAGCCTACTTGTATACTTTTTCATGATATTCTAATATTTTGAGATAGGATTTTTGAGTTTTCTTAAGCTGTAAGCCAAATTCAGCAATATTAAAATAATAAAAGGCTTGAAATAGTTCAGTTGATGTGTAATGAATCCAGAATGTATGACATTTTTGTTTTTTTAATTGCATTACAGAAAATAAAGAACTTTATCACAATATTCTAATTTTCTGAGACAGTCCTGTATACTATCGGCTGCCACCAACATATATGAATAAAAGTTACGGTTATTCGGCTGATCACTAGAAAAAACAAAGATACTGAACAATGTTGTCCTTTTTTTTTGCAGATTTCCGATGGCACAATAGTGTGCCGCAGCACACCGGTTGAAAAACACTGGTGTAAAGCAAACCTAAAAAATATGATTGTTTACTTGAAATAACATGGGAAAATTTAGTCATTGATTCAAAATAAATCAAGTGTGACCCTGTGTGGCCCGTGTTATTGAGAAGAAAGGATTTCCAGTGCATCCATTTACAATTCGGCATCCATGCTCGATACGTGTGCTATTGAGTGTGAGATTTGATAAGAACCAGCAGTGAGAGTGCCCAACTTTCAGGTTCAGTGCCGCTTGTGTATCCGTCCGTCGTCACTAAAGGTTACCCTGTTTGTCTGAGGAGGAGGAAGAAGTGGACGGCGACGGGGAAGGAGCTTTAGGAAAAACCCTGTCGGTGGGAGTCATGCCTGGACTGCCCAGACCTGAAGAACTGGAGCTGCTGGAACGGTGCGGCCCTACGGGAGCCGGCCGGACCGGTCTTACGGGTGGTGGCCTGACGGGTGCGTTTGGCCTGCGCACTGCCAGGGCGGGTTTGAAAGTGGTCATAGTTTCGGAGGTGGAGCTGCTGCTGCTCCGTCGCTGGAGTGCCTCAGGGTCTCTGATGGCCATGGTGTGGAGGGGGCTCCCGGGCACGTCCTGACCTCCGGAGGGGTGTTTGAGCGGTTCTAGCGTGTCCAGGACCACGTCGGGGGCGTGCTTGGCAACATTTTGGCGCTCCAGTTCGCACAGCTCGTGGAGGGCTGTGTTCATTGTTTTCTCAATGTCCTGAGAAAAAATGCAAGTCTTACAAACGGAACCTTGATGAAATTGATCTTTTATGTGAAGCAGTGAAGCAAAATCCCATTTCCAAATACAGTGGACCCATAGATACGAAATTAAATTAATAATAATTCTCAGATTGAGATCGTATCTAGAAATGTTCAGATTTTGAACACATTTTCCCCATAAGAAATACCTGAAAAATAATTGATCCGTTTCCGGATTCTTAATCCTAACCAGCTACAAAACACATCTTCCTGAATACTGAAAACACATTCAAATACTAATTAAACGTCCGAATATATTAAAAGGTTAACAAGGTGTCATCATTGAAATAAAGAGAAAGTTTTTAATGACCACTTAAAATGCTCAATTGCTAACTTCAGGAGTCTTGAATGCGTATGTGTTCTCCGCATAATACACCAGCAACATCCACTGGCATTAGCATGCAAGGCTAAGGTTAGATGATCTTTTATGTGCTTGTGGCTTGGCAGCTTTTTCTCGTTAGCAATGATGAATGTCCGTCGTGGTCCCCAAAAAAGCCTGTCTCATTGCTGATAAACACTTGTTGCGGGTGACAACCTTTGTAGGAAATTAGTGAAACGAAACGTAACATAAAGCCAGCGCACACCTGGCGCCAACCATGCGGGGAACCTGTCGTCCATGCCTTTGGCTGCAGTGCCCATTTAGCTGTTTTCAGCTGCCTCGTTTTCAGCTCTACTAAAAGTTGTTTACATCACATGATTTCGGATCATGTCACCATTCTAGATGGCGACTATTGCGAAGATTACGAAGAGAAGCACAGATTTGCAACTGCGCTAAAAGAAAACGCAAATGAGGACTGGGTCGCGTAAAATGTGAGCCCTGGATTTCCAAATGACAGCCCCAAAGCAAATATATTTGGAGATTAGTGCGAGATTGGAACACAAGTCATTTTTTGTGTTTGTGTTGTTAAACCTCCCGCTGTAACAGACAAAATTGCATTTGCTTCCCATTGTCCCTTGGGGATTAAAGGAAATTCCAGTAACTTGACAATCCCTCCGATGATAAGGAAAGAAAACTGTAGCGTTTTTGATAGTTAACTTCCACTAATGTTCAATTCGAACGTATGACTTGAGGGCTGAAATTCTTTTTACATTGTGAGTACATACTATATTGAATATAGTACTGTCAAACCACCCATTTTGCTCCTGTTATGTATCATATGAATAATAATGGCAAAAGAATGGGCTAATGTCTCCTCTAGAGGGGCACCATAAATGTTTTCAGACATCACCGCGTTTTATACATTGAGCACATGCATTGAGGAAAAGGGAAACTTGCTGTTTTCCTTTGTCCACCGCACACTGAAGGAATCTGGCGACTGAGCGCCAAAATAATCATACATGTTTGATACTCGGCATCAAAAGTGGCCAAGCACACATGACGCCAACAGCAAAATGCCGATCGCCAGTGGCATCGTACCCGGTTTGGGCCAGGTGTACCTGAGTGGGGCTCAAACTCTTCCCCAGCTTTGGTGTCTGTACTCGCTGCTTCCCCATTGTGTTTCGCTAAGTGTATGACAGTCTATTTCAAACACTCGGCACTCTAGGGGTAGTGCCTGAAAATTTTTGTTTTTTCGATGTTTCCACAAACGACTTCTCGTATGTCAAATTTCTCACAACTTGAGTATCCCATTTGTATAGGGGCCACTGTAATATTTGACATCGATATCCATCAGTGGTGGTAAACGAGTTCAAACAGTTCACCTCATCGAGCGCTTCCGCCTCCAGGACTTTGTGGTCGCCCACGCTCGGAAGTCGAGTGGCGCCGGTAGACGAACGCTGGGGTTGCCCGCTGGCCCCGAAGGTAGCTAGGCGCCGACGCTCGGGACTCTCAGCAGGGCCCCTGCTCACAGCTATTTTGTGAGGGCTGCAAGGACGGGGTGCTACCCTCGGGGACCCGTCGTGGGGCCTGGTGGGGCTGTCGCCGTTTCTGTGACGCGGGTGCGGGGCTCCGTCCGACCGCACCCTCGCCCTAAATATAGAATTGTCTTTATTTTCATTGATAACACTGTAGCGAACATTGTATACAACGAGAAGGCAGCATTTGGAATTTGATGTTGTGGCCTACATCATCCAGTTCTAGTATTGACCCACCTTCCTACAGGCATCGCATAGCGACGATCTAGAGGGTGTTCAGTCAAAGACTGATGCTCATGTCTGGATGAGGACCGGTCTTCATGGTAGCCGCTGCTGCTCTCGCTGTCTGTCCTTTGAATGGTTTCTGAGAATGCATCATCCCTGTTCCGGATTTTAAAAATTACACAAACAAAACAGTGTCATTGAGATTGGATTGTGTGGGGAAGGGCAAGTTCAACAAAAGAGTGTGAATTTAAATGTAAAACCTCTAAAAAAACAAACAAAAAAAGCCCCATGAAGTCTACCTTTGGCCAGGATACAACCCACTATCACGGGACAGAGTAACGTTTTCACATTTGCTTTTTGTGCAATGGTAAATACGTGCTTGTCTTCATAATCGCCATCTTGAACGATCCCACGATTGACGTTAACAACTCTAAACAGAATTGGAAACCGCGCAACTAGCTTCAGGTGTGTTCCAGGCTTAAGAATCTGCAAACATTTTTTTCTGCCCCATTCGGAAAAACAAGGCAACAAAAAAGAAGCAAACTCATTTCACGTACATGTCCTGCACCACAATGTACTGATGTGGGATGAGGCCGTCCACGCCGTTATGTCGGCCTTCCCACCAGTCCTCGGAAGCCCGCAGGTAGAGCAAAAGCGAGGCGCCTTTCTTGAAAGAAAGCTCTCTAGGACTTCGGCCTACGTAGTCAAACTTGGCTATGGCCTCGATCTGCTCCAGCTCTACCTCAAAAACAAATGAGGTCAAATACTGTATACATCGAGAAAAGCTTTTAACTCACCATCATCACTGGTGTTGGGTCCGGTACCGTTGTCCACCTCATCGAGTGCACCGGCGTCACTGTGTGGGCTCTCACTGTGGAGGTAAATGAAATACCATGAAATCCAAAATAGAGCAACCATTAAAAACACTATATAAATGCAGACCATAACATAACAAGATAACATAACATAACATGTACTGCCAATCTTGAAAATTAATGTATCTATTCGCGTATAATGCACATTTTATTTTTTTACCTAAAACATGAGGCTTTACGGTAGTATATTACCGAATTTGTGAAATTTTTGATCAGTCAAGAAATATCGCGGACGATTATTGTAAAACAATGGATGCAATGGGAAAAGAACCTGGGTTGTGATAGTGATGGCACCAAATCCTAACCACCAAACCACTAATGAACAAATAATTTAAGGCGTTAGATGTGATCTCCTTATCACACTATTTTTACGGTACTATACACGAATGTTAGAAAATGGAGGAAACAGAAACTCGTCCTGAACGAAATTAATGAACGCAAAAAAACACGGCGAGGGAAACAACTTTTTGGTGAATCTGATACAGAATCTGACTTTAAAGGACATTAAATAAACTATAGTATATTTGTGTTAGTATTGTGTTCATAGTTTAAGTTGTCAATAAATTATTTTAATAAAGGCCGGCTGTCAAAAATGTGTGTCACTGCTTAGTTTGAATTGAGAAAAAAGAAGAATTAATCATATTTAAAACTAATTAATTTGGTAGTATGAATGGGCACAGATCAATAAGAAGTAGTATCAGTGATATTTCAATCCTTTTTTGAAGGTGGTTGATATGAGAGTCACGTGCCCCCTAATGGTCGTTTTACAAACAGGAACAATGAATTAGGCGAATTGAAAACAAATGTTCAGTTTGCCATTTGAAGGTTTTTCTTTAAAGGTGAATAGGGGTTTTTATAACTTAGTTATAGCTGTATTTGATTGCTTTAGGACCAGAATTAACTATTGGTCTGAAAAAAACAGTACTAATAATCACTTTAAGTACATAGAGTACGTTTGCTAAGTTTGGACATATTGTTTTATGTTAATGTGCAAAATGTATACGATCATTTGCTCTCAAGGTATTTTGAAACGTTAGGGTCTCCAACCTTTTTCAAACTGAGAGCTTTTTTGTTGTTGTTACTTGTTTATTAGCTTAAAGGGATATGCATTACTAAAATAACAACTTTTATTACTAAGTTGTTACTATGTTATTACTAGGTCAATTATTGGAAATTGGGTCAAATTAATTCAGTCAACCACAAAAAATAACATTTGAATAGAAAATCACAATTAATATTTTCACAACAGGTCGCGGGCAACTCAGCTGTTTTAAGGTGCACCCTGGTGCCCACAGGCACTATGTTGGAGACCCTAGACAATATCTAAATGTACAGTAGATATCAAGGCAACATTGACAGTTGTGTAAAGTTTAGCACTTTGTTCACTACTATTAAGTTTAAACTTTAGTAGACACTAAAAAACTGGAGAACTTTGAACTTGCAAGGAGAAACAGGGAGAGGAGCCTTCGGATAAGACAATAACATTCCCCTCTTTTTGATGCCAGCTCCCCTGAGCCTCCTCTTTTTACCAAATCTTCAAGGTTGCAAAAAATAAATCAGCTCCAACGGGTGTGGATGGCAAAGAACAGCAACACTGATCGATAGCGACAATGGTGTCAAAACAACGAACAACAGACTGCAATAATAGTCAAAATAAGGAACAGGAATCCTATGGAATTTCCTTCGCATTTCTTCCATGTTAAAAACAGAATGAAGTTATAGTGTGATAGTAAAAAAACAAGAACAGTTTCTCCAAATTATTAATTGCTGTAAGCACTACTTGAGAACCACGGGTATGAGTGATACGAGAGATTGGGAATAGTGCGTCTAGAACTATTCTTGACTTTGTGTTATTTTTGCTATTGTTATATCATAACTGTTATTATTAATATTATTACAATTGTTGTTAAATAATTGGTGTGTTTAAATAGGGAAGATGAAGGGGTAGGGAATATAAGCATTTGCTTCTGACGAACCCTTTTCGAACAGCTTATGTAACATTATTTTGTTGTTGATTTATTGTTTTTGTTCTGTTTTTATTTTAATGTTCGAATAAAGTTTTCATTCATTCATTCACGTATTCTAGAACTACAGTTACATGTATATTATCCCTTTTGGCGCATGTACCACTTGGCACTAAATGAAAATAGAGAAAAAAAATAAACAAAAATAGCAACTCTCTTGTTTTTTCAGGAGATATTCATTAAAGGCCAGTGACAAGTTCCCCGAACATATCCACAATCATTTAAAACACATATGTCAGAGTCAAGGCCCGCGGGCCACATTAGACCCGCGAGAGGGTTTTACCTGGCCCGCGTGACGATATCAATATATTATTAGATCTGGCCCGCAGGCCGCTGCAAGCCAGCAGCCCGCAGTACGCATGAATACTACATTTCCCACAATGCAACGGGGACGCGCCGAGCGGGAGCAAAGCGGGAGGCGGTTTGATATATTCAGCAGTCGATCAGCAGCAGTCATTAGCATAACAGCAAAAATTAGCCCACAGATACCCATCAACATCAACTTGTGCAAAAGATGAAGCACTGCCAAGTATCAGCGTCAGCCTCAAACAAGTAATGTAGAGTTGTAGTAATACAGTACTGTATATAAATGTATGTAAATACAGTAATAATACAGTAATGTTTCCTGTGCAATTACACATTTGAAGTTTTTACTCCGTTCAAGTTTAAAAGTTAAATATGCACATAAAGAAGGTCTTGTTTTTTGTTGTTCCCCTCGGGAATTTTAAAGCTTTATTGTCTATGTTGACTATGTTGTTTTTGTTTGCCGACTCTGTCCTGGGAGTGTTTCTTGTTTTTCGGCTTTTCATGGAAAATAGATCTTGATGTGGACAACAGTCTTTTGATAAAATTGTCTCCTATTTAGCAGAGAAAATGACTTTTGATTGTTATTATTTGTTAATCAGTAATTCCTTTTTTTCACACTAACCCAGAGAAAGCACAGAAAGGAAAGTCAATGTACATTTGAGCAGGACAGATGAGGTCCAGTGTGTTGATTGCTATTGGTTTTAAGTAACAAGAGATTTTTGCACTTTATTTTATTGTATTTCGAGGCAATATTTCTTTTTAATAATTTCAGATGATTGAATGATAGAAAATGGTTATGAGTTGTTGTTATGAGATATGTTATGAGTTTTTTATATAAAGGACATTTGTATTTTGTGCCTGCTGAAATTAAAAATGACTGACAGAGTCATAAGAAAATATTGCTTTATTTATCCAATCATATTGTAATATATTTGTTGTGTTTTCAGTAGGTTAAATCTTGGTTTCAGTAAAGATTGGACAGTCCGGCCCTCGGCTTGTAGCCAAATGTTTTATTTGGCCCTCCGTCCATTTGACTTAGACACCCCTGATTTAAAACAATTTTAAGTTGAGCTTTGCTAATTTACCAGTTCAAAGCACATTTCTTGCTGATGCATTTGTTATGAAACAAAACCCTCATAAGGCGCCATTTTTGTGCTTTCGCATCACTGTCCAACATCCCATTTTTGTTTACATTTTCCATTGGTCTCAAGTCTGTCAACACGCAGATATTTATAGTATAGTGCTTCAAAGATGCTGCATTGATGACACAAGCCAGAGGTGGCGGTTGTGAGTGAAAAAGTTCTGCATTTTGTACAGCTCCTTCAAGTAAAGTAAGTCCTGATACATATTTAAGTAGACTTGTCTCTGTCTTTGCAGTAATGAATCATTTCCTGATGCTTCCTGCCTTGAACTCACCAGTATTCCTCGCCTCCAGCCATGCATTTCTCATATACAGGTCCCTCCAACTCACGCAGGGCCGGGAATATAGCTTCATGGTGGACGATGATGGTTTTAATGACCTCGTTAACATGCGCCTGGCAGGCTACGGGATCCTGGTCCTCCGGTATGGGCATCAGTGTGGGCCCGAAGCAAATGGCCAGGTTGTAAGGATCCATCATGTTTTCATCACTGTACTGGGACAGACTGGAAAGGGTAGAGGCAATTAGCGCTGTCGCTCGGCGGGGGTTGCTCGCTACGAGGTCACTTACTGATTTAGAAAGGCAAAAAGGTATCGCATGACGATGACCACAGGCTGCTGAAGAGTGGCGACAATCCGCCGAAGGTGATGTGCTCTGTCGGAACCGAAGTCGAGCTCTAGAAAACAGCGGCAAGAGAAATCAGTTAGACGGAACATTGCGTAGCGTAGAATAGCATTTAATATCATAGCATAGTGTTTCTTAGTATATCTAATCAAAATCTATCTAATCTAGTCTGTTGTAACTACATTTTAAATCCTGATTTGTGTGTGTGAGTGTGTGTATGTGGCTTATAGGCTCCGAAACAAGTATACTGATTTTTGTAAAAATGTACACAGTTGAACTGTAGGCCTCTACGCGTGTCTTTAGCTAGGTTTTATGTCAAGGCACCCCCAATAGATACCAACAAAATCGATAAACATCTGCTTTCGTGTGTTCTTTAACACCCTCTGGTGACCAAATTGGGTATGGTAGCTCCTGACCACTGACCACTCCAAGCAGCCGAACGTTAATGTATCATCCTTAGCTACCTTATTCATTTGTGTACTGTATAACGCGCATTTGTGTATAACACGCACACCTACTTTATAATTATAAATCGGTATGACTTTTTTTCCCCCACTCTTTCTCAGCTCAAACTAAGTGACCAACGTTGTTGAATAAGTGCGGCCATGATTAACAATAATTTATTGACACTGTAAACTATGAACACAATATAAAAATAAAATCTGCATTATCACCACACGAATTAGAGGTAATTTTAAACAAATGTTTACTTTAATTTGTTTTTTAAATAACATTTTGCTCTGTTTGAAAATGTTCCCCCTGGAAAACATAGCTCTCTCCCAAAGTTTAAGAAAACAATAAATGAAAAGGATGTTTACATGACATCATGGGTCCTCAGTCAAAACTGGCAGATGACTACTAATTGCATAGAACTCTTTTGCTACATTGTTAAGCATTTTTATCATGAATCATGAAAAAAATGACTTTTTTACAAAATGTTTTTAGTTCCAACAAATATAAATCTTATGGTTTCACATTTTAGGATTTTTGAAAATTCAGGACAATTAAGGCCTAATTTTTTAGAATAATAAATTTAATGCTTTATATGACTTCAAGGAACCGTGGGAACCCTGGTTATACACAAATACATACGGTAAATACAGTGGCCCCTATATATACTATCTACTCTAGTAACGAGAAATTCACAATTTCGCTCCAGCAGAAAATCTTGCCCGACGTACGAGAGAACATTAAAGTTTACAGAATTTACAGAAACTACCACGAGAGACAGCTGGAGACAGCTCACCACTAACATCAGTTGGTCCCAGTTAGCACGTGTGTTTCCTGCCATACAGGTCTGATCCTGCCCTTTTTGTGTTGTTTTTGATCATGCTCCCTCACTCTCACACCTCTTTCCCTCACTCCTCGACCACCACACACTTCCTCCTTGCTGAGTGCCAATAATAAACTCACCTTTGATTTTGTTTACATGATCTTATTTATCTTATAAGTAGATTTTGACATTCAATCACTATTTGAATGTTTTTTCAGTGATCAGGAAGACGTGTTTCATAACTGTTAAGTGGTAAGTTGGATGATTTTGGGAAGCTGGGAATGCATTCATTGGTTTTATTCATTTATTATAGGGAAAATTAGTTCGCGATATGAACAATTCTAGATACGAGAGAGATCCGGGAAAAAAAGATTCTCATAGGTAGAGGGGCGAGTGTAATGGATACAAAGCTTCACTACTGCAAAGACAGAGTACTTAAGGTATTTTTCTAGTCCTGAACTTTTCCCCAAGATCCCCCCCGAGGCTCATAACCCTTGTCTTAAAGGGGCATAACTTGAGCCCTGTTTTTCCCCACCCCCGGTTTTATGTTTTTGTTTCATTTTCACCTATAAAACTCAGGACTCCCCAAGCTTCCTGTAAATGTTATGAGCTTGCATGAATAAGTAATATTAAAATAAGAAAGAATACGGTTTATTCATGACAATACAAAACAATGCTTGTTCACACTCTTTCTTGAAAGAGTCAAATCTCATTCATGTAACCCGATTCCTCCTCCTCTTAACACTTGAAAGAGAACAAGAGCCACTCTTGGAATGTCAATAAGCAAACTGCGAGCGGCTTCCCCAAACACAGTGAGAGCTTCGTGTTTGACATGTTTCCGGGACGATGACTCACTCGTAGTGGAAATGAGGTCAAGGAAATGCTCTTTTGGGAAAAGCGGCTTCTCCAGACCCCTGAAGTAGAGTTTAAGAACGCCCGCTACAGAGTTGATGTCATGATCCGACTGATCGTCCACCAGGGGATCTTCTCCTGCAGACATAAAGTCAACGTCACAAACATAACAAGAAGGTTGATCCATGCAAAACTAGCCTCTTTCATGCATTGCAATTGAGTAGTGGGGTTTCGTTTTTGTGGCTCTTTTGTTGGATAATATGCTGTTAATTGTGGTCGGAAGGAGCAAAGTTTCTTGACACTTTTTTATATTTTGTTTGGTTAGTGGGCGCAACAGGTAATGGGAGCTCCCAAGGCATCGAGTTTATACTTTGAAATTATGAAAATAAATTACAAATAAAATCACCATATTAGGCATGAGATCAAGAACCGGAACAGATAACGACCCAGATGCGTGACGTTTCTCAAACAAGCTTATATTTTACGGGAAATGGGGCAGTCATGCACATTAACCCAATCGCCAGTGATTCAGCGATCATTGGGCTGAAGAAGTAAGGCAGCAGTCTGGCGTGGAAGGACAGGAAGCCGGAGGCCGACGAAATCGATACTAATTCACGAGCAGATATCGGACAGATGGGGTCGATACCGGACAGGACGGGACGGACAGGATTGATATTCAACACTGGAGATCGAAATCAAACAGGACAAAATAGACGGGAAGAATACCGGACAGGAAACACAAGCAGGAAACCGGACAGAGTCACAACCGACGTCTTGCGGGTGCAGAGGTTCGTTGACGGACTGACAAAGGATGAGTGAGAGCACTGAGCTTAAATAGAAGGGAAGCCAGTCTGTCAACTAGCCGCAGCTGGCGCCACACGGGTGGGGCCAATTAGGCGCAATGGCAACCGTGACACATGAATAAATACCAAGGATACATGCATTATTATGAATATTATTTTCCTTTTTTTCCACTGGTGAATTTAATTTATTAAGATAGAAGTGAATAAAACAGAACAGAATAGAATAGAGTTCGCTTCTCAAGGTTTCTCCATTTTCCTCATGCTGATGTTTTTGAGTTTTTCCTTGCCCTCATGTAGGTTTCAGATCAGGGGATGGTGTAATAATAGGCTGTAGTTTGAAATAGTCTGTGATCTGTGAAGCCCTTTGACACCCCTTGTGTTTAAGGGCTATACAAACAAAATGACTTGACTAAATGCAAACTAGTGCTCAGTTGAGAAGAACACTGGCACTGACCTCTTTCAAATGCATTTTTAATGTCGTTGACTTCCACTTGTGAACCAGGGACTCGAAATATACCTTGCTGCTGGAGACCTGAAAACAAACAAATGAGTTAAGGTATATTAAGGGGAACAAAAGTATAAAAAGCAGTGCAAATATCATTACTTTAAGTAAGCTGTTTGACAAAAATAAGGCAGATATTCAATTTTCTTTGCTAATAGACAAATGCATTAGTTTTCTATGGGTTAAAACTTTAGACTACATAATATTCTATTTATTATGCTGTCTGGTTAAATAACTGAGAAATAAATTAAGTAATATATATCCCCCCTGTATTGATTATGAAATGTTCTGTATGTTGTGTAAGGAATTACTATCAGTGTCACTACTTCACAAACTTAATTCCTTCTACTACTACCGAGATTAACACATTGAAATAATGATGACCTGGTGACCCACCATGGAGAAAAACGATTGCAAAGACTTTAGTTCGGGACTAAATTCAGACAACATTAAACGAGATAAACACAGATATCATTGATTTTTTTTGACTCCATTTGGATCACTTTGGACTGGCTAAATGCAACCTGATTTTAGACCTAAATC
Source organism: Urocampus carinirostris (assembly GCF_059441175.1). Classification (NCBI taxonomy): domain Eukaryota; kingdom Metazoa; phylum Chordata; class Actinopteri; order Syngnathiformes; family Syngnathidae; genus Urocampus; species Urocampus carinirostris. The sequence continues at coordinate 19,063,569 of NC_142354.1, forward strand.
GAGTCCAAAACAGACCAGACTAGATTCAACCCAAAATCCAATGCACAAGAGACGCCTTGTGCAGAGTGGGTAAAAAAGAGTATTCTTCTTACATATAATCAATATTATTATACAATATTTCTATAGTTGGATTTTTGATAATAAAGACAAAATTGAAATTCAAGCAAATGCATTGGGAATTTTAATCTTGTTTTCTATGCACTATATCAGTGTTCTTTGTGATCTTTTTAAACCAGGGCAAACCTTTTTACATCAAAGAATATCAAGGTTGACCGCTGGTCTGTCGACACCAGTGTCATGCTTTTTTTTTAAATCTTAGCTCATCACATACCTGTCAATCTGTACGGTTTTGCCGTACAAAGTACGTTTATTATGCATTCTGAGAAGTGTACGACAAACGAGAAAATCTGTACGGGAAAACGCAAATTTGTCAATTATGGTTCGCCGCGGAAGCCTCTATTTCGATATCGTTTTTTTCGTTGCAAACGAAGCAAGCGGTTTGATGTAGTGAAAGGAAGTCAGTCTCTTTTTAGAGAACCGGCTTTTTCGGCTCAACTCATTAAAGAGAGCCGGCTCCCAAACGGCTCACTTACTTTGATGCATTATATTACAAATTATTATGTTGTATAAAGAAGCTAAGGAAAAAAGGAAGTACAAAAGGAGAAAATGTAAAAAGACAGGTTTGTGGTTATCCCTTTAATCAGTATATTACCAACATTAACTTAATGCAGAAAATGAATTCATGATTTGAATAATATAATAATATTATATTTGTATGTCTTTTTTCCTTCTACAGTGAACATCCAAGATACTTAATTTTTGAACTTTTTTTTATAATAAACCTCATTCATGTCGAGCAACTCAGGATCTCACAACAAAATGTTAATTAACAATATAAATGATATAACGAAACACATGTACAACATAACATGTTAAACTACATAAATAAACACGTTTGAAAAAAAAAAATATGATGAAAGATTATTTTGTAAGGGAAAATACGACAATTTGTAAGGGCATGGAGCCCTGGAGGTTGACAGGTATGTCATCATGTTGCTCTACTTGACAGTATAAGGTTTACCTTATCGTTTGCGGTGACTGTGGCTCACGAGGTAATACAGCTTATTCATTTTGGTTAATGATTTTGCTTTGATGATTGATTTTACATATATTTGACTCGTTATTCGAGTTTTACTGTTATTTTATTTTGTTTTTCTTGAGAAATATAAAAAAATAATTGTTCAAAATGAGAAAAAAATGTTTTGACGGCTCAGCATTTTTCTTAACCAGTTCCTATCTTTGTTTCTTTGTATGTTTTGATGTCATTATTTTATTTTGCTGTGCATTATTCAATAGCATCATCAAACACTATCGGTTCTTAAATATATTTCCTTGTACTACTTGGTGAGCAGATACATAGTATATAAATATGGAAAAATGGTAATCTGCTGCCACCTACTGATATGGATGAATGTTACAGTTACCCGGAGAAGATAATGAACAATGGCAGGTTTTTCCTTTGCATAAAGATAAAATTGGGCAATTTCCTGTGGCACACTGCTTCAAAAACACAGTATTTCATCATTGTCTTAAATTAACTGTCTGATTATTAAACATTTGTAATTTTTTTTAAGTAGAAATCTGCCCTTTGAGATTCCTTGTGATTAAGAGATAAACAAATACACATGACTTGACTTGACAAAATTGCCCCCCCCCCCCAAAAAAAATTGAAGGTGGATCCCTAATAACTTAATCAGATATGAACATTAGCATTCCGTTTGAGCTCTTTTACGGTTTTCCCTTAGGGAAATTATTGTGATGTTTGGAGCATTCTATGACAAAAATACACCACACCAACATGAACTGAAGCACCTACCGTAAAGATTTATGTATCGAATGCAACTCTCAACCACCACTGGTATGGGCTGCCCCGAGTCCTGCAGTAACATTAGGAATATTATAGGCAGATGAACCATAATTACATTAAATGATAAAATCTTCACATTTAAATCAAATTCTATCAATTGATTTCAATACACAACAAGGCTATGATATGCAACGATTGTTATTCTTACAGTATGTACACATAAAGCAACAACAACAGAACATTAGCCCAGAAATGTAGCAAAATGGTGATGCCACCCAGCTGTAGGACAGAGTACCTGAGTCCTGGTTCGGACATTCCGTCTTCCCCTGGGCACAGAGCAGTAAGGCGCGTAGACAGCGGAAGAGAGGCGACAACAACCACAAACAAGTTAGTTAGAAAGACAGATCTCACAGAGAGAAAAACAAAAAGAGGTCTGGAAATGCCAAAAGCGTCGCTTCAGTGCCTTACGGGGCGGAAGTGGGGAGCTACGTTTAAGTCAGATCCCCTGCCGTCTCAGTCCAAAGCCTCCACCTACTTTTAAAATCTGTTTTTAAAATGATTAGGACTGAGGACATACCAAAACGGCAGGAGTGATGTAGACTCTGCGGTGACAAGGCGACGAGCAAGAGAATCAGAGCGTGAGCGGGCCGGAACGTACGAGTGGAAGGTGGCCGAAAGGTGAGGGTTGGGGGCGGGGGGAAAAAAAGAACCACCAGCGAAACGGCACAGCTCACCAAGAAACAAAAGAGCGCACGGTGGGCTCGTACCTGGATGAAGGCCTCCATATTGCCGTTAAACAGCTTACGCCTAAAAACGGAGCGAGGTCTAGACTTCCGCATTCTCTGGGGTTTAGGGGGAGGTTTGGGGGGCCTGGGGAGAGGTTGGGGGTTGCACGGTTGGTATGACAATGAGAAAATAATTATTCAATAAATATCACATCCCAACTCTCCAGCTTTGGTATCGGCTCTTGTCGGCCAGCTGCAATCAAGCCAATTGGAGAGCCCGACTTGACGTTCCAGTTGAAAGCACATTTCATTGGGAAATCTCCAATAAACTACTCATTTTCATCTAATGGTTTAGTACTAGTTTATTACATTTATTTGGGGGGAAAACAATCTGTTTTTATGACTCATAGACGCATTTTTAAAAGGGACACTGTAACATCTGACCGGTCGAGGTTGATGTCACGTAAAATAAATAATAAATAATATTTAAGTTCTATTTAAGTTCTATTTAAGTTCCGTGTTCTCACTCTCCGTTTGTCAGTCCGTCAACGAACCTCTGCCCCGCAAGACGTGGGTTCTGACTGGTTCTGTTGCCTGTTGGTATTTCCTGTCAAGTATTGTTCCGGTTTATTTTGTCCTGTTTAATATCGGTTTCCAGTTTTGTTCACGTCTATTTTTGTCCTGTTTATTATTCTCTGCAGTATTTGTTCCCATCAAGTTTGTCCTTTTTAATTTCGATATCCTGTTTCTATGTCAATCCTGTCTGTCCTGTCTGGTGTCGACCCCATCTGTCCAAGATCTGCTCGGGCAATTGGTGTCGATCTCGTCGGTCTCTGGCTTCCTGTCTTTCCACGCCAGACTGCTGCCTAACGCCTAACGTGCATGACTCCCCATTTCCCGTAAACTAAAAGCTTGTGTGAGATCCTGTTCCAGTTCATAAAAAATATATATATATATAAAATATATTTATTTACATAAGTTTGAACTTTTTTAAATTGTGTTCTGGAAAGAAAAATTGTATAACAATTTTTGGGGTCAAATATTTAATTAATACATTCTGGACAATGCGTCCCTTAAGCGAATGCAATCAGCTTCCGTAATTAAGACCAATAGTTGCTCAATTATTGTTCGAGTAGCTTATACATTTATGTTTTTGATATTGGAAACCTGCAGAGGAGGTGTCATAGGATGCCAAATCGATACTTCGGCTATTATTGTGCATTGTTGTTTGTTGTTTTCACTATTACATCATTGTCGCTATCGGCCAATCACGTTGTTGTTCTTTGATTTTCCACACTCTTTAGGACGGATATGCATTTGGAACCTATGAGACGTTACAAAAGGAAAGACAGGGTTCAGGGGCCGGCCTTTAGAACAGATTGGACTTTCTTATCTGAAGGTTTCTCTCCTGGTCCTCCTTGCCAGTTCACAATCCATTGATGTCTTCTTTCCTAATGTTGGATGTTTACTAAACTATAAACCTAACAGTAGCAAATAAATGTGACCCAAAAATTCTAAATCATTTCAAACTCATTGTTTATTACACACTATTTTGATAGAGCATTTAGATGTGATTATAATGGAAAAACTGCATTTATGGGCCACATTGAAATATCAGTGCGTTTTTTTTAATATTCAAAATAAATAAGTCTACCTTTCATGACTGTTATTTTGTTTGTTTCGTTGTGGTTTTAGGTTCTCCAATTTATGTGCGTGACGCTTCAATTACAGTATAAAAATTGTAAACGGAGAACTACTAAAGTTAATTGGACTCTCCGTGAGACAAAAGCCAAGAGGCTCGAGGACATTCCATGGTTGTGTATTGGCTCTAATGATAAAAATCCATACTTCTAAATGACTTTCCCCGTTTATTTTGCCATATCCAGGGACACCAAGAGAAGAATTTAGAACATCAGTTCCTACTTGATTCACTCACTTGTCGCCGGACATCTTACCTTGTTGTTCCATATTCAGCCCTCTCCCCTAAAAGGAAAAAGAGCACAAAACGCAACTAAATGAGTATATGCTGCTTTTCAAATGGTACAGTCGAAGGGTAGCCAAAAAAATACGAGGCTGCCAGATGGAGACGGAAAAGGGGTTGTTATGAAAAAACAGCCGTCTATTCAGGCGCCCTCAATGGGGTGACTGCCGTGGATGCATTTGTCACACTGCCAAGCAGCAGCCATTCAACTCGTTGTCCCGGTAACACTACAAGAGCCCCTCGAAGTGCCCCGAATTGCATGACTGCTCTGTCTGCAGAGAGCTAACATATCCAGAACCAGCTTTTGGGGTGCTACTTTAGAGCGGATTAATTCACAAGTGTACAAAAGTAACGCACGCGCTTGGATTAATGAATTGCGAAACATAATTTCTGTCATTTGTAAATCTGCTTCCTGCAACCCCCCCTTAAAATCTCATCCCTGGAGCATGCAGAAGACCTGAATAATTCTCTTGGAAACATACTGGATTTTCCCGGTTATTTGGCGCACCCAAAAACGGGAAAAACATTTAAAGTGCACCTTCGTTGCAGAAAATTTATTTCCACCTATAGCTGGATAGTGAATCAAATTAATTCAACAAACTGGTCATTATAAACAATGTTGATTTGAAATTTTGTTATGTTGTAATATTTTAAGAAGAAATAAAATCTGAGTTTAAATTACACAAATCTGGTGCTGATTATGAAAAATTGTTATTACTAAATTAATTGCAATTTTAAGCAAGTTACTAGCAAAATTTTTGCACGATTTATAGAATATAATATCGTTTATTATCAATGTAATGTGTCAAATGCACAACTAAATTAAAAAGTGCCATCCTAATGGTGCAATAAAATGTTAATTATTTAAATCGATTAAAATCATAAGTTTCCAGAGTAAGTAATAAAATGAAGATTTACGTTTTGGACCCTGTCACCTAGGACTCTTTACAACTACTTAATATATGTATAAATTTATGCAGAAACCTTCCAAGTATTACAAATTACTTAAAAAATGTCCCCCCTGTCATTGTGTATCATGCCAGCAAGATCAAATATTTAAATGCATGAAATTTACAATGTATGCAATATAAAATAAATAAAGTGTTGTAACTTGGTCAAACTCAAGGTACCAATCAGAAGTCTCACCTTCTCCTAGTGTCTGTTTCAGAAGATCATGTTTGGCTTGGAGTTTAATAATAAGGTTACTGCCATTTAGGTACTCTTTGTATTTCTGTTGGGAGAAAATGGAAAAATGTTTGATTGCACAAACCATATTCCTTAAAGTGGAGCACGCACACATGTATCATGCGTACCCCTAACGATTTGAATTCGGTGTAAACTTTTGTTCCACTTTTTCTTGGCTCAAACTAAGCATTGCAAGTGGCAAACGTTGTTGAATAAGTGTGGAAAGGAAATGGAGAGGTGAGGCGTAGCTAAAGAAATAGTTATCAAGAATCAAATACCAGGTCATTGCAGATTATAGTAATTCTCAATCATTCTCAGAAATGGCACCGTCTGGCAATGCTGAAGACGCATTGGATTAATGAATACCATTTTAGTTTGAAGGAGTGTTAAACCCCACTTTTGTATGATGGTATGCCCCAGCGGCAGTGTCGTGATGTGTGACATCATGTTGCACACGTGGGAGTACATACATTTCACTTAAGCATACGCTAAGGTTCTCTGCCTCGTTATATTTATTGCATTTCATACACAGAAAAACTATTTTCTTAGATACACTTCGCCTCTGCACCATCGAGAATTGCTGATTATAGATCGCCATGCAAGTGATTTAGATATTGTTACTAAAAAATCGACCATAGGTGACTTGTGGTTTTGCAATTGTGGTGAGTTATATCTTTGACTGATACATACTAATATGATACATCTAAGCATGTCAGCCAAGCCGTAGTTCAAAACACGCACAAAAACTTTTGAGTTCTATCTAAAAAAAATTGTGTTGCAAGTAATATGCGAAAAAATTTGCTTCATGTGCATTACGTACACTCAAACATTGTGTAAACGTTAATCTTATCAGAACTCACAGTGAAGTAAAATCCTTCTGTCTCTTGCTGATTGGATCGTCTCTTGGAGATGTTGACCTTGCTCATGTAAGAATCTGATGAGGCCGACTTGACTGACTCTGTGGACTGACTGTGCTGGAAGGCATCAGACACATCGAAGTCCTCCACTGTGAGCATGTCCTGAAGAGTTTGCATTGTGGCGTCCAGAGTCTTTCTCACCTGAAATAAACACACATGGCATGAAGTAAATATTTCATACAAGTTTTATAATTCCATCCATCCATTTTCTGCACCCCTTATCCTCGCTATTGTCGGGGGGGTTGTATGCTGGAATCCATCTCAGCCATCTTCAGGCAGTGGGCAGGGGAAACCCTGAGCTGGTTGTCAGGGCACACAGAGACAGACAATTCACCCACTAGGGACAATTTAGGACCAGCCATTCAACCTGATAAGAATGTTTTTGGAATGTGGAGGAATCCAAAATGCCCGGAGGAAACCACATAAGCACGGGGAGAACATGCAAACTCCGTACAGGGAGGCTGGTATCTGGAATTTAACCCTGAAGCTCTACACTGTAGGGCTGGTAAGCTAATCACTTATCCGCAGTGTCCCTCTTTTGTAAATATGCAAACAAAAACACAAACCTGATGAAATGTTGGAACTGAATACAGCAGCTTCTTTTTCAGAGAATACATCAAACCGATTTCGTCATTTTTTGTCATTTCTCAGAAAAATACCCAAACTGCTAATCAAACGTTAAAAGATCTAAAATACACTGTGAATTAACGTCAATTTAAGTGAGAAACAATTGTATTTTTCTAGTAATGTACCAGGAATCAGTAAAACAACAGAGCTTATGTCGAGCGGAACAATTAGCTTGTTTCTGAGCTTTTGAGAAATTAGCGACATCAAATAACACAATTTTAATGTTTAACTGATCAAAAACATGCATGTAACAACTTAAAACTGTTGTTAATGAAAAGCCCTTTATGGCTTGTGTGTGTGTGTGTGTGAGCGTGTACACAATACTTTCTATTGCTATGCTAGCTGTAGCTAAACAACGTATAACCCTAATACATACTTTTATTTTGTTAAGAATGAGACATTCACATATACTTTTAGTTTTTTAATGTAAACAAATGAAACAAAAAATAGTGCATATATTATTATAGAAAACTTTATTCAACTTAAATATAAAACTTGTCAAGAAAATTAACTATGTCTTGTGTGTTTTATTTCATACTTTCTAACGCTAGCAGTAGCAGAAAAACACATACTTACTTTGCTCTGAAAAGATTTTAGGCCTTCATTTGTACTTGAGGTTATTAAAAGTACAAATTGTAGAAAAAATATGGTAGTAATTCAGTATATTACATGAGGTCCAGATTTAAAGTTTAAAGCCCATTTTGTGTTTCTTTGATTGCCGAGCATTGTCGACACTAGCTAAGGTTTCATACAGTATTCAAATAGTACAGTAGTAGTTAAACCAGCTTGCAGTAGTTGGTGCTTTACGCTAGCTATAGATTTGACTGTATTAAGAATTGCTAAAATGAGTTACTTGTCTTAGGTTCAAGGCATATTTCACCATTGTTTCTTTGCTAAAATTAGCACATCATACACCCGCCTTAGCTTTAAAGAGTCTCCTGAAATTCATACTTAGCAGACAGTATCACTCTTTGAATCATCCTCCTTTTGTAATAAACTTTGTCAGGTCATGTTTGTGATAAGGCATTTAATATCCTACCGCATCCGAGTAGCAGGAAATTGTCAAAAATCTGCTCGGCCGGTTATTTGACTTCATGATTTTGTTGCAATGTAGACTGCGGTCACAACGACATATCTTTCTATTTAAACCCAGCAAAGGATCCAAAAAAAGAACATGTTACCTCTTCGTTTTCTATTTTGAGCGTTGCCAGGCGAGTCTGGAGCTGCTGGTAGCGCATCAAGAGTTCCGTCTGGACGGGCTGCTGGGCGCTCACCTGGCACACCTGAAATCAAAGCGGGGTCACAAAACTCGGCTGTGATGACTTGAAAAGAAAGGATAAATTGAGCCATAAGAAAAGTAGGACTGGGCATGGACCATTAGTCACATTTTGGGCACATTTTGTCATTGGATATCTCGGAAACCATTAAGGATATGAAAAGACATCTGGTAAATTTGGAAAGTTTATAATCTCAATTTTTACATGTAACCTGGAATATTTTCAATGTGAGCACCATTGGTCACAAGACCAAATTAAGCCGATAGTTGGTTGCCACAGCTTCTTTTTCTTTTGTGCCTTCAGCTCACACACGTCTCTTGGAACAGGGGGCACCTGCAAAGGACATTCCATAGGATGCCAGTTCGGTTTTTTTGACTACTATTAAGCACTGTTTTTTATTGTTTTGGTATTACCTGTACAGTATGTCATTGTTGCTACCAGCCATTAATTACTGTACATTCGGATTTCCGGATCTGGTTTTGTAATATAGGAGATTTCATAAAAAGAAGGGGCTTAGGGGAGGGCCTCAAGAACAATTTGGACTTATCTAAAGGTGTCTCTCCATGTCCCCTTTGAAAGTTCAAAATCCATTGATATATCCTCTCCTTATTTTGAATATCTACTCAAGTTTAAACTTAAATATGTTACATATTAATTGCATTTTAATGTAAAAAATCTGAGATTTTGAAAAAAAAAATCCCCAAATTGTGACAATAAATGAGAAAGTACTTTAAATATAAACATTTAATATATTATTGTATACAGTCAGTGGTGAACTCAAGTGGTGCATTATTACAATCTTCTCCTTTTAATTTGTACTGCAATGCATTTAAAGTAAGTGTAATGTGCGCACTCTTAAAGAGTCGCTTCAATTTCAGATTGCGCAACTAATCGCGGTCAAATCTTTTAATTATTGTCCTGCCCTTAAAAAACACATTGAGACAAACTCGCTATCTCCTGCTCACCTCGTCTCCCATGTGAGGCTGATAGTCAAAACGTGCTGGAGGACAGAACATCTGAGAGTGCATATCCATGAACTTGTGCTTGTCTCCCCTGACGTCCATGGCGTCCACTGCTCCCTCCAGGACGTCCAAACCCTCGTGGCGAGACGTCTCCAGGCTGTATTCGGCTGAAAGGTAAGTTCTCAGGGTCCGCGTCAAGCTTGCGTGGTAGCCCATGTCACAACACTGTAAATAGAAAGAGAAAATTTAAAAGGAAATTTCACGAGTGTGTATGTGCGCAGTCTGAGAGGCCATACTTACATCTATCATATCGGACACATCGTGGATATAGTATTTAGCTACCAAGGCATTAGTGGCTGCCAGATTGAGGAGATAATCATTGCGGGCCTTTGTACACTTGAGTTTGTTTTCAAAATACTTGGCTTGCCTCTATGAAAAAGAGAAACACACATAAGTGCAAGGAGGTTAACAAGTCAGTGCAGTATAGAGGACAACTAGATAATTCTGATACACACCTTCTCTTTCATTTTCTCCATTTTTTTGACAGAACTCCGTCGCTGTGGCCTTTCGTCGTGACCGTAACGCAGCAAGGCGGCGCTGATGTCGTTGGCCTTGCCGATGTGCTTCTCTTCTTGCTTCTCTGCTTCCTTCAATTTGCCTTCGGCGCTGATGCTCTCCGTGTGGTACATGTGGTATGTCTTCATTACCTGTTATGACACACACACAAAGTTCGACTAAATGCTTGATGAAGAAAAATATTCAATGGGGCTTTACAAGCTGCCGCCACCCCTGGCTTTTGTTATCATTGCAGTCTCTGTTGACCGTGTTCATGATGCTCGTGCAAGTACGTGCATTTTGACAGCCTCAAAACCGATGAGAAGACTGGGACATAGGACAGGGACGTGAGAGCACAAAAATGACACCTTACTAGTGATTTGCATCATAGTGAATGCAACAGAGACTATCCTGCCCAACCAAAGGTGCATTGATCTGGTAAATTAGCAATTTTTTGGATAATTGCGGATACGTTCAGACAACTAGGAGGATTGATATTGAGTTACAAGGTCAGTTGAATTGAAGCGCAGACATTTAATGGATAGTTGCTCTAGGAAAAAACAAGGTACAATTACAATTTTTGTAAAGGAATCAGTTTTCTTTGTTATTTTCGCACGGTGGCGTCGGGTGTGTGGACCCAAAGTAATAATGAATGTGTAACTGCAGTGCAGGGATAGGTGTTTTTATAGGTAGTGCACAATCATCCATCTAGGGAAATTATCTATCTGTAGTATTTTTATGTACATTATGGTTTTGCCCTTGTTTATACAATCAGGTGATGTTAGCGAGAAAACTGCTAATCGGTATACAACAACTAATATTATTTACCTTAATGGCAAACAGCTTGGTGTTGTATTCTTGTTATTTTCTAAGGTGTAATGTTTAAAAATGCAGAATTTTCAAGCAAATGTTAAGCAAATTATTGAATCATCCATTATACAAGAAACATATGGATACGTCAAAAATTGTGGGGACGAGCATGACGCCACACACTACCACTGCATTTATCCCCCCGATTCCCTCTATCTAATGTATTGCGCCAAAAACAGCTTTGCTAAAAGTAAGATTAGAACAGAAAAAGGGTGGTGGAAAAAAAACATAGGGGCTCTTTGAACTCAGTTGGGCATTGTTAACACATACTTAATCGAGAAAATATCTAACATTCCACCTCAAACAATGCACCCCAGCTTTAAAATAGAAATATTACTTTGCAAATTACTTTTAGAAAAGAAAAATACAATTTTAAATGAGCAAAATTATCTGACATTTTTCACATCAGTAGGAGGTGCAAAATAATATGCACTGTCCCTTTAAATGTTTAAATAATACGGACACTCTTTGAATGGTTCGAATTAAACTCTGATATCGCTTCTCTCAATTTGACCGTTTGCTACATTTTGACAAGAGCAATTTTTAAAATGATGAATTAATTGATTTTTATATTATTATTTTTTCCCAACCCTAACTCCAAAACAGCCGGAATAAAGACAGGCACCAAATAAGATGAAGTTTCAAATCTTTAACAAAGAATTTCAACAAAAATATAGAGATTAATAAATGACTTAAACAGGGTTTGTATAGCTCAAGGCAAGTAAAATTCAAAACTTTTTTTAACTCCTTTTTAAAATCAAATTTAAGACCAAGTCTCCCCAAAAAATCTAAACAAACGAAATTTGAAAAAAAAAAAACCATGGATTTGAACCAATTTTAAACATATGTCCATGCATCCATTATCTGCAGGGGACACCCTGAACTGGTTGCCAGCCAGTCGCAGGGCACACAGGGACAGACAATCCGCTCGCTCATTCACACCTAGGGACAATTTGGACCGGCCAATTAACCTGAGATGCATGTTTTTGGGATGTGGGAGGAAACCGGAGTGCCTGGAGGAAACCCATGCAAGCACGGGGAGAACATGCAAACTCCACAAGGAGAGGCTGCGGTAGCTGGACTTGAACCATGAACCTCAAATGATTATTTGTTTATCTATTCATTTTTGAATCACATTTTGGTGTACTTGAAAACTTTCCATCTGAAAAGCAAAGCACTGTCCCATGTAAACCATGAATAAAAAGGATGTTTACAGTTCTTCATGGATCCTCAGGCAAAACTAGAAGATGTAGAAGATATTGTGGGTTCGATAATCTTTTAAGTCTTCTTTCGTGATTTAATAAAGTACACCGGAGCTTGCCATGAGGGGGAGCCTTTTATTTCGTCATCCCAAAGAAACTCAGAGAACTCCAGACATAACAATGCTTTTATAGCTTCAGTTTGAGTACAACCCAAAAGGCGGCCCTAGTCCTCAGTAATCAACAAGGAAGATGCTGTCGTACCCTTATTAGGACATGTTGTTCGCCTCAGTTTGCTCAGAGTCCTTGAAGAGGGGCCTTGCAGGTCTCATGCCCTTTTAGGGAAACTCAACTGTCTTGCCAAGGATCTTCTCGAATGATGTCAACATTCCCTCACTACTGTAAGCAATGTAAGCAAGTCTTTCTACATTTCTAAATGTATGCAACTCTATTCTACAAATGCAAGTCTATTTTCCACAACAAAGATAACTACTAATTCCAAAGAACACTTCTGCTATATTCATGAAGCATATTTATCATGATACATGAAAAATGTTTTTGGTCCAGTATAATTATTTTTGGAAAAACATAACACTGCTATATTCATGACATTTTCTGAGTGTAACATAATAAAATATTACTAAATATTTGTTTATTTTTCTTAGAATTTCAAAAATTAGATTTAGGCTATTTTAAAGCCAGCGAATGCTTTATTTTTTTAGAATAATTAATTCAATGCCTTTTAAGGTCTTTCAAGAATCCGCGGTAACCCTGTGAAAAACCATAGTGAGTTAATAATATAAAACCTAGATTATATAGAATATCAACCATGATGAAGAGAACAGAGGCGTGGAGTATCGGAAAAAAATCCCATCGTGTTTATCAGGTGATGCATTTGCTCCTGCGACCATTCATCACACCAGGGAGTGTAACTCAATTATCTAGCTGAACTGGAGGCTTTGAGCTGGGTGTGTCTTCCTAATGTGCTTCTAGCTCTCCATTTGCCTGTTTGTCTTCACTTCTGAATACCAAAGTAAACGCAAACCCTACACTGTCTACTTAAAGTCAAATAAGATCTGTTTTATACTTGATATCCATTTTAACTCAGACACAACATAAGTGACGTCTGAGAGAGACAAGGCAAAGAATTGGTACGTGGTACTTTTCATCAGTTAACAGTGACCTGGTGAGGTGCGAGTCTGGTGAGGCACTGTAGATTAAAAAATAAACTAACTTACATCTTATCAAAAAGCAATATAAAAATGTTGTTTGTCCTAACTTGTAAACAGAGTCTGTGTGCTGCTCCTTTGGCATAAAGGACAAAAACATTAGCAGTAGTTCTATTGTTTGGGTTTGAAGTATGAGCCAGATCACAATCATTGGTCTCACCATCGCCCTCTGCCATGAGGCAAAAGAATTGCATGCCTCCCTCTTCACAGCAGATGCTCAGAATAAGTAACAGACACTGCCCTTCTTACGACCGAGAAGATTTTTCGTAAGTTGAATTTGTTTGTTAGTTGCTCCAGTGCTATATTTTGTATGCTTAAGGTTTATATAAGTTTGTTTTAAGGTTTGTATAAGTAACCTGTATGGTTTTGTACTAAAAAAATAAACATTTCATAAAATAATATGCTCTATAAATATAAAAAAAAGTTAGGCGACTTCCTCCTTCGTGGGAGAAAGTGGCCGATAAAAGCGATCCAACCATTTTCTCTACCGCATCATGCTTTCTTATTCTACTTTCGTTTCAAAAGAAACTGCTTGCCCATTCTTTACACTTTACACCAACCATAATGAATGGATGCACAAGATATTAAACCATAAAAATGTTTTTAGCGCGCTGGAGATACAGTATAGAATGTTTACATACAAATTAGGAGGAGGAAGCAGATTTTTTTCCTTCCGGGTGGACGCTTGGTGACCTCTCACAGCGCCACATGCCGGTAGCGGCTGAGAAGAAGCACTACAGTAATGTCCTGTAATCAGGAAAAGGTGCACAAAATACAAAATCTAACTTACGACTTGTTGATTATCGTTTGAACGTGCCTTTGTATAATTTTATTTTCAAAAGTACCTTAACGCCAAAGTTAATAACCAGAGGCGTGTTCAGGAGAGTGAGTGATTGCTATCGCGAGCTATCGCGAGCTATCGCTAGCTTCTGAACGGCCAGTGATTATTGAGCGCTCGCGTGCCCGAGTAATCACGGGAGAAAGACCGCTTACTTTGATTTCCAACATGGCGTCGACAGTGCAGAAGATGGAGGATCTCACCCTGACGAGTGCTGTTGGCGATGTAATATATCGTCTTACATTGCCTGGTAATGTTTGTGAACAATGCAAGACAGGTATGACCCTTCCACTGCGTTTAGGATAACCTTAACTGTGTCAATATGCGAACTGTCGCTCATATCAGCCAACTCGCTCAAAGCAAGCTGTAGAACGAAATCCATTGTACTGTCGTTGGCCATTTTGGATCAGTAAGGCAATCACAGTGAGCGATTACAAAACGTTCAGCAGTGCGCGGCAAGCGATTATCAAGAGACTACATGTCTGATCACTCTCCTGAACACGCCTCGGGTGCTGTTTGTATTCTTGCAACAAGTGTTAACGCTAATTATTAACCAAGACGGCCTTCACTTTAGTGCGGGGAAGTCTGCTTAAGACTTTTCCTCCCTACATTCCTTTGACTTTACAGTGACGCATTGTACCTTTAGTGAAACAAAGTTTCACTTTCCTTCCTGCATATTTATTATGCTCGCGTGCCGTCTAGAGACCAGCATTATTCACTTCATTTAAACATGTGATTTCTCAGATTTGTTTCCTGTATTTATGTGACCTCCTTTAAGCCAATCAGATGTGTTTTCAATAAATGAGTCTCTAGCCATTGGGGGAGCGTGATTCCTTCCTTAGCCGATTTTGGAAGCACGCGCATCCGATGGAAGGGCTATCAAAAACATAAACTCTGTCAGAGAGTGTGTTCTTTTCTTGGTCCTAATACAATTTCAAGTTTTAACCTTGACATTTCTTGTTTGGAAAATACTGCTTTGCCACCCGTAGGATAATGAGCAATTGATAGAGAGGTTAAATTTTATATGTCCTTGATTACAGGTGAGGCACAGCATCAATTGCTGCACCTGACTGTACATCACTGATAATAAACCCCCAAAACTCAACGCAAATCTTAAATTTACATATACTTGCCTTTTTAAAAGAGTGTCACACTCAACTAAATAAGCATCCACAAACTGAATCTGCCTCTGCCTTACTCAGTCTCAAATTATGGTTTCCTAGCAACCCCATCAGGAGGGTCGGATCGATCAACAAGGCAGGAAAGGGCTTTCTGTAGTGACCGTGAACGGCGTTCCCCAAAGCACAAGAAGCCATGGGGCCGAGTCGATCAATAGCGTAAAGAGTATTCTGCTGGCATGTTTTGCAATTTTAATGTGAGCTGCAGACTTGTGACTTGGTATGGGCTAAAAACGAATGACAATGTTAACAAACCACTGCAATTGGCATTTTTTGCTGGAGGATCTGTAAGCTGCAATAACACAAATATAGTCAAAAAGTCTTGCAGATGTTACATACATTTTATCAAAATGTGTAACAGTTTTGCTTTCATGGCAACGGTTGATTAAGATGTTTATGTTTTTATAGCTTAGCTTGAAAACAGACACTCGTTTAATATTGCGAGGCCGTCAAATATGTTTCGTGATTTTATTTGTTACACAAAACAATCGTATCTTGAAACAGAGAGTAACATAAATTAACAATTAATTTGTTCCACATCCTAGAAGCGTCAGAGACTGAAAGTGACCGAAAAGCACCATTTTCCTTTTTTTCTTAACCTTTCACAGGGTTTTGATGAAGGACAATTATGTGATCTCTTTCTAAGCGAGCCTCATGTTATGTAGAGTATGTAGAATAAAAACTAATTTCTCAGCCAACGGGTACTGTAATTTCCTGACGACATGCCACTACTTTTTGATATAATTTAAACAATTCGGCTTTAACTATGTTGCGTGCTGCTTATTCGGGTATTTTTTTGTTTTGTTTTTTGCACCGGGAAAAATATTTTGCTCAGCATCCGTAGACCAATAAAATAAATAAGTAGTTTACAGGAGTCCAATTAAATTGTATGATTCATGTCAACATCCGTTATGGTTAATCAGTCACTTGTACTAACCCTCATCAACATGGAAAATACTATAAGTATGGTAAGAAACATGCTTGGTAACTTTGGCTTCGGGTCGCCAAATTCCTCAAGTGTGCGAGAGATAAAAAGGGTTAGCTGCCCTTTACCACGACACATGTGTTCTAAAAATAAAACACCACGGTGACACCTGAAAACATTTATGACCCCTTTCTAGACTTTATGTTTTTGCCAGTATTATTTATATGATATGCAAAACAGGGGGTTTAACATACTCTTTTCAATATTGACTACAAACACAAGATATTTCAACTTTTTACCCACGAATCAATTCCTCAAATTATACATCCAAATTGAAGAGCAGTAGAAGTTATCCCCTCAAAAATGTGTTCTCTTTCCGTATCTCCTGTGCCATTGTCGGGTCAATTTAGTTTCCTTTAATCCTCAAGAACGTTGACAAGTGAATGTGATTCGGTCCGGTATTGCGACAACTACCAATGACTACACAAAGTCGACTTCCACATCTGCGTTGCTATCTGGTACTGTTCTCCACAGTATGGTTGCCCAAGCAAATATAAGGATCACATTTATAGGTAACATAACCCATATTAACGTTTTCTTTCTGCGTAGTAGTAAATACGTGCTCGTTTTCGTAATTGCTCCGGTAGTCTCCATCTTAAAACGTCTCATAATCGGCAAACACAAGACAGTAGAGCTGAAAACGGTGTCAGGTAGGCGTGGGCACGGCATTGTAGTAGTCCTGCAGCCAAAGGCATCAATGCCACATTCCCCACGGGGTTTGCGCCAAGGCAGTAGCACAGAACAGTGCACATACTTGGTCCTCCACAACACATACACCTGATGGCAGAACGGTCTAAGCCAAACAAGGAAGCACAGGACACAGCTGCCATCCATTTACCACACTGACCTGCTCTGCCAACGAATGCACGTGAGCATTCAGCACTGTCACACACTTTGTCGTGAATGGTATATCGGCGTAAATGAGCAACCTTTACCCGACAGATGTGTCCGGCCTTCAGCAGCTGTTCCTTTCCGCTGCAACGAGAAACAAAACCGCTCTCCTCTTTACCCCAGGGAGAAATTCACAATAGATAAACGCAAACGTGCGTGACCTTAGGAGATGTTAGAAGTTAAAGCGCTGATGAAGCAAGTCTGCTGTGTGCAGTGTCAGGCCGGACAGATATTACACAGGTTGCGCTCTGAAAATTGAGATGAGGCAGGACAGGCAGCCAAATGCTCACAAGGCCAGACGGCCTGCAATTGACATTAAAAAAGGGTGATGATATTTGTTTGACTCACCGTGTAGAGCTCAGTGGTGACTTTCACAAGCTCTTCGTGCATCTGCACTCCCATGTCTTTGCTCTGTAAAAGACATTAGTCAACATTAGATACCGAGATGGCAAATTTGTGCCCGAAGCCGGAGGATTATGCGATGAGGAGCAACGTGAATTTGTATTGTTATGTATGTCAATTTCACATCATTTCTATGAAATTCTGCAACAGCCCATGTCATGTTGGATGAAGTTAACTTATTAGTTTATTAGACGTTGACTTATTATGAGGCGGGCCACCGAAATGATATTTGGGAATTTGAGGGATATCGATATCTGCCATTTTTATTAATTCGGGGCAATTTAGGCTCAGATGCAGCTTAGCCTCTCTTTCCCTCTCTACACTCCTTCCTTCTCTCAAACTCTTCCCATCACACGCCTTTTGATTAGATAAGCGAGCGGGGGCAGAGCCACTGAAGCAGGAAGAATAAGGTCAAAGCGGAGTAAAAAGCGGCATCTGCTTGCTCCTGTAAAATCAAGACCGCTGACAATATCAAAATTTAAAAGACTCCGTGGTAGAAAAGCGTGTGGGTGATTAAGTGATAACGTAGAAAGTGTAGTCAACTTGTTTTAGGGACGCACATCCAGGTGGAGACTGATATATTAGCTCTATCATACCATTAGTCCGTCAATCAAGTGAGTGTTTTTGTGATTAAAAGACAGTATAAAAAGCACACTAAAGTGAAAAGGCTGAATTATCTGTTACCATATCATTAGTTTGATGGAAATATTGTAAAACTTCACAAACGGATTTAAAACAGACAGAGGGTGGCCCCTGGGCTACAGTTTGCCCACCTCTGTCCCTGTGGAAATGCATGTGTATTTTACTGTTATGACGTGTTTCTTAAACGGTATGTTAGGTATTAACTATCGAAATAAAAAGCTGAAAAATATGTATAATAATTCCAATCGGTGAACATAGAACAAAGCGGCCTTTATGCGGGCCTGCCTACCAAAATATTAGTAAAATCTGCGAGCTGTGAAATGTTTCTGCGTGTTGCTGGGGGATTATGATGAACCAGACATGTGCCCGCCCCCTGCCAGTGCAAACAGGCCCAGAGGAAGAAAGGTTCAAAGGTGAAGGACTCGAAAAGTTCACTTCTTGTCTAGCTCTCGAGGGAACACTTGTCAAAAACAACAACCTTGTGTTTCCCCCAAAAAAATTCACCGTCAGCACATTCGCTCCATGTATTCCCCAATAAACGCCAGAGTCATTCCGGACCCACATGTGTAATATATTAGCAATGAAATAACGCTGGGGGTTAATGCACTATGACATTTTCTTTTCACTTATTTATGCTTTTAGTTGTGAGGGCAAACTATCTGCAGAGTGTTCCTAACTCCTCTCGTTATTGGCCGAAAGCCAGCACATCAAGGCTTGCATTGTGACACTGCGGAACCCCAAAGAGGGCATAAATTATCCCTCACTATCATGTGAGAGTGATTTCAGATCACTCAGACAGAATATTCATCAAAACCCCTGAACCACAGCCACTTTTCCATCTTGACACAAAGCATGTCTGTCCTAAGAGCGTCGTCAATGGTGACAAAACACACAGTTATGCAGAAGTTATGAATGAGGATCATAAAATAAGAATTCATGAGAAGGAATACTAATATAAGTATTTCGACAAGGGAATGTTATCATGGAAAATAAAAAATATATAATATGATAAATGCCTACTATGAGTATTTTCTTATTTTACTTCACCATTTTCCGATTGACTTTTTCAGAATTGCAGAATTTTCACAATGTTTTATGAATATTACTAATTCTAAGCGACTGCAGGTGAAAAGTGAGGCACGCAATTCTTTTGCCTCATGGCAGAGGGCGATAGTGAAACCAAAAATTGTGATTTTGCGCACACTTCAAACCCAAACAAAAGAAGTACTGATAGCATTACAAAGCTAACTGCGAGTCAAACCACCCAGTCATTATTTTTTACATTGCATGGGCTTTTTCATAATGGAGGGTCACCTATCTATTGATGCTTTCATTCAAAAGGAGAAGCAGATAGACTTTAAGTTAAGACAACTGACATTTTTATATTGCTGTTTGCTCTGCCAATGAATTGATGCATAAGATCTAAGTTCATTTATCTGTACTAACCTCACCGGGTCACTGTTTTCTATGATGAAAAGTACCACGTTCAAATTCATGAGGAGGAATATTAATATCGAGTGTTGACAATGGGATTGGCACATTAATTTCTATTGCTTTCTACTGTTTAAGCAGAAAAAAATAAAAAGGTTGACCGATTATTGGGCGGGCCTATTATGGGCACCAATATTTGAGAATTTGACAAATATAAGTATCAACATTTTATTCATTCGACGGGCTAATTATTTAGGCTCAGATGCAGCCAAACCTCTTTCCCCCTCTCTCCCACCCTGCGACTTCTGATTAGATAAGTGACTGCAAGTGTCGCCACTGAAGCAGGAAGATGAACATTACAGAATAGTTAACAGACGTAGCTCTTTTAACTCTCGAGTACTGACATGCCTGAGAATCAGGACCGCTGATAATATTGAGATTTGACAAAGTCTGTGGTGGAATGACCTATGTGTGATTAAGATAAAGTATAAAGTGTACTTGTTTTAGGGAGGCATGTTCAGGTAGAAACTGATATATTAGCTCTTATCATAACATTTGTTTGTCAATCAAGCGTGTGTTTTTGTTATTGAGAGAGAGCATAAAAAGCACGCTAAAGTGGAAGGCTTTTAGCATTTTTAGCATTTTGAGGGAAATTATGGTTTAATTGTGCTTTTTTATGATTTTATACTCATAAGTGTTTTGATTCTATACTACAAGTGTTTTCAAGGCAGCCAAAGCCAGGTGCTGTTTGTATTCTTACAACAATTGTATCATTGCCCGCTAACTATTAATCAAGATGTTCTTCATTTTCGTGCCGGGAGGTCTGGTCACAAGCTTGCCTCCCCTGATATACTCCCTTGATTTTACAGTAACCCATTGCTCTTTTATGTTACAAAAGTTTCACTTTTCTTACTGTTCATTTATTGTGCTCGCAGGCCATCTAGCGACCAACAGTATATCGCTCCATGTAATCATGTGATTTTGTTTAAGCCAATGAGACATGTTGTTTTACTACTGTGTTTTGAATAAATGGGCCAGTAGTTATTGGATGAGTGAGTTTCTTTTTTGAGCCGATCATGGAACCACTGCTATGGGAAAGCTCAGGTGGTATGCGACTCAGATGAAAGGGCTTCCCAACATTAATACCTGACTCAGTGTGTTTCTTTCTTTACCTTAATACGATCCCAAGTTTTAACCTTGACAACCATAACATTAGTTCCTTAATCTGGCTCTAAAACAGGAGTGGGCACTCTTTTCAATTTGCAAGCTTTGTTGAAATTTCGATGCTTTTTTTGTTTTAAGTTTATTCAAGTCCTGTTGTCTGTAGTGACATATTGTTAAAAAACAGGGAGCGATTTAACTTTTCATGTACCTTCTTGTACAAGTTACTACTATGCCTAATTTAATTTCTTGCACAGTTAGTTTTTGGTTTAACTGAAAGATTAGTCATGTTAGTTGTGTTGAAATTCTGATGTATTTACTGTAAAAGGTTTCAGAAAGCTTTATTTGAATTCATAACAAACTTTCTTTGTTTCTATTTGCATTTTTAAAAGTTGGTTATGACAATTCTTAAACATTTAGGGCAAACGAATATTGGATCTAAATATCTGTTTAGCAGCCTCCTCTCAATACTAAAAATCGGTGTCAGTATCAACCCTGAGAAACCCATATCAGTCGATCCTTACAATTTATACTCTGTAGATAAGAACCATATGTTATCTACAATGTTTTATAATTTACTCTTGTAATGTTTCATTGACACTGGTTATTTCATTGTGTCGTAATTGAAAAAGCAAAAGTAGAAACTATTTCATATGACCACAAAAATCCTCTTTTTGTCATGACACATCAGTCATGAATTTGTATCCGATGACTTGTGACAATGCACGTTGCGTATAATCAAGTCTGAGTTGTACGCCTTCATCCGCTTCGTCCCAAAGCTGACCTTTTTGAAAAGTCTGAGGACATCATCGCCCACATGTGTCAGACGGACAATCACGTTGTTGTTGTAGATGTCACTGAGGGTGGCGTGGTCTCGGCTTTCCCGACGGGTCTGGTCCAGGACCAAGTACCAGCAGTTGATGGTGGAAAGGAGATTTTGGTCCTTCCTGAAACAGCCACCACAAGACAACAGATTGAAACACTCGGGGATGAATGCCGTAGTGATTTGTTTTTTGATGTCGCTTACTAGGATCGAATCACTTATACCGCCTGTATAATAGATAGAAAGAACAATAGTTCAACTGATGGACGGATAGAGAGATCGATAGATAAAACGATAGATACATGAAATGATTGTTGTTGTTGCTGTCAACTGTACTTTTTGAATGATTTCTGTTATTACATATATTTAATGTTGATGTTGGCTGTGTATTGTCAATTGATACCCTTGCAAAATCCATTACCTGGAAAGGGCATTACCCCTTCTCAAGGTTTCCTCATGCTGAGGTTGAGTTTTTCCTTGCCCCCATGCAGGATTAGATCAGGGCATGGTGTAATAGTGGTCTGTACAGCCCTTTGAGACTCTTTGTGATTAAGGGCTATACAAATAAAAGTCACTTGACCAGATAGAACGCAGTGTTTCTCATACATAGTATGATTCTGGCGGGTCACCAGGGTATATTTGGTTTACGCCAGAGTCTCATCAACTTGTATTATTAAATAATGTTATAAAGTTTTTAAATATATATATAAATACGATAATCCAAATAATGTTTAGATTTCTCAGTATATAAATGATCGCAAACGCCTTGGTGTGTATTTGTGGTGTTTGTCCCGCCCCGCTTGCACTGTGATAAGACAGCTGGGAAAAATGGGACATTGACAAGCGTTTTCCCCAAGTTGATAATTTTTAACTCTTGGAGTCCAGACAAAAAGGTTAAGTTCCAAGTTTTCCACACAGAAAAACTGGTATTGTAAACTACGGAAGATTCTTAGTATTTGATAGCTCTAATAAGAACTGCTAACGTGTCACAATAGTATCAAATACATGACATTATATTCGTTGGACTCTCTTAAAATGTTCTGTTCTCCACTCAATTATAAACCTAACCTTAAAACGACACATAGACAAACACTGCACTGAATTTTCTATCTCTCGTCCCCATCTCAAAGTCCTCCCCTGCAAGGTTGTAAATTTGACTTGGTTCTCACAAAGATAACTGGAAGGACACACACACTTACAAAGACACACAACCAGCATGCAGGCCGCACTTGCCTCTTTGCTCGAGGGAGCATGTGAGTTCAATTACGTGCAAGGCAAAGAGTTTGTTTATCTTCTTTTGTCCTGAGGAGAGATCCAACTTTTTTTCCAAAACACTGTTATGAAATCTACAACTCTTTTTAAAAACTTTGTCGAGATATTTTGCTGAAATCGGTGACCATTACCAAAAATGTGAATTATTTCAAAAGAAATTCAAAGAAAAAAAAGTTGGAAAGGGGAAAATCAACTCTAGATGCAAATAAAATCCAATCATCTCCTTGCCCTACTACGCAAATAAACTTTACAATGTTTGCAATTTTGTTTCATATCATATAATGCAATAGGAATCAAACACTGAAGCAGTGGCTAAATATACACTCAACTATCTGACATGAAATGACAAATCAGAGGCACAGAGTTTATTTTGGGATCTTATCTCAGGAGGGAGGAGCATTACAAAAAAAAAATAATCTTTGTTTTTCTGTCAAGTCATTTAAAATCTCAGATTTTTCATGTCCAAGTTGTCTATGTCCAGCTATTGTATAGCTCTATTGTTTCTGTTTTTTTTTGCAATGTATGGCTATCGTTTTTTGGTTAATCAGTGTCAAGAAATACATCTATGTGGAAACTCGAAACAACTGCATGATTATTAAGAACTTGGAGCTTTTGAAATATGCATCCTAATTTTAAATAACATGGTGGGATTTATGTTGATGTTTAAATTTTTTGGACGTGTGAATATGCTACATCGTAGGAAATGCCAAATTAACTACTCAACTACTTAACTCATAAACTATATTCGGTCTTTACGTAATCTTAAAGTGGGGCCTCTTCCTGTGCGGAGTTTGCATCTTCTCCCCGTGCTTGCATGGGTTTCTTCCGGGCACTCCGGTTTCCTCCCAATTTCCAAAAACATGCATGTCAGGTTAATTGGCAGGTCAAAATTGTCCCTAGGTCTGAATGAGCGAGTGTGTTGTCTGTCTCTGTGTGCCCTGCGACTGGCTGTCCCCTGCCCACTGCCTCAAGGTAGCTAGGATGGGCTCCAGCACTCCCGCGACCCTACTGAGGATAAGCGGTGCAGATAATGCATGGATGGATGGATAATCTTAACGTAGAAAAAAATAATTTCATAGTACAGTAATGCCTTGTTTTTTTTTCCTCTGGGGTTGCGTTCCAAAAAAGTCCCACGATAGTCAAAACCCAAAGAGTAGAAACATTTATTTATTTTTGATACCAGTAAAATTTACATAGACGACCGTAACAAAATAACAGCTACAAAGCTACAAATAAAAACACAGAACACAGAATTGCAGTTCAATGAATGGTCTTTATTGTCATTAATACACAATATACAATAATACAACACAAGTGGCCTTCTCCTTTCAGTAAAAAAGAAAGCTATGCATCAGGGACCCTTGACATGATAATGAAATACAAGCGTCACGAATGTAGTGGTTTCTCACCAGTTGTAGCTCCAGGTCATCCGTTTCATGGGTAATGGATGTGGCGTTGCTGAGATACAAGCTCGTCAGTGGTGGCTTGTAACGTAGCCAGAGCAGTAGGCTAAACCTGAAAGACCGCTATTGTTTTCTCTCCCAACACCCTTTCAGTCTCTTCCCGTACACGATAACAATACACAGAGCACCAGGTAGTGATCAGCATTTATTTGCACTCTTCTGACTTAGATTCAATTGATGAATTTATTTTCAATGTAACAAGCAGATAAAATACTACCTCTAGCCATGCTTTACAGTTTGTTTTGGGTGTGTGAACACATTGACTTGTGAGACCAGGTGCCCTAACTGTTTGACTGAAGGTATAAAACAGTCCATCACAGTCATGCACACAGTCAGTTCCACCCAACACACACACAAACACAGCTCTCCGACCCCGTATTTTCACATTTGCTGTGTGTTGTCTGCTGTAAACTGTGATACAGCGAGGCGGTGACATCACAAGACATGAGTCTCTAACATGATTTTTGGTAATTTAAAGATCAAAGGGCTTTGCCATTTTCTTATTTTCTCACCTTTTTTTTCTTTTGTTCATTTTTTCATTGCTATTCACTTATTTTCTCACCTTTTTTTCTCTTCTGTCCTTTATTTTTCCCTTTTCTCCTTTTGTTTCATTTTCCATGCATTTTCCTACTTTTTTTTTCTTAATTTTTCCTATTTTATCGGGCTGACTGAAGGCATAAAACAGTCCATCACAGGCATGCACACAGTCAGTTCCACCCAACACACACACAAACACAGCTCTCAGACCCCGTATTTTCACATTTGCTGTGTGTTGTCTGCTGTAAACTGTGATACAGCGAGGCGGTCACATCAAAAGACATGAGTCTCTTTTCCTTGCATTTTACTACTTTTTTCTTAATTTCCTTGTTTTATCCGGCTCTTTTTCTCTTCTCACTTTTAGCTATTCAATTTCTTTTTTTTAATTCTGCTTCTGCTTTTATCCTCTTTTCTCTATTTTGATTATTTTATTCATTAATTTTTTTTCCCTTTTTTGTTTTGTTTTATATAATTCTGTGCATAATGTTACATAATAATTGGTAATAAATGGATTAAGCGATGAAAACAATCGGGGAGGTAGAAAGAGTCGTCTCTTTTTATTGAACCAAGCCGAAAGAGCTGCTTGGAAACCGAGACAGTTTTCTCTTCACTACAATAGAGGGATACGTTATTTATTCACACGCAGACACTTTGCACTGCAAGTGCGACTAGTCTTTCGGCACATGCACGAAGCATTTGCGACCTGGACCTGGAGGTTTAACATCAGGGTCTGCATCGTGGGGATTGACACACACAATGTGTGCTGTAGGGGGCAGGAGAGTCCACATTAGTGTCCGTGACATACACATTATTGTATTAATGGGAACCCATAAATGCAGAGTACAAAATGCCGTCAGTAGTACATCCACTTTTTGTTAGGTGAGCCGAGCGCGTCTGTGGGTGGGCACTGCTTTATATTTATTCAAATAGACGTGTTTTCTGTTCACTGAGTAATTGAGGATTTTGTTTACTACATCGAAACGATTGTTCTCTTCATTGCAACCAAAAGAGGCAAAATTAATTCAATCTTAACACATAAAAAGCAATATTTGTGTTATTGTGACACTCTCAAATGAGGCAAAGCTAACAACAATTTATCTGCTGCAGCTATGGTCGGTTGCGTTCAAAAGGTAAATCGAAAGTTGCTGAGCATCGGCATCTTTCTGGTATTCACTCTTCATTCCAGCGCAGTAAAAAGGTGAAGCCGCCTTTCCCGCATGATTTTCTTTCAAAGTCAAGCACGAGTTTCCTCCTTGACACTAGACGCCGTGAGATGAACTAAAAAATATGTTGACTGATTTTCAATACCGACAGGAAAAAGTCATATTGATGACCAAGGTTTTACGGGTCAGGAAAATAGAATTCAGCTCAAGGAATGCATAAGTGTTGCAAACCTTCATTATTAGATGTTGATTTACAATTAGGTACGGGTGCAGAAGGAAATTGCTGCAAGTGGAACTTTTCTGCATCAACTCCCTCACTGCCAGCTTACTTAAATGGAAAATTGAGATTTGACGTGTAAAGACTCGCATGGCATTAATCGTGTAATGAAACTAGTGCTAGGCGGCACGGCGGCTGAGTTGTTAGTGTGTCCGTGGCACAGTCCTGAGGTCATGAGATCGAATCCTCAAGTGCGGAGTTTGGATGTTGTCCCCGTGCTTGCGTGGGTTTTCTTCCGGGCACTCCGGTTTCCTCCCACATTCCAAAGACATGTGTGTCAGGTGAATTGGCCTGTCCAAATTGTCCGTTGTGGGCAATCAATGAAATATATTTCAGAACACTCAAAAGACGGCATAGTCTACGAAATTTTACAGACATAATCAACTAGACTTGCCTGAGGACCAAAATGAACCCTGTTTTCACACCAAGGCCACTGATGCTTGTCTACAACCTAGTAGTCACAATATAGTATAACTGAAAAGAGAATCAAGTCTTTGACATACATTCATAATGATGATTATTTTAGGTGATAGGAGAGGAGTTGTAGAGGCGGGGGGCCAGGGTGAAGGGTGACAAGAGAAGTGAAGCGATGAAAATATCTTACAGGGGGTCTGCCTTTGATAGAGCGCTTCGTTAATCAACATCCCAGAGATGGCAGCTCTGCGTGCTTTGATTTCATTTATTTAATTAGCCCAAGAGAAGGAGACAGAACAGGGCAGGAGTGGCCGGACACCATTGTCAATGAATAACCTACCTTGGTTAAGCCTGAAAAAAGACAAATAACATACTTGAGATTTACCGGCTTTTCTTATTCTCGGGACGTGGATAACTTTGAATAATGGTAACAATGGAAACAGCTCACGAGTGTGTAAAAACAAAAACAAAACAAAAACAAAAAAATTCGAGGAAATATTTATATTCCTCAACAGTTTCTGGCTGAGTAAATGTGACCAGTACGGAGATTCTAGGATCGGAGAGTCAGCGTCTAGCGTGAAGTTGTTTGAGAATGGAAATGAAATGACAAGCAGAGACGAGCCTGGCGGGGGTTGGTAGAGTGGGTAAAGTCTGACCTAGTTGAAAGGAACGCAGCAGCCTCAGGCCAGGCTTCCTTGGCTCTGGCTGCATTTCAGGTCAATTCTTCTGCATTTATACCTCCTTTTTCGATTGTTCATCCCTTTGTGCCGTGCCAGTATACTGAGGTCCTAAACACCATTGGGTATGGGCATGTTGCCAAGGTAACAAAGACAATGGAGAGACATTTTCTACTGTATATCTTTTTGGAAGCCTTTGGTTGAGGTACCAGGTTACAGTAAACGGGAAAGGATTAACTAGATTAGGGCTTTTAAAGTATTCACTAACAGAGATAGCTTGTCAAAGTTCCTTGTTATTTTAACTATTATTAATATTAGATTGTTCAGAGATGACTCACTAAATTAATCGATGAATCAGAAAAACTAAAACAATTCATATGAATTGACTTGAATTGTTTTTATTGTCATTGATAACAACGTAGTGAAACATTGTATGTAACAAGGACAGTCAGGATAAATAGGCAAAAATATTTACAACATAGCAATGAAAAGTAGTAATGGTGTATCTCTGTATTCTATATAGATATTTCACCTCAACATTGTAAAGTACATGTAGAAAATACACTTTTTATCTGGTATGACAGATAATTTCAGGATTTTTATATGGTTTGAGACCTGGTGGAAACATACGTTGGCCTGGAGAGGGATGGGCGCCACCATGCTGTACTTGCTCAAGACATGCCACAGGAAATGGTGCCCCTATGACGCTAGTGGTTAAGGGATCCAACCAACCAACCAACCAACCAACCAACCAACCAACCAAGCCTGTGTAATTGAGGATGATAGAAGTTTGCGACGGTCTACGTTTGGGAAGATGAAATTTGGAGAATTTGTGTAATTTCTAAACCAAAACAGAAGTAATGATAATTTAGTTATTATAACTACTCTTAATCAATTTCATAATCAGTTAGTTTCATTACCCTCCTAGTGGTACAAAAAAAACCTTCATTCAGTTAAAAACAAACAACACTAATTTGAATAATGGGCAAAAATACATGAACTATCATACCAACGTTAATTTTTATAAATACTCATAGATCAGGAGAGTAGTTTTACTTTTACAAAGAGGAACCAATATCTTGCAGTAGCAGTCATGTTTGTCTGGCATCTTGCTTCTACGCTGTGCTCATTTGGCACTGGTTTTCGTTGGCATTAGACAATACAGTGCCATCTAGTGATCAAATATTACACATCTTTAAGGTTGAACAATAACTTTAACTGTCCATATAGACAGAGAAGAATGTTTAGTTTTCCAAACCATACAACAGGCTAATATACTTTTTTCCAGAATAAAGAAAAGAGGATGACCACCATGTAAAAACCCAAGGACGTAATTGACATATGTAGTCAGAAACTTGGTCAGGAAATTTAGCTGGAAATGATACTTTCAAATAGGGCTGAAACTAGCGACTATTTTAGTAGTCCACTAGTCACAGATTATGGAAACGATTATCTGAATAATCTGAGAACAATTAATTGAAGAAACCATTCATAATCTTGGAACTGTCATATCAGAAGAGGGGTCAGAACCAGAAATCATGACCAGGATAGCTCAAAACCCCAGCCACACTTGCCAGACTTAAACCCATCTGAAAGGAACAAAATCATAGCAAAAAAATCAGAGATCAGACTCCTGCAAGCGCTGGTTACTTCCATCTTCCCCTACGCTTGCGAAACATAAACTCTCACAGTATAACTGGAAAATAAAATCTTTCGGTGATGCGATGCTTAAGGAAACTTCTCGGCAACAGCTACTTAGCCCTTGTGAAAAACTAAACAGTACCCAACACCATCAGAGGGCAAATTGGACCCTACAAAGAACTGTTGTCAACTGTGCACAGAAGGTCACGTCACAAGATCATCAGGACTGACCAAAATAATTCTTCAGGGCACAGTCCAAGGGGTCAGGAGGAGAGGAAGACCAAAAAAGAACTGGGCCGACAACATTAGGGAATGGACTGGTGCCACCATGTCACGACCCAAGAACAGGCCGGGGGACCGTCAACAGCTGTCCAGAGTTTCGTCTTCATTGGTGCCCCGACGACACATGGGGTTAAGGGATCCGTGAACCATGAACATTTTATGAATCACATTTAGTGGTCAACTGCTAAGTCTGTCACAATAGATATTAACTCTTCTTTACATTTCTAAATCGAACAATTTTAACAAATGACGTTGGTTGTTATAAACATTTGAACAATTTACGTTTGTTCTTTGGACTGGATGCAAATAATTTTATAGTAAAATGTGCTCAGAAAAATGTACCACGGATGACATCAAAACCACATTAGCTTGAATGTTACTTAAATCTTACAGACTCAAATCAGATGCTGTTTTGTTCCAGCTGTCTGCTGGCTTCTCTTAAAATGTAGGTGCCATGACACGCAAGGTCTGCTTTGCAAAATTTGCAGGTATTCCTTAATTGGACTCATCCAGGCTAAATTGCTCCCATGCGTTAGAAGTTTTGGTACGCGTACTTTATGTTAAGGCATCTATTTCCGTATGTTACCACTGTATGTCACCAGAGATACTAATGCGCATGAGCAACTTTTAGCAGAGATTATTATCATGTAAATTGGCTCAAACTGTTGGAAAAACAGGTTTTTGAATTGAAATTGTTGACAAAATACTTCATTGTAGATTACTTTTACAATAAATTTTTGTTGACAACGTTGAGTAATCATTGCAGCCCTACTTTCAAATAATGTCTCCTTTCTAGGCCACCCTAGAGGAAATGTTCCCTTCAAGACTGAAACCCATTGTGTGGACTCACTTGAAATGCTGGTGCTCCCTGGAAGCGCGGATCTTGGACGAGTAGCGGTCGGCGAGTTTTTCCAGGCCTCTGGCGTATTCCAGTTGGAGCTCGGCCTTCCGGCGGAAGAAGTCCTGCAAGTCTTGCAGCAGCTGCAGGCGGGACTCGGACTGCTGCTCCAAACAGCGAAACTGCTCAACCAGCTGGTTACGGATCTCTGCACATTACCAGGAGGGGTCACAATTAGTCGGCCAGTGGTGCTACAGAGAGACTATGTTTGACCTCATCTTTATTCCATTTTTATACAGTAGCTGCAACTGTATGAGGAACCTAGGAGGCTAGCGGAAGCACTTGCTTTAGAACAAAGACATCCTAATTGGATAAAAGCAGATGTCTAATAGCATTTGTCAGCCGTGAGTGTGTGGGTGTGTGCACATGTTCACTGTGACATGTATGTTTTTTTTTACTGCAGACGGCACAGAAAACAAACTGGGCCAGAGACTTGAGAAATATTTCTTTTAGCAGGCTTGCTTCAATTTTCATATTAAGACTTGAAATTGTCCACTTTCCATGGAGGTATTAAGATTTGGATTAAAAGAAAAAAATAGGACACTTTCATATTGTCAAGACCATGGACGAAATCCCTGTGGCAGATGTAGATTCAGCTTTCCTTTAATTCTCTTTAGGTTCAGATTGTTATTGATCCCCAACAGGCCAATCCCGCAATCAGAAAGAAACAACCAAGAGTGATAATAGTGGTATTGCATGAAACCAAGATAATGGATTAAGGGATAAGATATTATGTTCATGATCTTGGCTGAATTTAGTCGGTTGCATGAAAGCAGGTCTACTCTAGCTCGGCTCAGTTATGATAGTGATTTATTCCCTACAGCTAGCCTGCTCTAGATGAAGCTAACAAGCAGGCTAAGATTATCCCCAACATCTTGAACTTATACTGTCAATCGTGTAGAAAATTAATTATGTTGTATAGCATTTCCAAGAAATTTCTTGATATGTTGCATTATTCTAATTATCCTGCATTCAAATTTAGATCTAGGCTATATTGTCAATTCATTAACCTTGAAGTTATTGACTGTATAATTGCAAAAATCATTTTATAGTTTTTCATGGTAAATTTCTTTCTTTCAGGTCATTTGTTTTATGGCTATGCCAACCAAGAAATATATATATATATATATATATATATATATATATATACGGTATATATATCATTGCTGATTTAGAGATTTTAAAATGTTACGCAAAAACGTGCAAAGACGGTATCAATTAAGTCTTTGGCAAGGGTAATATTGTATATATACATAGTGCCTACTCTATCTCATCTGTTCCCTCGTCAAAGAGAAAAGTGTGTTCTTTATGAAGGATTGATTAAAAAATAAACAAACAAAATATAAATCATTGAATTGACTAAAATCAGAGTTGTCTTCATTGTCATCTACAACAATGTAGAGAACATACCTTACAATGAGATTAGAAGTGGCATAAAATGTGATAGAAAATACTTAAAAAGAATGTCAGGATAAATAAACAAAACATTCTCATAGTTGCGAATAATGTTTGCCTGGAATACAACCTGAGCCTGGGACATAGCTAGTAAAACCCATTCCACCAAACCACCAGTTTTGTTCTTACACCTTATTTTACATCTTAATAAAGAACGTTTCTAAAATAAAATATATATTATTTGAAATAAGCAAAATTATCAACCTGTGAATTATGAATATTTTACAAGGAAAGATGATCACTATAATTAATTGTACATCATTTTTCTAACCAGTATTTTGCATTCTGATGTGTGTGTAAAATAAATTGATACAAACTGAACGGGTTTTCCTCTTATTTGATGAGAAAAATAAATATTTAAAAATATATTACAAATGAGCAAAGGAAAATACCTTAAATAAGCTGTTATCTGGCAGTGGAACTGGATTTTCTTCTCAATTTACTTAGTAATACATTTTTATGACCCCCTCTTCTATGTTGATTACACATCTACTGACGCACCCACCCACACACAAAATAGACAAAGGGATATGTCTCCTGGATACATTAAAACGGTTGAGGGACATTAAGGAGGCCTAAGAGAACTTTTTAGGAAATTGTATTAATATTTCATACCCATAAGAGGAAATTTGGAATGCCAATAAAAAGTTATTTTACTCAACTTTAAAAATATTATGATATCTATTAGGGATACACTGAAATTTGAATTTAATATTAATTATTACATTTTTTATCATCAGTTCCGTTCTTTTCCCACTTTGTATTGACAGCCCAGTCTGTTAGAACCTAAATACAGTAATCTAAACTGTGAGAGATAGATTTTTAGGTGCTGCTATAGGTTATATTCACTTCACTCAACGTACAAATGTAGAATGAACTTGCTTTTTTTAATTTTAGATTACACAATGTTCTCTGACGGGATTTTTGTTAAAGGGACAGTGTGTATTATTTGACCACTAGATGTCTCTGTATTAAGTCGTGCGACCAAAAAGGAGTGCTGAACGCACAAGGAATAATGCAATCTACAGAGATTTAAAGTCATAAAACCGCACCATTTTTTTTAATTCTTGCCAAGCCTTTCACAAGCTTTTTGTTTTTATCTAGTACCCCTAGCAGCAAGATGGCAGATAATTATGTCAGCTCCCTCCAGATAAGGCTCATGTAATGGAGAATAAAAGTTTCTCCACCAATGATTATTTTCAAAATGCATGTTAATGTATTTTTCCTTAATATTTAAATCAATATTGTTTTTGTTTTAAATGAAGTTGTTGTTTTTTTACTATAGAGAGGGGGGGGCTAAGTAATAAACACTTTACCTTTAAAAATCTCCTTTTTGTCTGACAATATTTAAAAGAAGGAGATAATTCTATGCCAGTCGGTTATCGTTTAATATAATGTGTGTTTTGGTCTATTCAGGGATCAGAATGGAGATTTTCATTTTCAGCTGAAATAGCCAGGGTCCAGGAATAAAGCAGGACGGACAATTTTTAAAGGGAAAATATAAGCACTTTTCAAGCATTTTCAAGGCCAATTTTTCCAGTGCCTTCGAAGGAAAATATCCGGCGCCAATAAAAAGAAAGGTTTTTTTTTGTTGACTTTGATGACTAAAATGAAGTCGCTATCTTGCTGCTTGCACATACTCTGTGCTATTTTGAGCTGTTCTTATGTATGATCTACGATCTTTTGTGTCAATGCAATGGGCTGCTATACACTGACATGAATTCTGCCATTCTGCTTCAACAAGGCACGCGCAGCTTGGTTACGTCACACTTGTTTATAAACACGGAATGCTTGCTGGATAATAACTGAGTTTAATATGGGAGACAAAATAAGAAAGTTCTGTATGCATAAAAAGCAGAAAAGTTAGCCAAATTAGGACTCATTTTGATGATATTGATTGCTCTCAAGCAGAGTGCATTCAATCTTTTAATCTTACAGTCTGCTTTTGCCTCTTGTTTCCCTTATTTTAATATATATTTTTTGGCATATTTTTCAGAGGATCTGTGTCTACATAGGTTAAAATGAATTTGTAAATACTTATTTTTTCACTTTAGCACGTATTTATAGCACTTTTTTTTTTAATTTTGGCATTTTCAGGGATTTTGTGTTTGTGTTCAGTGTGTGAAAAGCTAAAAATTATTTCGTATTTTATATTTTTTTAAAGATCTGTGAATATTTTAATCTATATTTCTAGTGTTTTTCGGGGATCCTCTGCCAAACATATGACATTACTAATTACTAAATAATTTGGTCTATTAAGTTTTAATATTACTGATGATATACCAGTAAAAAAAACAAAAATCTGAGGAGCTGTTCAGGAACCGAGCCAGAAGAGCCTGTTTTCCAAATAGAGCTGTCTTGGGTGCGAACATGCCATAATGACAAGCTACCAGGGCAGGCATTTTGGCGTCATATTTACGCCCTTTTTTTATTTTTTTATTGCCTGACACACGAAAAGTCCCTGGTGCGAGTCTGGGTGCAAACACATATGTCGGCCTGGAGAGGGATGCAGACCACACCAGGCTTTACTTGACCAAGACTACCACAAGAAATTGTGCCCCCAAGACTCTGGAGGTTAAGGAATCAAACCAACCAACCACTCAACCAACCATAGCGAGGTCTATAAAGTCAGACTGCCAAGAAACATGGCAATGGCAACAATTTCACGAATTTTCAAAGCACTACACCCAAAATTCAAAATTTTTCTTGAAAACAGAGCATTCAACATCAAGAATTTTCAGGTTTGACGGAGAAAACAAAAAGGCATTATTCTTTTTCTTATGTGCAGAGATATGGAACCCTGAACTATGATCGGTAAAGGGAAATGGACAAATCAAAACTTAATATGAGGTCCCTTACTCGTAGCATATAGTCCCCTTTAGCAGAGCAGTTGCCTGGTTACGTGCCTCAGGAGGCTTTGGAGGCAGAGGAAGCCTGTTTTGAAACTCGCACCAGTCCCTCCAGCTGGCATCTGGTCAAGGATGAGGGCCGACTTCCTGGGCTTGGAAATGTCCCCATGCGCAGCCGGGCCTGACGACCATCCAAGCAGCAGTCAGCTCGGAAATACAATCAAATGTCACTGCGCTGATTCGACCACATTCGGCCAACCATTGGGAACATTTGACACGTGAGGACTCGCTGTCATCAGCCAAACATCAAATAGACAATTTGCATTCCTTCTCTCAAAGGATGATTATTTTTAGCTTTACTGGACTGTGCTGTATGGCACCACATGTGATGAATGATTCAAATTTTCGCATGATAAGACGGTACGTGAAGTTCATGTAAATCACAGAAAAGTTAACCCTCATTACCCTATATGCTATTGATTTGCTTGTTAACTTTGCTATTTTTGTGGAAATTTGCCTCATCACTAAAATCAAGCCTGTCGTCAAATCCGTCATCTTCCATTGCATTGCAATGCAAAAGTCACGGAAAACTGTAGCTTGTATAGTAAAATTGTGTCTTCCTAACCCATTACATTTGCCGAAAATCCCAATCCAAGACATACTCAAGGTAAAATGAATGCTGTTGTTGAACCATTTGGAAAATATGAACAGTTTTGGTCTCTATTTAAAGGTAAGACTGTGACATTTTGTCCCAACCTAAAATAATCACTGCAAGTGCTATTAATATTGAGTAATCCGAGTTGGAACATACAGAAATGCAAGGTTTTGATTATCGCCTGATTTTTTTTATTTTTGCAATTAAATGCCTGCAATTGAGTGTAGCAAGGGAATCTAGGTGAGACAATAGCTTGAAGTCGTACCAGGTATCTCTTCGAATTTGATCAAAATTTAAAAAACGTACCTTTGCAAAATTGTGTAAAATTTAATGTTATGTTTAGGCGTTTCAAAAGTGGCTACTTGGAGACAGTTTTCAACACGAAACACTTTGCAAATGTGTATTTTACTTTGGCCATTTTTTTAGACATTGCAAAAGAGTTGTAAACGTTTGACTTCACTTTCCAGATGTCAAATCAATAAGTGTGCACACTTGCATGTAATAATGGTGCATAAAAAAGAATCACATATTGCCTTGCGCACGAAATTATAGTCTCTGATTTAAAGACACCCCAGGAGAGTGATATAAAATTTTGTTTGAATTTTGTGCCAATCATTTTTCAATTTGGGCACTACTGGCTGAAGATTTCAAGAACGAGAGGAGGCGATCTTCCTTTATCAAACAGCCTGTATATGAGCTAATGATGTCAATTAAAAGGCCAGAGGCTAACGGATATACCGGAAGTCAT